>NW_027287427.1:83324245-83924245 GCF_022747635.1 Hetaerina americana | reverse complement strand
AGTTATTTTTGTAATTTTTATTGATTTACTGCATATATCTTCTCTAATTTCCCTCACCCATTCTTTGCCCATTTATAAGAGTATGGCTGGGGTTGACTCTTCTCAATATATTCATACAGCCGTAGTTACCGTTCGCTTTATGCAAAAACGAGGAAAGGGCAGGAATAGGATAGGAATGAAGTAAGATCTGGTGCTTTCCCGGCGTATTCCACACCTGGTCAGGGGTTCCATATTGGCCAATTTAGAACCCTTGAACCAGTGGAAGACCCGCAAAAGCTTCATCTAGGATAGGGATGTTTGGACGGCATGAAGGAAGGATATCGAGATAGGGCACAGAGATAGAGAGGGACTTTCTCCTAGATTAGGATGTTGGGTTTTGTTTTTGCTGGGAATGACAAGGTATTTATTTGCTTGTTGTGTCCATCTAAAACATAACTTAACCGTTAGATCACCAAACATAATAATTACGGTTAGACATAGATTTATGAATAGCTTCATGAATTTGCAATTTCCTGGGAGCTGATGCGGATCTTATCATAACTTATTGCTAATGAAGTGCAACGCAAGATTAAAAAGATAAAATAGGATATTATTGCGAGGAAACGAAATTTTGGAGCATTAAAATGGACAAAAAGGTGCACCAGGTAGAAGTGTAAATATTTATGAATGGGGAAAGAGAAACGGGAAACGTAGAAAAAATATGGCAACATCTCAGAAAAAGGATATACAAAGTCTCAAAAGTAACTACTAAAGCGACAGTGAACAACGAAAGGACAAAGAAATCATGGGTTAAAGACAAAATGATTGAGAAAATAGGTGGAAGAAGGAGAAGGAAGAATGTAAACTGAAGTAAATACAAAGAGATACATTATGTACACAGTCTACAGATGGTAGGGCTTATAAAATTTTGGAAGATTCAGTTACAGAATATTGAAAGTAAAAGTAAAATTTATGAACCATTGAAGAAGATAATGCACTTTTAGGAAAGCACTTTCCTTATCAGAAGGAAAACCAGTGCACTATACTAAAAATATGTGAATAAAATTTAAAATTTATCCGGAATAGATGCAAGGGAGATGGATGTGATATAATACAGAGAGGAACTACTAGGTAAAGATATTACGTAAGCACATTTTTATATATGAAGATAATAAAGACGTGGATGGGGATAGGTTACATCCTGGCACACTTCATCGCGAGCTATAAATGACAGAATTGAAGTAAAAAGGAAAAATGACGGCTGGGATGGATGACACCACGCAAAAATACTTCAGGGTCTAGAAAACCGTGTATAAAAGAGATAATACGGTTCATTCAAGATTTTTTTTATATTTCGTAGATTTCATGTAGTCGTATGATAGAGCTAATTAAGTAGAATGAAAGAATGTTTGGAAAAAAAGAGTCGATTAGAGGGATAGAAGACTTATCCGCTACCCTTAAATGTCTCAGACTGCTCAGGTGAATGGGACGGAAGGAGAGTCGGAATAGACAGTTCTATAGAGAGGAATAAGACAAAGATGCCAGATAAAATCAATACACATGCGGAGTTTATGATATGGAAGGTAAACAATGGGATGGGGAGAAGAAAGAAAGTAAGTGGGGAATCAATGAAATCAGTTCATCAATACATCGGATAATGCCTTAGTTATTCAGCCAACTAAAAAGCTTAAATAATCGTTAAATGCATAAGTAAATCAGTGCAACAGGTATTCAATGAATATCAATGTAAATTATACGAAGATCGACGGTTTGTGAAGAGAAGGAAGGCTTCGTTAAGTGTAAAATAGTTGGAAAAAAATTAGAGCAGGTAAAAAATACAACTATCTAGGAAGTGTCTTGAGACAGCATCTTCAAATTATTACGAATATAAAAAGTAGAATTGAAGTAACCGAAGTCAGCCACTCAAGTAGGGGATTTATGGCAGGTAAGGACGTGTAAGGATGTTGAAAAATGGCTCGCCCAAACTTTTTGACGTAGATCATGGTTTTGAACGACGCAGAAACATGGTCATTTAAGTGGAATAATAGGCGCTGATTTGAGGCTTTTGAAATAAGGGTGAGGAGAAGGATGAAGAAGGTGAATTGAGCAGAAAGGAAAAACAAACGAAGATGCATTGGGCATGGTGCAGGAGTAGAGAGGATTGTTGGGATAAATCCAAGGGATGCAGAAAAGAGAGATGCAGAGCGTTTTGATTAGAAATTGGATGTTGACGACTGCGATATAGAGGGGAGAACGCTAGGCAAGCACAAAAGGGGTATTAATAGGGTCAGAGATGTTGGACGGAATAAAGTGATGAAGGAAGCATGCGGAAATGAAGAGAGGCCTAGTGTAGGGTTGGATGTCAGGGTGTGTTTTCCAAGGAAAAACAAGGAAATGTATCGCTTTTTTGGTTGGGTTCTATTGAAAATCTCTCTTAAACGACGTAATACCAATATTACCTCCTCTATTAGCCATAAAATTAATGTGAACCTTCGTTCTCCTTTCCTAAAAATCATACGGAAGTTTTTTTCTATTCTGTTCACTTCGTTCTAACCCGGCTTTTGGACAAAGTAAATTTGATGAAATATTTTGGTAATATAATTATGATCATAAGCTACCCTATCCAAAATAGGTATGCATGTATTGAAAGAGTTATAAATTTGAAATATTTTTGGAATATCAAACAAAACTAAAGACTGGGAAATTTATTACAGAGTTTTCTGTCTAAAATTCAGTCACGCTACATGCATATTTTGAAAAGTCTAAGCGAAAATATCAGTCAAAATATCTTTTGTGTATTTATGCAGCAATTCAGAAAACGTTTGATTGGAGAAATATTAAATTTTCGAAGACTATTTACCATAGAAATAATATTCAGTATCATGAACTAAGGATCAAATATTAAGGTTTGCTAATCTGCGCTTGGTGTTTTGCCGCTTCGCATTCGGTGCGGTCTCCCTCCAACCGCGTCGCCCGGATTCCGGGGGTGATCCTCGTCAAGCTGACTACTAAGTTATTTATGTGAATCCCGTTTAAAGTAACTGATTACAATGGCATTTAGAGTCCGACCAGATGAAAATGCATTCAATCGATTCCCAGCCTCACCATTGGTCCTGCCCCTCTTCAACTCGCTACAAAAACGTCGAGGGAACTGAGTAACAGAACACCACGAGTTACGATTTCCCTCTTTAATTAAGAGATCGAATTTTATGAACATTTATTGGACCGAGGCATCTGATCATCGGGAAAAATATGCGTTACCACTCCTCTCCGAAATGAGATCGCTTGCTTTATAAAAATCAGCCGGCAGAGAATGAATGACGTGGAAACACAATGTAATCACTCTCTGCCGATGACTAGAAATCCGCTTTAGGAAGCAAGGGAATAGAATGAGGTTAGAAGGTTATCGGGGGTGGTTTTGGATAATCGGTCGAGTTTTTTTCCAAACTACAACATTGCTTTCAAACACAACTGAATTGTTGCTTAGTAATCATTTTCAGTCTTAAGTAAATATTATGAAATTGAAATCATCCGTATTAGCCGCTCAGGCTTCTTAATCCCTTGTCAATCCAATCAGATAACATTCTGTGGATACCAATTAATTGGTTTCTCAAGTTAGGGTGTATCGAGATATTCTACAGTAATCATCAGAATTTGGGGGGTTGTCACTCTAAGAATTAGTTTGTAGCAGCTGCAGATTTCATATCCTGTTTTGGTATGCAAAACTCGTCGTTTCTCTACAGGTTCTTGCACCATTGCCTCATATAATACCTGTAATTCATCCTAGGACTTCCACCGTAATTCCACTCCTCCATCTTTCCTCCACGTATGATTTTCCATTCATTTTTTCATAATGATTTGTATCCTCTATCTTCTTTACTCACTCTTCGAAATATGTCTTCATTATACACTCTGTATATCTGTAGAATGCTTCTGTACCATTAAATTTTCATCACTTCCAGTCTTCTTTTCTTTAATAATTAAATGAAGAACACAATGTATTTTTCCAATGATCTTTATTTTCTTACAACTAGTTTCAGCACTTAGGCGTCATCATCAGGCATCATCGCACATTGCGTTCTTCATTTAATGAAAATGAACTTCCACAAAGTTGAGCCTGAAACAATTGAATTCTTTTTTCTAATTCTCCCATCACCCTAGTTTCATGTCCACCAAAAAGGAGACTCCACATACAAATTTCAACGAATCGCTTCCAAACGTCTATGTTAATGCTACTTGCCGTTATTTGTTGGTTCTCCTAATACGTGCATTTATGTAGAAAGCCTTCTTTGCCATTATTATTCTGCAAACTATGCAGAATATGCATCTCTTGCTTCTTCCATCACTAGTAATTCCACTGCTTAAATAGCAAAAGTCTTTCACGTGTCCCAGTGTGTCTTTCCTAGTCTAAGTTGGAGATAATCTTCAAGTTCCTTTTTATTTTCCCTCACAAAATCCGTTACTTTTAATTTTCAGCTACTTTGCATTTTGACCCCGAGGCGATTACCTTTGACACAAGAAAGGAAAAATATACAATATAAATCAAACCAAAATGCCAATGTTTTTCACAAATTAGTCCACGAAGAAAAGTTACCGCTTCGCGAGGCTTCCATGCGCTGTTTTTCGAAAATTTCATTGCATATATTTGGATAAATCGTCATAATTTCAGAATAAAGAACACCCGAAATCAACAGCCTCGGGCTTTACATGTTGTCATTAACAGAAGAACGATTTCAAAATGAAAAAGTGATTCCTCTGACGTGACGTCATGATGTGCTGCTACTATTCCGTTTTATTTGGATACGTGATTGAGGGGAACGTGAGGAATACGGGCGTGCCGAGGTGTAATTAAAGGAGGAGCTGACTCGGCGGAAGCAGAGATGGATTATATTTTCGACCGATGCCATTTCGAGCCCCCAATGCTTTTGATTAAATGATCACAAATTCCATCGCAATATGAAATTCCCGGATTTTCCCGCGGGGTCGCAGCGTCGTCTTCTTTTATTTTTGCAGGCGAGCGACGGAGGAGGAGAGAGATAGAACACGGAGCGAACGGGTTTAGGCGGCCGACGTGGATAGCGTGCCGCCAGCACATCACCCTCCACGGAAAAGCCACCACAACCAGCTCTCCTCATCCTCTTTTCACGCAAACACATCCCCCACCCCCCCGTGAATATTCACTCACACACACAATCACGTATGGATACGGGGGTGGGGGGTGGGGCGAGGGATTAATCCGGCCCGGATATTTCCGCTCTCACTTGGGACTGCCATGGGCTTGCACTTTTCTTCGGCAGCAGCGGGCGACGGAGATATCCTGTTCCCTTGCTTTTTTTGTGTATCTTATGTCCTCCGTACCCGCCCAGTGCCTGTTTTCCAACCCTCCGTCTCCTCCTCTCTCTCAATCATCCGAGTCCCACACTGCGAGCTGTCGGTCAAATTGAAAACCGAGGCGTCGCAACCAGCATGCCTCCTCGAGGGGAGAGGGAAGGAAGGAAAACTTGAAAGTAATTAAATCACACGGTCGCGATAACACGCGGAGAGGGTGTTCGATTGGGAGCTGCCACGAGTTCTCATTCTACTTTTTTATTTCCTCAATGACCGAGTGAAAGAAAGTCGGGAAGGGGACCGAGCACACGGAATTCCTGGGGAGGGGGGGGGAGGGGCGGGCGTCAAAAGTTTCGAGAACGTCTTGAAGGGCCCTGACTGCAGTTAAGTTTGAGAGGTCTGGGAAAAACTTTCGCTAACCTGTTTTGAACGAATGAGGAGATTAAAAAAAGAATGGAGGCATCCGTTATGAGTGGATTAGTTACAGTTGGGCTGCACGATATTTCGAGGCATGAACTGCAAAGCACGATTTTCAGACCGTACCGCAATGCAATCTCCAGCAACAGAGAAATTCGTTACCATGAGAAATATTTTCTCTAAGAATTCATCATCACTAGCCGACTCAAGGACTCCTTCTTCCCACGGACAATACGGGATAGCAACTGCAGGGTTATAGATAGCAAAAATCCCACTTGCCACCCTCAGCGTCTAAAAAATAATTAGTTGTATTTAAATGCATGCTCTTCCACTAACCTTATGTGTTTTGCTATAATAACCCATTCTTTCCGAATGACCTCATTCATGTTCTGTTCATCTGTTTTTAAGTCTCTTTCCTTTCAATCCCTCTTCCCTCTCCGCGGGGGGAAATTCCTGCTACCTGCAACGTTGGGTCGCCTTTTACAGACTCTTTGGCGGTAGAGTGTTTCGTGGTGCATTTTCATGTGGTAGTGATGTTTCAATTTCTTGCTTGTTGTGTCCTGGCTTCCGTGTTGTAGGATGGCTTTCGTGCTGCATCATGGGGTGCAGTTTTTTAGTTGTTTTGCGGTATATGTGTTTGCATGAGTATTGGATGAAGGGATTTTTGCATGAGTGTGTGCGCTGCTGTGGGTGTAATTTTCCGTGTTGTTTTTTTGCATGTGGTATTTTTCTTTTTTACGGTTGGTGACCTAACACCCCCCGCCACACGCCCTTGCGGCGGCTTGCGGGATATTATGTAGATGTAGATGTAGATCCCTCATCTAGAGATATCATAGAAGGCTACCTTTAGGAAAAACATCTACAATATTATTAATGTTTCAATGGGTAATTGAAATACATACGGAGGAGTTTATTTTTTACGGCAGTCAGACATGGTCGATAGAAGCCGGAGAACGAGATGAGACAATATGAAAGTGTGGTGCCATGGAAGATTGATAAGCATAAAATTGATCAAAAGAACAACAAATTTTAATAAACGAGGGTAGGCTGAAAACTGATGTACACGCGCTTGTAGACCACAAACAAAATGACCTTCAGAAGCACTCCTGGTGGAATGTGGAAGTAGCATTCCCCCTCAACACGCATGCGTTGGTTTTAGGTCGTTACATTCATTCAGTGTATTTTGAGAAGGGGAAGTATGGAGATGTGATCTAGTGCTATGTCAACGCGAGTTAAACAGCGTGCTGTTATCGTATAGCTGCCTTCACCTCATCGTCTGAGGTGTAATTATTACCCTTGAGGTGTCTCTTGAGTTGAGAAAAAAATAAAAATCGCAAGGCGCAAGATCGGGAGAATGAGGGTTTTGTTTGTTCTCGTCTGTTAGGCGCCGTGGAACCCATCGTGCACAGATTTACGGTATCCCAGTGGCTCAATAATGAAGCCGAAACGTTCCTTGGATATTCCAATATGGTTTTCCATACGCTTTTGAATGATTTGAATGATTTCACTTTTTCAGCAGTTAAAAAATCGATAACAACATGCTATTTAACTCGCGTTGGCATAGCACTAGAACACGCCTCTATACCTCCGCTTCTCAAAATACACTGAATGAATGAAATGACCTCAAACTTGCGCATGCATGTTGAGGGGGAATGTTACTTCCACATACCACCAGGATTGTTTCAAAAGGTCATTTTGTTTGAGGTCTACAAGCATGTGTGCATTAGTTTTCAGCCTACCCTCGTATATAACGTGGCTGGTGACCTATCACCCCCCGCCACACGCCCTTGTGGCAGCTTGCGGGGTATCGTGTAGGCGTACATCCATAAGTTTTTTTTTGCAATCGTCCTTAATCTCAAGGACTCCTCCTTCCCGCGGGAAGTACGCTATAGTAAGTGTGGGGTTAGAGATAACGAGAATGTCGCTTGCCACCCGCAGCGTCTTGGGGTTAATTGTTTACACAAATATGCATTCATTTTGCACTCATTTCGTGTTTTTTTGGTAATTCCCTTCTCGCTTGACCGCATGGAAATGACATACAATTAACGTAGCTCATGTTACAACACTTTCTACCCTGTTATGCTGTATTTTCACTCTCCCCTTTCCATCCCTCGTCCTTCTCCGTGGGGGTGAGACCTCACGCCGTCCGCTGCCAGCAGCGGGGTGTCACATTTGCAACGCGTGGTTTTAGGAGCAGGAACCTTAAGTTGCATGGTCATGAATAGATAGAACTTTCTTCTTCTTTGAGTGCTGTATTACCTATCTTGGTGTTGTGTGTCGTGTAAGTAGTTGTGGTCTATTCTCATTTCCTCCTTTTTCGCATGCCAAAGACCTTTTACCGTGGGTGACATTAGCGTTTATTAGGAAACAGAATTTTCTCTAGCATGCATAAGTATTTTCACACTTTTTTTTGGGTTTTTAAAGGAATGCATTTCATTTGCCTTAACCCTTTAACCACACTTCCTCTCCCTCATGCCTTACTCATCCCACTTCGTGCTAGCACTCCTTGCCACCCACCTTTTTGGTAGATCGCGAGATATTTATGCAGATTTAGATCAAAATCTTTCGTACGAATCTGAGAACATTTGAAAAATAAATGCAAAAATAAAATAAAATGAAATGGGTCACGAGTGGGTCTAAGTAAAATACGATATGAAATGCTGCGATTACAATTCAATTTTTGATAAGAAGTTTAATGTCTTTATTTACTATCACAAAGTTTTTGAATCAACACCTTTTTCTATTTAATTTGGAGTTGGTTCTAGGAATGTCGGAACGATGGCCTAAAAATAGATACGTAGAAAAATACAATTTTACCTACCCTTTTTTATCGCCATTTTTTCCACTCGTCAAAAAAATTCTATAGCTTCTAAAGTCTTTCCATCCACCCTCAAGTTTCAGGCTGCCGTTTGGCTTGCCTTTTCATTCATTACCTAACAGGTGGGCTCCTAAGCATGAGATCTTAATTAGGGTAGTAAAAAGGGCTTTTAGTGTTGGCTGTAAGAGGTTTGATGCTTTAGGGCCTCTCCGCGTTATTCGATGGATGTTTTGAGCGTGTTAAGAGTTATTTCTTGTTTGGGTGCGTTGACTTTAGTTGTTTATAGCTTCTTCAACAAGTACCACATATATGCTTTGTATCTGTTTTCCTAAAATCGTAAAAACCATATGATTGACAATAGAGAGACACGAACTGTGAAGTAAGCTCAATCGGGACTCACTTGGAACGAACTGAGCAAATATAAGCACGCCTTGTCTTATTTCATGTAAATACTTTGAAGACGAAAAATTTAATAAAAAGCGTGTATAAATATTCAGGAAATAAATTATGGATAGCATAAATATTAGGCGAAAAAAGTAAACTTTTGGAAGCATTTGCTGCCGAATTACATACACTTGGCCGGCAATCCCTTTCATGAATCACCAGGGAACTAGAACCTCCCTTACCCTTGGAGTGAACGAATATTGCGCTCTCAATTTTATGGATAGTTTCTTTTTCCTCGTCATAATTCTTCTTGAAGTATCACTAAACTATTGGGATAATTAGGACGGGAGTCCCAAGTTGACCGTAGGTTAAAATACAGGTTCAATTTACTTCGTTAATTTGAGGCAACTTACTTATCTGATGATGTATGATATCTGATGAAGACATGTTACAGGTCCCAACTTATCAGATCACCATCGTAAAATCAGGGAGATTTATTATAGAACGAATAGATTTAAAATTTAGTTTTTTCCCCATTCTATTAGAGATCGAAATAGATACGACCTAAGATGTATGATGAGATAGTTAGAATTAAAAGTGTATATTTTGACCATGCTCTTTTCTTTATGTTATTTTTTTCATTTAATAGACCCATCTGTTTAAAAGTTCTGAAGCGCGATTTGAATATACGTATCCTGTTACTGAATATTATTGTATGTAAGTACTTTCTTTCGAGCGATTAACATTTTTCGAGTGCATAATCAAACTAATATTTGTGCAGAGGTGACATGATAGTGATTGTGCATGCATGACTGGTGACCTAATACCCCCCGTCACACTCCCTTGCGGCAGCTTGCGGAGTATTGTTTCGATGTAGGTACCTTTAACATGTTTCTCAAAAGCATATTTTCCTCTCTTTGGTCTAATACCAGTGGCTTTGTACCTGCCTATACCTTTGTACTGGTGGCAACTAATACGAAGCGCTGCTCCTCCCTGTCTCCTCTCACAGCTCCCGTGCCTCGAATTCTGATGGTTTTCGTCCACACACGCCTTGGTCTGATGCGCCACCCTCTTACATAGCTGACAATGACGGCCACGTGTGCTGTGCTCGGGCTCACCCTGGGGCTTGCGAGTCCCCCTCTCTCGTTGGGTTGCTTTTCCCCCCCGACCTTCACATTCTGAGGATTAGTCAGTTGCATCCCTAAACCGAGCGGCTGAGTCGCCATAGAGCCTTCTGAGCAATTTGCAGGCCTCTATTTGACGGTTTGGCCAGTTAGGCCATTTCCATTTGAATACCTACGGGGGTAAAGGAGCATTCTCCTGTTTTTATTCGTAAAAATGTGTTCGCAGACGAGTTTTAGCATTCAATTCCACGTCCCATTGGTAGCAGTACCAGGTATTTCCTTGAGCGACACCTACCCCCATTTCTCCACCTCGACACAGCGGGGCTGCGGACGTCCTTCAAGGCAAAAATCTTTATTCGGAAAATAAGAAACCCTCCCCAAACTCTCCTTGACTCAGCAAACATCACTCACCCACCTCCCGCTTCCTCTGGATTCGACCTGACCCACCTCTTTTCCTCCCACCCCCGGGGCAGGAGCGGATCGAGGTATCAACGGAAGGCGGACATTTTTTTAATAGTTGAAAGGAATTTGACACTCTATTGTTTTACTCCATGCTTAATGGAAGTATAAATGCAATAACTAATCCAAGAAATAGTCAGCCATTAACAATGAAGTTAGGCTGAATTCCAAGAAAAATATGACCCATTTTTGGGAGCAAATGTGATGATATATTAAATGTTATCACAGCCTTATGTCCATATTTCATTCCAGAAAACTTCTGTTATAATATAATCTGCTATAAAAGCAAAAATACTTGATGTAGTTAAATTGATTGATTCCCTGATAGCAGATGTTGTTCAAAGGTCACGTATTTTTCTAGAAATGAGTCCAAGTACAACACATTAAGTTTTCTATTGCTTTTATGAACAAATAAATTTGAACGGGCTTTTAGGAACGGTTCCGCAGAAATGTTAATGCATTTTAAGACTCTTGTGTACTTATTTAAGTTAGCTCAAATTCGACTTCGACATTAGTTCAAATTAACTTTGTATCAATTACTACTATAATATTTTTATTCCAAAACTCGGTGCCAACAAGAAATTATCGATTTCGATTGTACGTCATGGCCATTTTTTGTTGAGACCTGATTGCGGAATAAAATTGTTTTTGGTAATGGATGAAAAGTTTTTAAAATTAATGTTTAAAATAACCGACGAGTGATGGTCAAATCTGTCGATCTTCTGTTTGATCAAATAATGTATTTGCTGCGAGTAAAAGGTTCCGTGTTGAGAACTACAGTAAATAAAACCGAATAGCATAAATGAAATTCATTCTAATTCTCACTCATATTCGCCCCCTTTAATGAAACGGATGGGATCGCAACCTGCCGCATTACATGCCATGGTAGGTGTTTATGGATATCAACACAGATTCATACCACACCAAGTATTTCGCAAGGGCGCTACGAAAGAGGATGAGTACTGGTGGGGACCATCTATGTTATTGTTTTGATGGTTTATCATCCGGTACATCAGAGAAGAAGACAACGTGTTTAACATTGAGGGAAAAGAGAGGAAATATTACCTGCTGGTTGAAAATGACTTCGATGACCCCGAAAAGGGAGGAGCATGACGGCAGAAGGCAAGGCCGTGAGAGTGTGCACGAGTGTTTCGTGACTCCTCGTCAAAGAACAGGGGCGCCGAGGGAGGAGACGTGTGTGGGCGTGTGCTGTTGCCCTCGAGGCGCCGCGCTCTGGCGGCGGCGGTCACGACAGGTCAATCGGTTCCAAGACCCCATCAGATAGCCATCGCTCGCCCGATTTTTTTCGCAAGGTATGATAATAATGGAAGTGGTGAGGTCGATCGTTGGATGACGGGCGTGCGTATTGGATTCTGACTTTCATTTAAACGGAGTCAGTGAGTTTATTTTTGAAGCGAAATTTCACCACACCCCCGTAAATATAACGGGGAAAGATATTTTTCAAAACAACCCACTGGATGAAGATTGGCAATGTAAAATGCATCCATATTTAGAAGAAAAAGAACAGCTAATTTGTACGCAACTTTTGAAGCGAAATTTCACCACACCCACGTAAATATAACGGGGAAAGATATTTTTCAAAACAACCCACTGGATGAAGATTGGCAATGTAAAATGCATCCATATTTAGAAGAAAAAGAACAGCTAATTTGCACACAACTTTTATGCACGCACCACCCTTTCGTGGTCATAACGCTGAATGTTAATTTGACGCATGTATGTTAAAACCATTCTTCTTCTTGAGAAATTTTGTCAATTCAATATGATATCATGATTTATGATATCATAATTTAAAAGCAAGTTTTCTAATTTCATTAAATAGCCATTGACCAATATCTACCACTCCATAAACTACACGAATACTAGTAAACTAGATTCCGATGTGAGACCAGGTTTTCGTCACACGCCTTTGCGGCGGCTTGCGGGGTATAGTGCAGATATAGATGTAGATATTTAATAACATTATTTTTTTAATTGTACACCACCGTAGGTATAGATAATTTATTTAAGTGGTTAATGAGAATTTTCAGTCATGATTACTCCTAAATGGCATGGGATATTTTAGAAGACTAATCGTACCATAGAATGGAATGAGATATTTTATAAAGACTATTCGCACTACAGAAGCATTGAATTTCCAATTTGTTTTTGTATGATTCACTTAAATAAATAGCCTTCTATGACTTAATAGGGTTAAAATCTGTTCAAAAGTCACTAAGTATGTTCGATCACTGAATCTGAAGCGATGTCTTCGGATTAAGATAGCGCGGAACAAATACACACCAGAAGGTTGCAAAGAGGAGTCACCGTGATAGGAAGTGTGATGACCAAATTCAGAGCAAATCGAAGGAGATCGAGCGGTACTCACCGTCCACAGCACAAGGGAGGGCTGCCCTCTTCTTGATCCGCGAGAAAGACTTCATGAGGGCGTCGGCGTCTCCGTCCGAGGGCCCCAGTAAGATGCCGGCTGTCGGCAATGGATCTTCGTACGAGTCTCCCGACGCACTGACTCCCTTTAGAGCTCGATCCTTCCCCTGGGGCTGGGGATCTGGGATTGGGATGGTTAATCATGATAGCATTTTTGCGTCGACCCCAAGGATAATTCATCATCTCTCTCGACGGTCGCCATCATTCGACAGCGCGTGAGTACGTTCGATGATTTCACGAACGAAAAATGTGAGTCTCCAAAGGTTTGGAGAGAGAAAATTCTAAGGATAAGGATTCGACCATAGTCCAACGATGGGACAGAGGAGAATCCAGCGCCGGGGAATATCCTCGACAGAGAGAAGGGAAGCGAAAGCGGAAGGTGGGGAAACTTTCTGCCCTTTTGGGAACAGAGTATAGTCTGCTGGTGCCAATTCGGGACTGTAAGTGGTTCGGGGAATCGACGCAATGTCGTTTTTATTTTTTTTCTTGCCGCTTTTGGTCTTCCTTCAAAATGAGACGAGTTTAGCGCAAATCTTTTGCTTCGCCATATTTTCAGTGATAATGGTGTTCACTGTCATCTTATCAATACCAATATACGATCTGTGACCATACGCACACTTAATCGGCGGTCTGAATTCAGCATTTCACGCACACGTCAGCAAAAAATAGCTACCGATATTTTTCATACAAATCTTGGACATAGAACTGAACACTATTTAGCGTAACGACCTTTTGTATTTTACGACATCATTTTCCTGACGTACATATATTCTTCCCCTAATATTGTTCAACACGCCGATTAATTTTCATCCTGTGATCTCATTTAATGTATTTTGAGTTCAATTAGAACCCATCAAATATTTAACAAAATACAAAAATGTCAATGCTGCCCCCGACCATTATTTTCTATGGTCTGATCCGGGTAAGATAGTGAAAGCGGAGAGGCGCTGGACCATGTAAAATCGGCAGCATGTCGTCGTCTTAATTTGCATGCCTTTGGTTTGAACTGGATAAGCAATCCGAATCTCGTCGCTGGACTGGTAAGGGCAGCGGCGAGATATGGATTGCTTTCAACTCATAATGGGCTTG
Source organism: Hetaerina americana (assembly GCF_022747635.1). Lineage (NCBI taxonomy): Eukaryota > Metazoa > Arthropoda > Insecta > Odonata > Calopterygidae > Hetaerina > Hetaerina americana. The sequence continues at coordinate 83,910,199 of NW_027287427.1, read as the reverse complement.
TTCTAATGTGGGATTGAGTGTAGCATAAAGCATCTATGCATTATTTTAAGTCAACGAACATTTCTCTCGACAATTGTTATCACACACATTTAAAAAAGTCAAAAAAATCTTTTTGAATTAATGGAGGAATATTTGTTAAGTGAGCGATACTTATGATCAAAATTAAGATAAGATAATACGAATGCCAAAATAAAAGCACAAAAGATCTGTAATATTCCAAAAGTTTGGTGTTCATCTGGGAATATTATTTGTTAGGAAGTATGATGATAGTAATTGGAACGTCGAGGTGAGTGGTTGCAGAGATGATAACGTTATTTATAAGTTAGTTTGCCATTTGCTCACTGTGTTTAGCTAATGTACAAGAATTTCTCTCGTTAAAGTAAAAAACTTAATTCTATTCCACATTTAAACAAATAAAAATATCATATGAATACTAGTAGCGACAAATATCGGGTTTATTCAAAAAACACATCTATTTCAGAATATTATTTCAAGAATAACTTTAATGAATTCGCAGTTGAACATCTTCTAGCAGGCAACTAAGAGTTAAAGGGAATCAGTGCCCTTTTCATGTTGTTTGGGATTAATTTCTAAGAAGAATGGCTCCTTCTGGGAAATGTGTTAAAGTCATAGAAACAATCATATGAAATAAAGATTATGCTTGAGTTATGTTTTATGAATTATGTCGTGAAGTTATTCTGGTTAAGAATGCTCACCTATGGTTTAAGCGAAGGAGACCATGAGTTAGTTGCATGTCCACATGGCAGTAGAATTTCCCTTTTTACATTTCAAATCTTCATGACCTTTCTTGTTATGGTCGAGGCCTGTCGTAGTTCAGGTTCATTTTTTTCCATTTATTATGCATTAGAAATAACTAATTTATTATGTGAATTAACCCTTGCTATGAATTCAGTCTTCCGCCAGCATGTATACAAATTTGCACGAAATTTGACAGATTTTTACTGAATATTGCCCCTTTTCCCATCCTCTCCCATATCATTCCTTCTCTTTTAACCTTTCCATCTGATTCTTTCACCTCCTGCAACACACTTTTTTAATGGATCATGGGGTATGTATGTTGATGTCAAAGAATTAAACGCGATGCACTGCTTTTGTTTGGATAGTAGTTGATAAGACCATAACATAAGGACTGAAAATAAGGAAAATGAAATATTCCAAAGTTTTAACTCCTTGGTGGGAGAAATATCCCAACCATTAAAGCTGGAAAGTTAAGAATAATGTAATTCTTTCCGAATGTTTTAATGAACAAAATTTTGTGCGGAAACTCATGGTACGGCCTCGAAAGGGTGCCATAATAGAAGCTATTTATCAGTTATGTCCGCCGTTTTCTGGCAATAAATTATTTACACACACATGTGACACGCTTTTAAGTATTTGACAGTTCAGAAGTCTTATAAAAGTTACAATTTGTTGATACTTAATTAATGAGAGACAAGATATAACATGGAAGGGGAAAGTTTGAACTGAGTCACAAATTTTGTTAAATTGCTTTCTGCAATAAGCCAAAGGAAAGACACTATACTGTGAAACATTTTAATCAACACTTTGATTTCGGAGAAGCGTGGTATGAACGGCAAGATAAGATGTTCACGCAGTGATTTCCGGCATTGAGCAGCAAAAAGTTTATTTTGCACGTAATAAGTTATGCACAGTTACACTCATTGTTCAGGACATAATTTCCACCTGTAATGTGTTAGCAATATTTAACCTCAGCGGATAACACAAGCCTTTATATGCGGTTGGAATGAGACCGATGTTGTAGGTGTACGTCGGATGAAAGGGGCGTACGTATGGAGCAGCAGGTCAGATTTACTCGAGACGACCCCTCCATTTTACCGACCAAAGCAAGGTCTCTCTCCAGGAATGCTTAATAGCGTTCGATCTTTTTTATCGAGGCCCAATAGGGGGGAAATCGGCCAGAAAGGTGTATGAGGGAGGTTGGGTGCGGGCATAAGGGATGACTAAGGTCCAGGAGGGCAAGAAGAAAATGATGGCGGGACGATGGGTGGCCTGGAAGGCGCGATAACACCCGGCGGACACCACACGCGTCGTCGCGCGACTCCGCCCCTCCCCGAATGCTGCAGCCAGCCGAGGGAATCGAAGTGCGGAGTGCCCGGGCGGTTGAACGCCATCGGCAAAAGGAGAGGAATGAGCGAGAACGAGAGGGTGAGCCAAACATTTGAGGAACGGATTGAACGAGTGAGGAAACGAGGGACAAAAGGCACTTAGGAATATCAGAAGAGCGGCGCTTAGAGGAAAGGACTTTGTCAAAGGTAAAACACTATATTGCTTAAAGTTGGCTTTACCAATGAGGACTGTGGCGCTTCGCACACGGCTACGAATGTATGTAACATCGTATGTACGGCATTTCTTCACAAAATCTTGTTCCTTTAAAACTCCCAAAATCTTGGAGTGTAAGAGCACTTTTCAAATCCCATATTCCCATCCCCTCACCTTAATCATTCCTCTCTATTCTTAGTCATTATCTCTCTAGCCACCTTTTTTTAATATGTGATAAATTTATTACATGAAACAAAGCCCATTCAGGAAATCGTCGGAGATGACCAAATGGTCAGGCACGACAACTCATTCAAAACGTGACAAAATGGCGTGGCGTAGGACACGACGGCTGTTTAACCGGCTAAAGCACCCGAATGGACATTGAAGAACCCTCTCGAGAATCTCGATCAAGGCGAATGATTTTTACATACTGAATTTTTAGCATTGTGAAAAAAATATAATTCATTTAGCGAATGGCGAGGATATATTTGAAGGTAAATTTTTTTGGACTGATTGGCTGTCATTTTGCATTGTTTAGACCATTCGTTTAGAACGCATCGAGTGCTTGGGGGGCCCTGTGAAGGACGTAATTTCGCGTTTATACGATGCAGGATTTATTTGACCGTTTTCTGAATAATTGTTATGCACGAGTACAAGGAAAAATTATTATTTGATATCCTAGGTTATTAGAAGCTGGAAGCAGGTAATTATCAGGTGTGGCTTAAAATAATGCATCAATGCCATCCATTAGATTTTAACGATGGAGGAATAATTTTGATGCCACTTAAAGGGATTACAGCTAGAATGTTAAGCAAGGTAACTGCCTAAACGCTCCATGCATGTAATTCTTTTTCACTAGGACAATCCTTGGTTGAGAGAGTAGGAGATATTACTTGCGATAGTTAAAAGCTATCCAAAATAAAATTAAACGCGATGGCATTCATCACCTGTCACTCAAATCGCTGGCCACCCAACACCCTACCATTCTCCAAACCCACGTCGGGACTTAAAAAGTAAGATTTAGATGCAAATGAAAAGAGAGGAAATATTTATGCTCAAAAGGCAAAAAAACAAAGTACTCTGAAAATGTTGCCATTTATGTTTTATATCATAATGCTAGGAAGAGGTGTAAGGCAGGGTTGCCCTTTATCACCGTTGTTGTTCAACGTATATGTGGAGGAAATGATTAAAGAAGCATGGGAAGAACTGGAAGTAGGAATGAAAGTGGGCGGGGAATTCATAAAATCAGTTAGGTTCGCTGATGACCAAGCTTTAGTTTGTCAGTCAGACAAGGGGTTGCAAGAATTGCACAGTGAATTGGAAATTCAGTGCGACAGGTATGGGATGAGAATCAATATTAATAAAACAAAGGTTATGCGATTTTCTAGAAAGAAAATGGATAAGCTAAACATCAAAATAGGAGGGCAAAAACTAGAGCAGGTAGAACAGTTTACGTATCTCAGTAGTGTTTTGGACCAACACGGTCAAAGTAGTGGGGACGTAAGGAGAAGAATTGCGCTAGTCAAAGAGGCTTTCACGAGAAGGAGGGAGTTGATGACAGGAACGTTGAGTAAGGATTTTAAGAAAAGACTGGTAATAACTTCGATATGGAGCGTAGCTTTGTACGGCGCGGAAACGTGGTAATTGAAGCAGGAGGATAGACGTAAACTGGAGGCTTTTGAAATGTGGGTGTGGAGAAGAATGGAGAAGGTGCAATGGACAGAGAAGAAAACAGATGAGGAAGTACTTGGTATGGTGGGCGAAGAGAGGGGTTTTTGGGAGAAATCCTATGGGGGCAGGAAAAGTGGATGAAGGGGGTATTGACCGGCAGTGGGATGTTGAAGACTGTAATTGAGGGGAGGATGTTAGGCAAACGAGAAAAGGGAAGGAACAGGATAGGGATGTTGAACGGGATGAAGGGAGGAAGAAAGTACTCATAGATAAAGAGGGACCTGATGTGGAGTAGGATGCGGGATTTATTGTTTTGTTAGGTGCAACAAAATATTTAATTAGTAGCTGTGTCCATCCAAAAACCTACCTTAACCGGTAGATTACCCAATAATAATAATAATCATGATATGATATGCTTGCTAAATTAACACGAGTCGATAATTTACAATTATCTCGTAATTTATTTAAAGTACCATTATGAAGCAAATTCATTGCACCTCTACCTTGAAGTTTTGATTTCAAGTTTCTCAAGCCTCGGTATAATATGACCTTTATTCCACCTACTAATCCTTAAGATCACTCATTAGAACATACTTTAGCAATATGCATGTATGTTTGGGCAATATTTTTAGACCTCAATGAAGAAATTTAGTTGCTCTTGCCAGGAATTACAAATAAAAATACCAAGATATAGGTAGTTATGCGCATGCTGTGCGCAGAATCACAACACATAGTAATGAACTGTAATGCTGGAAAATCACAAATCAGGTCTGTGTGTACGATTCCTCTTACTGTGCTGCCTACGGTGTGTAGGTGTCTTCGGGAATAGAACCAGAACCCACGGGTCAAGGATGGGGAGGAATTCAGTATAGACTATTTTTTAAGAACTCAATGTAATATGTTAGGGTATGGAAGGCTTAGCATCCCATCCGAAGGGTGGGTTACTTAGAGAAAATAGAGAAATTAGTTCGGGTACAGAACAAAAAGGATGATCTTTAAACCAGTTCCTCTCCCCTTCGCCATAGTTGGAGTGGAGATAAATATTAATCTTGAAAACTCAAAATGACAGCTGATTTAAATGCCAAATTTCAAAAAAGGCGACAGTTTCACAAAGTGGCTGCAAATCATAGTCGAAAGTTGATCACGGACAGGGACAGAAACGCAAACCCAAAACGTCGTAAACCGAGGGAATATCCACTGTACCTATGAATATATATGAAATTTTAACTCCCCGGTATCGTTTATATTGAACTTTTCTGCGATACAACATTCGGACTAGCGGAATTCCAGAGGTAAATGAGAACCTGCACGAATACTCTGAATCATTGGTATTGACCTCTTGCTCGGGATTCGAGGTAAACACGAGGGAATAGTATTTAAAAACTGCAAACAATTACATCTGCTAATTTGCAAGGTTTACGAGTGGAATAAGACGAGTTCATTTATTTGAATATTTCATTTAATTTTATGGGTTGGCTCGCCGAAGGAGTTCAAACCTCGATCGACCGAGGGATTCATTTCAGGTGAGTGATTATCCGGCCAGATGCTGTTTGTTATTTACAAGAAGAAAATCAACTCCTGGCCGCCAATTTCTATAACTACTGGTGTGACACGCATGGCGGGGACGGAAGTTTGCCGTCGACACGGAATGGCAATAAGTAATTGAGGCGGGCGTCTAAATTTATCTAGGTTCTGCGGTCTGCCAAGAGAAGAGTGTGGGTGCAGGTGTGAGTGTTAAGACACTACAGCTAAAAACAGGTGGTAAAACGTACGTTATTTTGAGCAGAGTTACTTTAAAAAGAACACAGTCAACCTGGCGGATAAATGTCGTGGTTGGCTCATTTTTAACGGCATCAAGGGGCATCAATCACATAGGACTGGTTATTAGCAAATCTGAAAGCCACAACGTACACCTAATCCTTCATTTTGGCACGATGGCTTATGGCAAAGGTTGTTTGGTTGCTAGAAATTAGAGGAATTTCTGATCAATGTTGCGCCTATCATTCAATTTTTGGGAAAATTAAAATTTTCGTCAAATGGTCTAAGGTCACCTGCTGTTGTGGCAACATATTGCGCAAAAGTTTAAGGTTAATTTTTTTTATTGATTTTTAAACTCAATTTATTTGTATTTCTTTCTCTATACTTTGCTGATGTTGTAAATCGGCGTGAAAATTATTCCCTATGTACCAGAGTTGAATTCGAACTGATTAGCATTTACCTAATTGCTAAAGTCTCGAATTTGACTCACGCTTCCATTGGCTCGCAATAAAGGAAATGCCACAAGATTGTGACACTTTCTGTCCGTCCATAATGATTTTTTATTAAAAGGCCAGATTTCCCTTGTGCCCTGTTTAAATTCGAAGTTAAGTACTTCTGTCATGGGTGTCAAACACACGAAATGGGGGTCCAACTAGCACGAAACAATACTTATATCTAACTTTTCTATTAAAGTATCTAATCGTCATATCTATTCGTAAGATGAGCACTATTTCTTCCTTTTTGTAGTTCCACAGATATCCCAAACATCCTTTTCCCATGTTGACTCCGATGATACTGTGACTCACAGGCTCCCGACTCCCGGTAAATGTACGTCTTATTTACAACATCTACACCAATCATCAATTATTACCTTTGAATTTCCCTAAGAAAAAATCGGAAACAACTTCATGTAACAAGTATACACTAATTCTCGCATAATTTTATTCAGAGATAATAAATATAAATAAATATTTATATTAATTCTCGCATATCAATTCCCGCCTTTATTAATTTAATTTTACTGGCCTCTCTAATGAATATCCTATATTTTTACTTTTTTCTAATGGTCTTCAATCTTGGTCCGCAATAGAAGAAAAGCTATTTTAGTGAACTTTTACGGATATCCTATGCACAACTTTGGCTTTGTTTCAGTCGCAAACTGCTCAATTTTCCTGCCTTTCAAAACTCTTCGTTCCTTTCCTTCTCATTGTATCTGCAAGGTTTCCCTCCCGGATTACTTATTTAATCCAGTCACATTCGCTTTCTTAAATCCAACCTTTTCGGAAATCTGGATAACACAATTTTATGTGGATCATGTTTATTGGATCATAATATTCCGGAATGATAATACGGTTACTTTTAAATAATTATAACATTCTTAACACTTCTGGTTTTACACATTTTTTCTCTTGATTGCCCAACAAAATGACCGTATTTTAGGAAGAGATGTATGACTATATATTTTAAATATTTTCTTGAAAACCATATTGATATAAAAATATCAGTCTATGTGGCATTCTCGGACTCTATTACAATTAAATGTGCTCGAATACATTGTAGCCACCCTGATAACTTCATACTGACCATTCTTTCGATCATTTCAATTATTATCGCTATTTTAAATCATAAATATCAATCGTATTGATATGGTATACGTATATGTTTATATGCTTGTTAGTGTATATATATAATATACATAATATATATATATAATATATATATATATAAATGTGAGTGTGTATATACATATAGTATATAAAAATGTATATGTATATAAATAAATAAATATGAATAAATGTATAATATACATATTGTAAATATATATATACATACATACATATATATATATATATATATATATATATATACATTCAAACACGAAATCCCGCATAGAGAAACAAATATAAGGAAAGGGATAGGATTTCGTGTTTGAATGTGTATTTGGCCAATGTGGCTCATCTCTTTCTTCTGGCTATGCGTGCTACGAAACGCACTGTTCTTTTCCTGTATGATGTTGTATGAATTCTAACCACTGACCTTTCCTCTTGTGTATTGTCTATTTCTCCTTTGGTGGGTGAAACAGCCCCCTGACGCCATCTCTTGGCTAAAGAATCGGGGCGCTTGGCGACATATAAGACCCACGGATCTCAGGGTAAATTACATATCCTCGATAGCTGCCTTGATAGCAGGACGTGCCTGTGTTCACCGAGTGTCTAAAATCGCCGGCGTCCGAGGCTTCGGTCGCCGGGGTTTGGAGAGCGGCACTGCCGGACTCTCTCGGAAATCGAGGTTCCGATCGTGTTTTGTTTCGAGCGGCGGTTGACCGCCTAGTTCATCAAGAAGCGCGCAGTTTGACTCTCGACTTCTTCCGCCGGGAAGGCCGTACTTTTGTTTTGTTTAGTGGATCAAGACTGACCTTGACGCCTGGTGTAGAGCTTAGGCTCCTTTTGTTTGCTACCGCCGGGTGCGTGTGGCGGGGAGGGAGCGTTCGTGAGTGTTTTATTTCCCTTTAAAGTGCTCGTTTTTTTTTTGTTGCGCTTTCCTTCTTCATGCTAGTGTGCTGAATTTGATTTCTTCAAATGGCTGTGCGCCGTTTAAACACGCTCGCCTTGCAAGTTGACGAGAAGGCGAAGCCCCCTACCCCGTTGGAGGTCCACCTCTTCACGTTAGAGTCGCTGGGCCTCACACCCGAAGAGATAGTGGCGATCCAATTTGGATACAATCGCCATTTGATATTCCTGAAGTTGGCAACCGAAGCTACAATGACTAGGATTTTAGACAATACTCCGCGGAAACTACCGTTTCCGTCTTTAAGTGACCAGAGGACGACAATAACAATTGACGAGACTTCCGGCAGCCCGTGTAATGTCAGGGTTCTTTGTCTCCCCGTGGAGACCCCATTGGAAGACATAACAGGCGAGCTCCAACGCTTTGGTAAAATACATCGCTCGTGGGAGAACAGGTGGGAGGGAGAAAATATGGCGCGGGTGCTTACTGGCACCAGGGTTGTGCGGATGACGGTCGAGAGAAATATCCCCTCGTACCTCCACATCGGCGGCAACCGGGCCATCATCATCTATGAGGGTCAGCGCCGCACTTGCGCCCGCTGTAATCAAGAAGGCCACGAGCGCAAGACCTGCCCTCGGAACCAGGGAGGTAAGAGCTATGTGGAGGCAATGATGATGCCCTCCAACCCTAACGCCGCCGTGGAGATGGATCAGCCCGAAGTGGCTGTGGAGGAGAGAGCGCGGTCGCTTCTACTCATCGAGGGTGCGGTCCCGGCTGCTCCCGTTGGTCCCCCGCATCTCCCTTCAATTGGAGGGAAATGTCAGCGGGAGCGAAAATCGTCAACGGAGGAAAGGGAACCGAAAAAGAAGAGGACAGACAAACCCAAACTCCTGGTCTCGAATACCGTTCTACAAATGGTTCACATACCTACCACCTCGCCTAATATCACACGACCTCCAGCCCCCGTCTCCGTGAGCTCGTCAAATGAGGAGGGATGGTCTTTCGCCCCCCTTCCCCCCCGCTCTCGCCATCGACGCCCTCGCTACGCAATCCTTGCATCACGGGTTTCAAACACCCCAAGAACCTCTGGTGACAGGTGAGGAGGATGCATCTGATTGCGATGTTTTCCAGTCCCCAACAGCTCATCCCTCGACCCCTTTATCATTGACTGTAAAGGAAGCGTCACCGACCCCGGAAGTCGACCCGCATACAAGTTTCTCAAAGTCAAAAATCCCACATACCCCATCTTCTTTCCCCATTAAGGACAGTCAATGTGTCGACGATCTTCCCAGCGCTTCTCAAGATACGGACCACAAGCAACTATCTCCCCTGATTTTTCCCGACCACAACCCTTCCGCAGATGAGCCCCAGTCCGCCATTCCGACCCTCCCCGAGGGTGCGTCCTGCCCCTTGGCGGCCCCCAGCGGTGCTCCTTCGAAGAGGGCCTCCTGTGGAACGCTGCCGAGTTACCCGCTCTACGTGGAGACCACGGCTGGCTCTTCCTCTTCGGATGAGGCCGGGGGGGAGGGATGCGGCGAAATGCCGCGTCCTCGCTCGTCGACCCGTTGGACGAGGCGTCCCGGGAAACGGCGAAGCACTCGTCGCCCGGGGTCGAGTCGCGACCGGAGCGACGCTAGCCACGATCAGAACTCTGGGAAGTGATGTCCGGTAGCCACCCGGTGCCGGACACACTTCGTCCATCGTTGAAGAGTTTTTTTTTTGCTGAATGACTGATTGAATCGATAATTTCAACCCTGCCGTTGATAATTTCTTACAATACATAATTTTCCATTGCTAGCTAAAATCTCCCTCCTAATATCTGTGGACCTTGTCTTCCTTTCTTTTTTTTCTTTCTAAATGTTAATGGTCAAATTCACGAGTATGCGTCTGTATGCATATGCTTATGTATGTGCGTGTGGATATGCATGTGTGCGTATGTATGTACAAGTGGATATGTATGTGGTATATGTATCATATATGTATCCATGTATACACTTATACTAAAGAAAAACATGATGTACCCATAATCTGTGACCTGATATTATGCATAATGCTAACAAACTCTGTAATATAGTATTCTGAACCGAATAAAATAATTTATATCATAGCTCAAGTGGTTAAGAGCATCCGCCCGGCAAGTGGAAAGATCCGGTGTTCGAGTCCCGGTTGAGGAGATATTTTTACTCTTGTGATCCGTTCGATTCCGCCTTCCCCACCTCTATTGTGTTCGTCCTTTATACGTGTTCCTATCCCTTTTCCTTATATATGTTTCTGTATATATGAGTATATATATATATATATATATATATATATATTATGTATATATATATATATATATATATATATATATATATATATATATACATACATACATATATACACACACGAGGGCTATTCAAAAAATATCGTGACTTTTGTGAATTTTCAAAAAATATTTATTTATTCATGAATATCTATTTGTCCCCTTCAAAGTAATCCCCATTCGATATTATACACTTGTGCCAACGTTTTTTCCAATCCTCGAAGGACTTCAAAAAATATTTTTTTATTATCTTTATCAGCTCCTCCTTCGATGCATTCTTTATATCGTCAATCGTTGCGTAGCGTCGCCTTTCATGGGCCTTTTCAGTTTCAGGATCAAGAAAAAGTCACTGGGGGCAATCTGGGCCAGATCTGGGGAATACGGTGGCTGCGGTGTCATTAGTGTGTTGTTTTTGGCCAAACATTCGCGCACAAGTAGCGATATGTGAGCAGGGGCGTTGTCATGGAGCAAAAGCCAATTTTTGTTCTCCCTCAAATCCGGGCGTTTGAAGCGGATTGCTTCGCGCGAATTGCGCATAACTTGCCGGTAATATTCCTTATTTACCGTTCTACCTTGAAGAAAGAACCCATGATGCACCACGCCCCTGAAATTGAAGAAAATTATGAGCAAATCCCTCGCATTCCACCGAACTTGGCGCGCTTTTTTCGGTTTTGGCTCGTGCTGCAGCTTCCATTGGGATGATTGGGAGTTTCCAAGTCATAACCATAAACCCATGCTTCGTCACCATTTATGACCTTCTAGATCAAATTTGGGTCGTCACGGACAACGTCCAACGCAAGTCCATTAGCAATGTTAATGCGTTACTGTTTTTCGTCGAAATTGAGCAATTTTGGTACGAATTTTGCGGGGACCCGTGCCAAGCCCAAATCAATGGTAAAACCGGAATGGTACGAGCCGCTAATTGATATGTTTAGGTCCTCAGCAACTTCTCTCATGGTGATTCGACGATTTGCCAATACTATTTTCTTCACTCTATCAATGTTTTCGTCTTTTGTCCACGTGCTCGGTTGTTGGGTACGCTTTTCGTCATTCACATCTTCTCGGCCCCCTGAGATCATTTCATGCCACCGATAAACGTTGATTCGGTCCAAGTTAGCTTCTCCATATGCCACAGTCAATATTTGGAATGTTCTCGCGCACTTAATTTCGTTTTTCACTCAAAATTTGATGCAGATTCTTTGATCCTTTTTCTGGAACAGGTAAAAATCGAAGACAAGCCAAAACACGTCCAAGCAAAACAGCGGACAGCAATTAACTGAACATTCAAAATAGCCAAACGTTCCGGCATAAGTGGAATATATTCATAAACATAACATAAGCATAAACTTAAGCCACCAAAAAATGGACCCAAAACCAATATACGTAACCCGCGAAAATTCAAAATTCGCGATACATTTTGAACACACCTATCATGTACAACAGGAACACCTATATGTGTGTGTGTGTGTGTTTTATATCAATACAATAGTCGACCATTTGTTCCGGTAAGGATATGAGGTAACAAAAAAGAATTTTTAAATATGTTAGAGAATTAAAAAAAATATATGCCGAGACATGAACGACATATTCTCACATATATGATGCATCAATTTTTTCTCAGCATGAACGTTCCCGCGTTACTTGGGAAAGGCTATAGGCTGCGTTGGAGTAGAGCAGTCATATATTTTTTAGATATTTTAGATGCTTTAGTACCACGCAAGCCACCGCTATGTATAATGCATATCATGGCTATATTCTAACTATAGCTAGCTATATTATATTAGCAGTTACAAAAGAATGTTTCCCATATTAGATAAATGCGTTCGCGGCTCTATCTTAACAATCTTTTTATTCCTCCCCTGATAATATGGATTTTACAACCCTCATGAAATATATATTTCTACACAGGAACTCCAATGCAAGATTAGTATATGCACTTTCACAGGCGTGCTAATATTATCCTTCTTGCTGATATTTCAATTCCATCTAAAAAAAATTTGGTCGAACTCAGCCATTATATATCAGGAAGCAGATTTCCTATTTTTTATGCAATAAATAACGTATGATACTAATGCGCCGAATTTGAATTCTAAGCGTACTAGTATCTGCCGGAATATTCCACTCGCATTGCGGTCGGCTCCCAAAAACAACGCCTGTTGGAAGTTGGCAAACTCAGGGCCGGCCGGCCAGAGTGCTTTCACCGCGGGGGCATCCTCGTTTCGCGTCGTCGGCGATTTCAAACTCGTCCCTTCTCGTTTATGCTGTCCTCCTCTCCCTCCCTTCCAGAACCCTATGGGGGGGGGGTGCGAGCGAACAGATGGGAGGGGGGTGGGGGAGAGGGGAGTGGGATTTCGACCGATTTGACGGCGGCGGAGAGATGAATCGATCGCCGCGAGAGGGCGTCGGAAAGGGACGGAACCGAAAATGACCGTCGAAAGTGAAAAGGGAAAAATCGGCCGTGAAATATTGCGCGCGGATTCCGATATTTATTACAGGGGAGGCGCTTAAGCTAGCCTGGGAGGCGCACACCCCTGGTGATCGGTCGGGGGTGAAGGGGACCCAGTGGTGTGAGAAGGGAAGAGAGGGGTGTGGGATGCGAAGGCGGGGGTGAGGCAAGGAAAGATATTTCCTGAAGCGAGCCCAAAAAGTAAATATGTATCCGTGGAAAACATCAAAGCTCCCCCGCGCGGCGGGCCCATGAAACAAATGTAAGGAAATTCGGAGATTTTTCAATCCGCGCACCTCCATTGACAAAACATTGATTAATCGAGGTTACCCTAATTCATCCGATCATTTAAACTGCCGTATATACTTTCTATGTCTGCACATATTGGAAACTATTTCGTGGGAAATGGTATTATTTCTAGCCAGGTCTGATGTCACACATGAATTCCGAGGGATTTCAATGAAACATGTTTAAAAAAATATATCTAATATGTCTTTATGGAACAAAAAAAATCAATCATTTTTCCCAAGACCTGCGAAGCATTTAAACTTTTCGCCTGAGGAGCTTTTTCCCAAACTGCACTTGACCCGTGAATGAAATCGTTTAAAATGCCGCACAGCCATTTCTGACTCTTTTAGTTGACTGTTAAAGGTTACTCGAAGGAGAGAGACTATGGAGGGAACCTGAAGAAAAAAGAATAAGTCCAAAAGGTCATGCATAGATAATATCATGACTTGGACAAAAATCCGTCCCAGATAGCATGGTCTTCGTAATGGCTCGCTGTGCTGCGCGGTAGACGATCTTCGCTTTACAAATTTGAAAACCATTTCAAATGGGAAAAGAAGATTGCCTCGTGTGAAGAGGTCAGTTTAGGAATCCTGTCCAGCCGTTGCCGTGCGTCAAGTGGGTCAAGAAGTTGCGTGAGTCATGATTCCATTTGCACGACTGCATCTCAAGTCAGCTAGAAGTAAGCATTTCGAAGAATGACCTTTAACATATGTCTGTGAGGCACATGCCTAATGACCCTTCGTATCTTGCTGTTCTTGAAATTCTTATAGAATTTCTCAAAAAGCTGTTCAATTCGGTATTGTTATTATTTCTGAGGCCATTGCTTGTCATCATTTCATTTTAACGGAACATATTACGTAGGAGAACATTTTTTTTCACTTTCCATGTAATGGCCTGGTTCTCCTATTTGTGGCGTGTATAATATCGCACTGTATGTGTGCACTGCACTGCTGTCAAGTGCCAGTGCAGGGCGGTCAAGAAAGTATTTTATATTGAAATGTAATGAAATAATTGACTTTGTAATTCCACACACTTTAGTCTTATCTTATCTTTAGACTTATCTTTAAAAAGTGTGTGGAATTACAAAGTCAATTATTTCATTACATTTCAATATGTTATGCAAATTCCATAAAGTTACGCCTGAGACAACAAAAAGTATTTTATGTTTAGGCCTAGCATGGCGGTGGGTGAGGATAAAGCCACTATCTGTACCCACTATTTTCTAAACGTCCCTACACTCAGTACCCATCCTGCTGTGGTATTGTGGAGACTATGGTTCTTCTACTATGCTCACTGCGAACATTTGAAATGTCTGCCGAAATAGGAAATCCCGCGAGTTGACGGCGAGTCTCGTATCTGGCCTTAGTCTCTTCCATTCACCCCATCTCCTCCTCTCCCGCTACCGCGCGCAGATTTTGAAATCTTAGAACAGAGGGGAATAACACCTCAATGATAACCAGTCAATTCCAACTTTTGTGTCGTATGAAGTGTCATCGTTTATATGACATTAACCTGATGGGGCTTTTAAGTGCATCTTAACCCGAATTCTCCTTTTCCCATTAAGAACTCTCCATTTCCTAGTTATTCATCTTCCGTCACCCAAAAATCATATCATTCATTACTTGCTCACCTACGTACACCTATTGCCGTGTGGTAAACAAACTCATAAATCAGAATAATTACTCCCTGCTACACAGGAGAACAACCGCCACGGGTATTCTAAACCCGTGATTTGATTTCTCTTATGGTCATATTCAGGGGTCGCTGTATTCCAGAGGTACAATGTTGGACTACTGACCAGAGGACGCGGGTTCGATTCCTGGGCAAGGCACTCTGGACACCTTCAGCTCTTTCCAAGCTATGTGATTTTTTGTACTACATCTTCCTGGGAAACCATGAACGGCACAGGGAAAGGAACTGGCCCCCCAACCCTGATGTGTGAATTTCACACGCCTTATAGGGCTTAGTACTGGGTGAACTCCGCCATCACTTACCAAACCGACTTTCGGGTTGATTACTGTGATTATGGTTTATGGTCATATTCATGTTTTCCATGTTACTTCGATTCTGGTTCACAAGAATTTGAATTTGTTGAATGTTAGGAATCTGATGCGTACCTACATAAATTCATCAATCGTAAAACAATCGTTAAAAGAAAACACCGAGATGATAGATGCGAGAGTTCTCAAGACCTGAGTCCTTGGCGAGATTTGGCATTCCAGAATTATATTTTTCAGATATTTCAATCAAATAAGCCGAGGAAGAAATTTTTTTTACCTTAGCATTTTATATCTCTCGGGGTAATTGTACGCCTCTGCGTTTGACCGACTGACATTTCTATCCCTGATATTACCGGTGCCCCGTCATCCTCTTTCCCCTGGGAACATAGCTCTTTCGCAGTTTTGAAGCATTAATTCACAAATAATAAAAAAATTCAAACCCTTGGACCTTTTCCGATATTTTTGGGACTTCCAGGAAAGAGTGAAAAATGATTTAAAACCCGAATTCTCAATCGGCGCTTATAAAATCGCGAACGGGTGGGAGAGTTTAGGGAATGTGAACATGGAAGAATTTTGTTTGGTTTGAGGAAGTGGTGTGGCTATGGGAAAATATAAAATTTGAAAAAAAAGTCAAACCAATGAATCAGTACCTGGATGTTCTACGCAAGTACGGGCAATCAGAACTACAGGGTTTGGTGGTATAATTTGCCGATTTACACTGGATTGACCCTTAAAATCAGCAAGTTATGCCCCCACACGCTGTAATATTCAAATTTCGAATAAATTTACTTACTGGGTTATGACGGTGAAGGGCGACAGCTTTATCGGCAGGCACCACAGGGTTATTGTAACACTTTATATTATTTTTCATTCACGAATATAAAATGAAACCATTCTACTGATTGAAATGGTCAATTATGATATAAATTCATTATCATACATCCATTACTCTCGCAACTACAAGATAAAGTTAATTAAAATCTACATTTAAAATAAATTGGATTCTGTAAAATGAAAAAAAATAAGGTCTAACTTTACCCAGCTGTTCAAATCAAAGGATATTGTAAAAGAGATATTTAATTCTTCAGTACAGAGGTTTCATGAAAAGGAATCAAATGTGGCTCTGAATGGAATTGGGGAATGCAAACCGGATCGAGGAGTTGACTGACAAATGAGCAAACAGCACAGAAGCGAGGCGATCCATTCTTTCCTATGTTTGACTACGTGCAGATGAAAGGCACAACTATCCCTGTCGAGCGGTAAATGGGTACACGCTGAAGAATCGGAAAAAAAACTTTAAGATGAGCAAAGATTATGGAAAGCTCAGCTCATTTCGGGGAAGTCCAACTACACAAATAACGTTAAGTAACTAATTTTCAGAGCCTGCAGAAAAGTCAACTGGGCAAAGGTAATAAAACAACGGCAGTATGAAACTCTTATTAAGTTGGTGGAATTTGAGTGCTAAACTTGAACAGTCCTACATTTCGTCGGCCGAGGTCTCGTTAGTTCGCATGCCAATTCTTGGCTCTTAGGTAATTCAAATTCGATTTTTTAATGAAGAGAAAGACAGAAAGAACAAGAATTTTTAAATTCACGCCGAAGGATATTATTTTTAGAATTAAAGACTTTAAAAAAAATATTCATTGTTTTCTTTTACTGATTCATGTCATTCACTTCTATACGGTTGATATACGTAATTTTGTTTCACTTTCATGAAGATTAGGAGAGATTTCAAGAATATTAAGAGAGAATTAAGATTAAGAGTGTACTTTTTTAATTTGCAGGCAATATATCCCATACAGCAATAATTAAAAAAAATGAGTTTCACAAATTTCGATAAAGAATTAACAATTCGTTAGAAGAACCAATTGGAAATCACGAATTAGGGAATGCTGGGCATATATGTCCAAAACCACGCTTGAACGCGCTACCCAATTTACGACGACCAACGTTTTTATCCCTTTAAATCAATAATAGACTTTTTGAATGTGTGCTGGAGACAAAGTTTTAGTTTTGATTTCATGATAAAAATTCACCAAAAGCGCTCATATACCTCTCACACTCTCTCTTGGTTTATGCTCTTGGATCCTCATAGATTACATTATTTGTTAGGTTTTTCAATTACGATAACTTCAGAATTTATTAAACATTGATTGCTATCCCCGTACATTTGATCAGTCGAGGAGCGTTTTTGGGATACTAACAAGATCAGATTTATTTGAATTCCGTGAAATCGAATTATTTAGATCAAAAAAGAAACATGGACGAATTCGAAATTCAGGATTGTACTCGGAAATGAGGTTTCTTTGAGAAACGCGAAGATGCTAAATTTAATTTATACAGCCGGAGTTATACGCAACGTGAATGCTTAATAGAACAATCTATAACTACGCCCAAATGTATGATTTCATGTCTCTTTTATTACCGAGGTGACTTGTAACCTTACAACGAATAATCCTCCAAGTCCCCCTCGAGACTCACCCCCAGGGATTCCCGACCTCACGACTGTTCGACGACTTCAAAGGCTCTTTCTTTTATCCGTTCGGAGCGCATATCTCCCGAAGTGAATTTCTCAGATTTGTTTCTTGCCGTTCGTTCGCACAAGGGTAAATCCTGAAAGATCTCGGGGATGGCAAAAGGGAGGAGGAGAATGGGAAGAGTTTCGGGGATGGGTGTTCCGCTGCAAGGGAGGAAAGTGAAGAAAAGAGAACATCAGGTTAGGTCACTGCAATTGGATTAAGCCGGCCCTGCTGCAATTCCGCCTCGGCCCGTTTTATCCCCTGGCAAGAGGCGCCGAAACTCCGATTCGGCATACACCCTCCTCTTTCCCTCACTCTCTCTCTATCCGTGAGCAAATTTCATTAATACCCAAAAACGGCCTTCGCTTGATCGTGCCTCAATTTTGACCTTCCGGGAGAAGGAGGAGGGAAATGGTTTGGGAGCGCCCGGAGTCGGGATTGGGAAGGGATGAAGCGGAGTTGGAAGGACGTGTGGGTCGAGGGAGTGGGAGATTTTTATTTCGAAGGAGTGAGTTTTCTTTTCCTTTACCCGGTTGATTTCCCGCGGCGGTCATGCTCTCGCTCGTGGGGGCTCCCTCCGGCACAGCCCCCACACCAACGACCCCCGCCTCACAGACCGCCATCCCCCAGTCTAATGCCCAAATGTTGTACTACTGGCTGATTCAATACATTACCTCGTAATTTCTTGTTGCTCGCCCACGTTCATCAAGACCCAAGACTTAAAGTTTTAATAGCATTTTCTGCTTTCATATTTTATTCAATAATTTCTCTAAATATCTTCAAAATAATGGATTCTTATAATTGAGACAAGGGTTTAGGATGGTATACTGAAAAAAAGATACTAAGAAAACCGAAAAAATGCAGTCCAAAGACATTATTTGGTTTTTTGAGATGGAAATCAAATGGAAAGGATTGGAGCCTTTTTTGGACTTTTGGACTGGATGCTGCTGAAACGGAAACAATCTGCCATGTTGCGGGAAATTCGTCGACATTTACTTTAACGGATTTGGAGTAATTAGCTAATGTGCAAATAAAATACAATACTTTAGCGGTGTAAAAATTAATCAACTTGGTTGGGACTCGAACCTGGATCCTTCGATTTCTAACCAAGTGATCAATTAAAGACGTCCCGGTAATTTGATTGTTAAATGACTTGAGCGGAAGTCAAGAAATCTTAGTTTGAGTCCCAACCAAGCCAAATGATTTTTTACTGCGAAATTCCTGCATCCCGTGTCCTATTCTTAGAATATAATTTCAAATTGTTTCTACGCCAATTGAAAGCACTTCGTTTGTTTAAAACATTATCACATTTATTTTTTACAAGATAAAATTGAGCCTATTTTTAGAAAGATATGTTGGCAAAAGTGGTTATTCAATGGGGAATAGAAATGAATGGTTCGGATTCATAAAATCGCAATGAAAACTTAAGTTAGGACTGTTACACTCAGGAATCTTTGAGAAAGGATCTTGAGCATAGAATAAGGAGTTAAATGAAATGGAATTGTAGTGCAGGATTTTGGTAGGAAAGTTAGTCGTTCTAAGGCGCGTCAAATATGTTTGGCTAAAGAGTTTAGGCAGATGGCTGTTGGAATACGAATTGGAAGCAAGAGAAAGTGATTGGAGAAGGTATCGAGAGAAATTATGATGTTAACAGCTGTGACCGAGGGGAATATGGTGGTTCAATGGTGTAATATAAGGAAGGAAGTAGAATTTTAGTCGGCTTTATGTTTTCTTGTGCTGTTCTCACTAAAATTCATATTAACGCACCTGCTGAAGTGTAATTGTGCTTATGTCATAAAAAACAAATTGAAAACCTTGTGGAAAACTTTCAGTAATTGTACCGACTGAATCACCTACCTGCATTATCAAAGTTGTTAGCATAAAATTACAAGACTCACGGTATTTCGGCGTATTCAGGGGTAATGTGTTGACATTACGAAGACATTTCCATCGCCTATTTTGAATGCTTCATGTGGTATTTCCCACAATTTTGGCAAGTGAAAATGATAACTCCTTGGTGGCATTATTTGCTCTCTGAAACCTTATTAACAGATTGACAGCTGAAATCAGTTTAATTCTCTTTAAACAATGAAGATTAGTGCGTTTCTAAGAATTATTCCAAACCCATTTAACAATAGTTCCATGATTTGCATTTGAAAGGAAAATTAAATTCAAAACACAGGGGTCATTCTTCTGTATAACTTCATTTGACACTCATGTAACTACTTAGGATTTTTGCGTATCTACGTGACACATTTCTGCTCCCAAACAACCAGATCCACGGAATAGTGTTTGCAAACCAAATGGTCCCTAGTCTTTGAAGGTCTGATATTTCCCTTACACTTCCTTTCAGTATTACCTTTTAATTCCTAATACTGTCTCCGTCTGAAAATAATTTGGTTACGTGACTTACACAGTACTTTCCTCATATGCCAACAAACCGCGGAAGATGCCGCAGCAGTAAACTTTGACGGAGTTATCCGCTGATATTCATTACTATGTAACAAATCCAGATTGTAAAAATCATTCAACTTGACTTGGATTCGAACCCGGAACCCTCGACATCTGGCCGAGTTACCTGGTTACCGAGTTGCAGGAGATATCTTTGTTGCATTGTAATGCATATCAGCGGAAAAATTCGTCAAAAGTTACTCCTGCGCCATCTCCTGCAGTTTCTTGGAATTTGTTAAAGGTAAAACAACCTAAGTGTTTAAAGTTGGCTTTAACCTTGCCGACTGTGGCGCATCACGCACGACTACGAATGCCTGTGACATTGTATGTACGGTATTTCGTCACGACATCTTGTTCCCTTAATGCCCCCAAAATTTCGGAGTGCAAGAGGACTACTCAATAGCTTAACTGGTAAAAGAACTCGGCCAGATATCGAGGGATCCGGATTCGAATAAATGATTTTTACACTCCGAAATTGTTGCATTGAGATACTTTCTCATGCTTGTTTCTGTTTTAAAAGCCTGAATCAACGGAAATTAATCAAATATTAAGAAGCGGCATGAAGAGTATTTTATCTTTTAATTAAGAAAAGAGTGATGAATTGAGAACGTAACATTGACGCAAATGAAAATAAAATAATACTTATTCACGCTGTATTATTGCCTTTATGATCCTATTCACACACTTTCCTCTTAAAAACGATTGCTAAAATAAAGTAATAAGCGTACTTACATTCACTCTAATAACTATAGAATATCGATTCCATTCGAAGAAATAATGATCCGCTCCTGCTTGTAATTGCAAGAATCATTTTTTCCTGGCAACAAAATGAAAAGGCTTTTTAGCTGTTTTGAAAATTAACAAATAAATGTACAGTTGCAGAGATAAAGAAACATTTTACGTAATTGAATAGTGTTTTGGACAGAAATCATAAAAAGCTAAATTTTCCACGAAAAGACAATCTGCAGTATCACATTATTTGCTTATGAAGGAGAAGATATATGATAGCAATCCGACTGAAATAAATTACTACCTAAGATTCCGGGAAAACGTTTAGCCAGTAGTGTGGGCAAAAAGGTATCTCTATTTTTAGGTTAATTTTATCTTTGGTGATAGTGTTCAATCAAAAATATCAAAAATGTTTCATAGGACTTTTTCGTGACTCCATTATATCGGTTTTTACTACAGTGAAGCCAAGTTCACTTGTAAAAAAATGTGAGATAAAATTTCATGCTGCCTAGGTAAATAGTTTTTGAGGTTTCCCTCCCACAAAATCTTACTCGCCAATACAACCCACATTCGCGCAGACATTACCGAGGTAATGAAAACGTAAAATGGAAATCTCTAGTGCATTTATACTGAAACCTGGAATTCGATTTCACATGAACTGACCCCATGTAGAAATCAAAATCTGACAAAAATTGCTGTCAGCATGCCTCATGTAACGGGTTATGTACTTTATGAACTAACTGAATAATTATTAATTATTTTTTAAAAATAATGCTGCCATACTTAATATTGGTTTTACCACGTTCAATTTGAGAACTTTCATGGTGAAGCAAGTTCAATTTTTGCAACGACCTATATTAGAGAATTACAGTTGTAAATCGCCTTTTTAATTATGTTCACTTAATTTCATAGAATAAATATTTTTAAATTATGATACATTAATTATAATGATGAAGTATTTTTGGGGGAGCTGTCAGTGAATAGATGATATCAAATTACCCCTTAGATAACTGTAGGTAGGGTTAGTTTTTGGCATTATAGTGGGAAAAATAACCGTTAAAGGCTACGGAAAGTCCGATACATTTTCTTGTTGCATTTGACTTCAGTCGTTTTTGGCATATTGAATAAAAATTTTAGGGTACAAAATTTAGTGTCTTCATTTGACTCGCATTTACCTATGTCCCTTTTACCAGAAGGCTTCCATACTGTATTTTTCTGACCACACGACTCGTTTATTTCGAATTCTCTTCCAAAGGACTAGATTAGCAGCTTTCAGCACCTGATAAGTCATTGAATACAAAAAAGTTTAGGAAGAACTGCAGGAAGTCATTGTACTTATTTTTGAACACATGTTGTTTTGGTTAATTTTAAGAATACAATACCAGGGTTCAAAGGTGTTCAAAGAAAATACGATGATATGTATTAATTATATTGC
Organism: Hetaerina americana; assembly: GCF_022747635.1. NCBI lineage: Eukaryota > Metazoa > Arthropoda > Insecta > Odonata > Calopterygidae > Hetaerina > Hetaerina americana. The sequence goes on along the minus strand of NW_027287427.1, from coordinate 83,887,791 downwards.
TACTGCCCTTCTAAGCTTGCCAGGAGGTGCTCGATGAAGAGTTAATTGAAAAAGTACCCTGGAAAAACTGTTGATTTGGAGGAGGCAGAGGAAATTTATCAGGAGAATACGTTGTGGATGTGTGTAAGAAAACATGGAGCATTGGAACAGGATTTAGATGCATAAATGAAAAAAATGCATAAAAGTATAAAAAATTCTTACTATTTTAGGCGCGAATGGCGCCCTGAGTTAATGAATTGAAACAAAGCATTGTGTGAAACAAGGATGCGGAATGAATCCATGACTGCTCATTGTGTATATGAGAAATACATGAAAGTTCAAGGTGAGTGTTAGAACTAAAATAAAGGCCCCTTCAATGGTAAACCTGCGATGCAGTACCGATGACTGATAGACCACGAAATACACAGGGAGTTTGGACAGCTTACTCGAGGTAACCAAAAGAAGAATTTGAAGACTTCAATATTAGGGTATAATTTTTCATGAAGAAAGTTATAATTTTTATAAGAATAATGAGGAAAATGATTTCAGTGAAATGGTGAAAAGTTATTGAAGAAATGGCTAGTGCTTGGACTGTTCCTACTCCGAGTGCAAAGGATACGCATGTGAAGGGCACGTATGCTCTCATGTATGTAAGATTCCTCTTCTTCTTCTCTCAGCCAACACACGTGCATTCCATCATTTATTCCCGATGGATTTAAGGTGTTCCCTACCTTCCAACAACAACGTGTGATTGTCTTGGGAATGCTGAATACTGAGAAAAATTTGGGTGGACCCGAACCTCAATTGGATTGATGGAAATCTGGATGGCGAGTGGTAAGGTTCTGGCGAACAGGAATAAGGCGTGAGCGGGTTGAATTGGAGAAGAGATGCAGGGTTGAGTTTGGGAAGGCATGGCATACGTTTGGGTTGTCCCGTGGGCTTCTTGGTTGGGCTGTGATTCATCTCCAACGGAGTAACTCACATGCAACGATCGCTTTCGGCTGAAGGTTTTAGGACTGCAGTTTTATTGCATTGAATGTTTACTTCACGTAATGTGTATGAGTTTTTTTGTAAAAGAATAGAAGATTGCTATTAGATTTTTCAACTTAAGTTCCTGAAAGCTTAACCTGTGTTCTGTTGCAAAAGCATATCGTGTGAGGGCCGGGCTAAAATTATGGTGAAGGCAGATTGTTTAGTATCCATATATGTTGAAATAATGTAAAGTGTTTTTTTCATTTTATTGTTGCCGAGTGGTCTAATATGTCAATTTAATTTTCACTATTTAATTTCACTTTTTCCCTCTCCAATATAATGCAGTTTTCATCAATGGAAAAATTAGTGTCATAAGACCCTCGCCTATATTTAATCACTTACATTTGATTCTCCTGGCAGCCGAAGGGACTCAAACTCGTGATATTTCGGCCATTGGACGCGTTTTCATCGCTCAGCAATATTAACCGTTCGTTCCCTATGAAGAAAATGGAATGGATTCGAGTTTTTGAAAACCTTTTCAAATTTCCTTAGTTTTCTTGTTCTTGTCAAATCACTATCTTGCCACTCTCAATTTTTCGGAAGAATTTAGGATAAATTTGCTCGAATTATTTTTATTTAATTAAAAGTTTCTCCCCGAGTAGCTTGCCGTATTTTATTTATTTTTCATAGTAAATGTGGAAATTTCATTGCACCATATATCAAACTTTAAAATAATTATTCTTAAATAGTTAAGATTTGTAATGTGGTCCCGCACACTTTAAAAATGTGCTTGCCATGAGAAACGTGATCTAAATGATCTATTATGAAAGCAATGTGCATATTGTGTCGTGACTATCCATAGCTGTGTGTGTGGTAAACCCGGTTGGAAAACGTGGTGGTGGGTCTGCAATTTCAACGCAGCCGGTTGCTTGTTTACTCCAAGTAGTCTGAGCGGAAAGACATGTCTCCGCGTGAAGTGTGTTTTTCGAATGTAGCTCGAATTTGTAGCACGGCGCGATGGAGCTCCCTGCCACACGCCACATGCCCCCAGCCTCACGTCCTTCATCGTTATCAACTTCCTGGTCCGGAGCACCACCCTGGTGGTCCCCCAGCCCCCTAACAGTTCCGACTTGGCTAAGTGTGACTTTTTTTGTTCCCCCGACTGAAGAGAGAGCTGAAAGGGAATCATCGGGAGCGTGTGGATAACATCCGAAAGAATGCTATAACGTTCCTGAGAGACATTCCCGTCAAGGAGTTTCAGAGTTCCTCCCAGGTGTGGCAGACATGTCTCCGTAAGGGTATTGGTACAGGAGGAGTACATTTTGAATAATTTTAATAATTTGTGCAAGAATGATCAACATATCTTTTTTCCCAGAGAATGCGCATTACTTTTATAGTAGACCGTATATTAACAAGTAATTCGTGGATCACGATTTTATTAATTTTTCGTTCACTTTTTAAGGAAAGTCCTGCTTACAGGTACGAGTAAAGGGATAGTTTGGCTGAAGGAATATGAGAGGGTTTCGGTAGAACTCTCGCAAACGTTTAATATTATTTGAAATAGCTTAAATTTTAAAGGAAAATAACATAAGCAATGCACATACTCAGCATTTTGGGTTATCATATTTTGCTAATTCTATATTGCACTTCTTGAGGTAACCACGTGCCCGTCAGCGTCAAACTCAGGGAAAGACTGGGTAATAATAGAATATCCTGATAGAATAGCGGCGATTAATTCTTGAAGGAGAAAATCATTGCATGGAAAAGAGCCTGAAAATTTTCCGTAGTCCGGGATTTAAAAGTTTTATTTTGAAAAGATTAAGTTGGGTAGGCGAGAAAGAGGATGAAAAGGTCAATGCGCGTAAAAAGCTATAGATATGGTGTGTGGAATTTCAAAACTAACGCACTTCACATCCTTGTTTCTCGTAAGAATTCCAAGAAAGGTAGGATGTCCAGAAAATTACGCCGATGGTCTTTTAGGCGCAAATGAAAGGGGCTGGAGGTACCTAGGAACATCTCCAGGGTTTTAATTGGCCACTTAATATTTTGTAGAGGAACATTCTACTCACTAGGTTATCATATCCAGGATAATTAACGGAGATTTGCAATTTGGAATCCACCATAAAGGTAAGGAATTTTGCTGAGTTTATCAAGGCAAAAATGAATGAAATATTGTTTGTATTTCTTTCAATAACACTTAAAATATGTTCATTGCTGTTCTTGGGTGGAATGATACTTATGATCGCAGAGAGCTATCCAGAATGATACCAACAACAAGCACTTATTGAAATATCATAGCCCTATCATAATGCTTATAGGTCATACAAGGCCTAGGGCGTATCAAAACACGTATGAAAACCCAATTTCTTTTTTTTTTGGGTCGTGAAGCTGGTTTGATCGAAGCAGCCCAGGAGCACTAAGCGCATTAATATAATTTATATAATTTTATTTTTTTTGGATTGGATAATTGGAAGAAGTGATCCAGCTTCTGCGATTTAGTGGAGCATTGAAGAGTAGACGATTTGGTCCCAGTGTAAATACATTTCAAAATTCTTAGACGAACTAAAACCAAATAATTGTAGGTCTCTACCCCGCAATTAATGGTATCTGAAGGAAATGGGATTCATTCGCGACTCAGATAAAGTAGAGCTCTTGGGATTCCGATGAAAACGGCTCCGACACAATAAAAAGGGTTTCCACAGTGTCACTGAAAATTAGGCTTGGTATTAAAGGGTTTGAAAAGACTAAAAATGAAATTATTATCTGTTTTATAAAACTTAAACTATCAATCTAGGTGGTCTGAAGAGCTCTTTTTATTAAGTTATCACGATGTCATATAAATCATCGAGAAGTTACATCAGATTTTGCGTTCGAATACGCACGAACAATAACTACAGTGCTTTCAGAACGTTTCTTTATAATCAACATTTTGAAGTGAGAAGAGTACAAATGGAAAAAGCATAGGAAAATGTTGACTTGTCGCCTGGTCTAGAGCGGAGTTTCTAAAATGATATCCCTATTAGAAGAAATTACGAGAGCTTCCCAGAAAGTAACTTTCGTTTTTATGTAGCGTAAAAATTAGGGAAAGGAGTTGAATGGTCGCTGAATTGACGCACACAGTACGTAAGTCAGTACGCCTCGAACTGCAGTGGTTGGAAGGCCGACCTGCTGGTCGTTTCTAAACAATAGTAAGCCAAAATGATCAATACAATTGAAATTTCCGCCAATGGGGAGGTACCGTCAGTGATAAGGTTATACTGATAAAAAACTTCAAAGCTGCTGACTGATGGGGACATTAGTCCTCTGTGCGAACCAAACGAGAAGAGTAACAAGAGTTGAGTGCGTCAGTGTTGTCATTCCTTTAAGAGTGAACATTAATGCCCATGATGATGACATTAGGGGGCCGCTCGTGTGTGGTGAACAGTTAACTGCACCTAAAACCGACAAAATTTCGTGAAAACCGGCGTTTTACGATATCTTAACTACTGAGAAAGTTTTCCGTAGATTTCTACGACCCTTTTGCATGGAAACGCTACTGAAAAGTTAAGCTACTACAATTTTTTTGTGATCGTCTCGACGAGGATCATCACGGTGCCGTCATTGTTTGGCTGTGATCTTAGGCGACTGAATATTATGCTGAATGAAGTAAACTATTTCAGAGATATGACAAATGTTTAAATCCAAATACTTGACGAACATGCATAAAATAGTGGAGATAAGTAACTGTGAGATGAAAATAATAAATTTTCTGACTCTATTACAGAGCATTTTTTATATCATAACGGTGGTTATTTTCTGGACAGCCCTTGTAATAGTAACTAGTCTGATTCTCATAAAAAGTCTAATATACTGTGTGGCTACTTGTCGCTAAAAGAAAAAACGAAGGTCACGGAGCAATTAGAATAGCAGCATGCATGTGCTGTAGCGTGTGACAAAGGAGACTGGAGGCATTTATAAATGCTCCGGTGCCTCCCGAAGTATTGAGGAAAACAAGAGTGCCCCCCAGGAGTGGACGGAGGGAGCGAATGTGGGGAGGTGCTTGGGGGATGGAGGCTCCGAGTTCTCCGGTTTGGTCAGGCGGCATAGGGGGGGAGTGAGGGGTGCGGCTGGCCGATTATGCAGACCGCGCGGCGAAGAGAAAGCCTCCGTCGTGCTCTGTTAAGTCTCCCTGCAAAATATATGACTACTGCCTGGGACTACATAGAGGACGAAGACAGCGTCCAGTTCACCATTCGACGAGCATCCATCCTCTGATCGAAAACCTTAAACTATCCTTCTTCTTCCTTTCTATCTCCCTCTCTCTCTCTCTACACACACACTCATATATATATGTGTGTGTGTGTGTAGAGAAAGAGGGACTATTTGTATAGAAAGAGAGGGCATTCACCCCTAGGTACGGGATAATATATATATATCCCTCCCTATATAAACCATAAACACTGTATTCAACCCGAAGGTCGGTTTAGTAGGTGATGGTAGAGTTCACCCGGTACCGTGTTCGCCCTATACGGCGTGTGAAAATTCACACATCGGGGTAGGGGGCCAGTTCCTTTCCCTGTGCCGGTTATGGTTTCCCAGGAAGATCTGGTACCCGAAAAATCACATAGCTTGGGTGGAGCCGCAGGTACCCAGAGTGCCTTGCCCGGGAATCGAACCCGGGACTCTCCGGTCAGCAGTCCAACGCTCTACCCACTGGACTACCGCGACTCCCTCCCTATATATATATATATATATATATATATATATATATATATATATATATATATATTTATTTATTTATATGTATCTCTCTCTCTATACATATATGTATATCACCCCTCCTTCACCCTCCCATCCATCACATCGATCCACTTTGGTTTCCTTTCGCACACTTTAGGGCCCCTTAACCCCTTCCATTCCCACAAAGGAGACTCCCGCATCCTCCCCGGGATGCATTCTGGAAAAGGAGGGCGGCGGGGGAAGAGGGCCAAGGGAGCGAATCCCCATTTGGCTTATGCCACTTTTGCCGTGGCGCTCAAAGAGTTCAATTTCGGCCGACAAAAGGAATGGGGGGGGGCCGACGTCCCGTTTCTTCGTCCGTGTCGATTTTGAGTGGGGAGAGAGGTGGGCTGGAGAGCATCCACCCCGGCTCCCAATCCCATCACCACACAACACCCCCCCCGCCTCTTCCTGCCCGCCGCCGACCCCCTCAATCCAACCATTTTCCATTTTTTTCGATTCCGGTGTGTTTGAAGTCCTCTCCTTGCGCTCTCAAGTCGTCTGTTTCGCTTCGAATCCGTCGTTAGCGGTGGACGACTGAGCAAACTCAACGAATCAGGTGATGATTCGAGGGAACGCCACTGGCGTGATTGTAATCATTTTCCTCCACTTTTAGGCATAAAAACCACGAACGTGCACTAGTATAGAAATGTACATTCGAGGATCTACGGTAATGGATTTGAAAATTCATTGTTTTACTTAATGTGTCTTATATAACAAACAAAAATTTACAATGAGATTTGTTTGAAAGAAAATAGGTTTTTATAAAAATGAGTTTTTTTCCATTATAAAATTGCCAAGTTTAATTGTTCAGTGATCATGATTTTTCATAAAGTTTGTTCTCATCCGTTGAATTCAGTGAGACAGTATTTGTCCAACTTCAAATTTTATGCATGAAATTATTATTTGTCCCTTTGTGTAAAATATGAGATTTTTTCTCAGATGAAATTGAAAAAAATTCTCGATTGTAGTTTCCATCAGCTCTTCTTTCTTCTCATGTTGATGTTGGAAGTAACCGATGTGCACGAACAACCTTGAACTCTTCTGAACCCCTGAAGAGTAAATCAATCAACCAACCCCGAACTCCATTGAAAACTGGTGGTGCTGCAATTTTTAATATGTGTACGTATCATAGAAATACTGATAAATACTCTTTCATATCATTGTTTATCGCAGCCACTGAAAATTATAATACAGCTGTGACATTATTTAAAATATGAAAAATTATCTCATGTAATTGTGCATGTCAGTATCTAATTTGATAAATAAAATAATGCAGAAATCAGTCGTGATATGCAGGATTTGTATACTCCAAAAATATGCTCAAGTAAAAATTTTTGTATTGTAATTTGATTCGATCTTCCATAAACTTCTATGACTCTAGAACTTATAACTTCCCGTTGCTATTAAAACTTCGTTTTCAATCTGAGGAAAAACGCGGAAAATATATCAAGAACAACTAAACTAGTAAAAATGATACCAAGATTACGTTTGCCTTCTTGATAATAAGTGAAATTTTCGTCATTAGCTAAAATACATCTTGGCATATCTTCACGGCAAGTTTTTATTTTTCTTATTTTGCCTGAATGTTCATTTTCCCTGTCACAATATTTTACGAGAATTTTAACGACCATATTGCAATGCTGTAAAGACGTAATTTCCACATCACCTGCTAGATCATTTGTCATTCATTGTACGAGGTCTATTCAAAGAGTATCGCCACTTTTATGTTTTTTCAAAAATCATTTATTTATTCATGAATATCTATTTGTCCCCTTCAAAGTAATCCCCATTCGATATTATACAATTGTGCCAACGTTTTTTCCAGTCCTCGAAGCACTTCGAAAAATCATTTTTTATGATCTTTATCAGCTCCTCCTTCGATGCATTCTTTATATCGTCAATCGTTGCGTGGCGTCGCCTTTCATGGGCCTTTTCAGTTTCAGGAATAAGAAAAAGTCACTGGGGGTATTCTGGGCCAGATCTGGGGAATACGGTGGCTGCGGTGTCATTAGTGTGTTGTTTTTGGTCAAACATTCGCGCACAAGTAGCGATATGTGAGCAGGGGCGTTGTCATGGTGCAAAAGCCAATTTTTGTTCTCCCTCAAATCCGGGCGTTTGAAGCGGATTACTTCGCGCGAATTGCGCATAACTTGCCGGTAATATTCCTTATTTACCGTTCTACCTTGAAGCAAGAACCCATGATGCACCACGCCCCTGCAATTGAAGAAAAATGTAAGCAAAATGATATGTTTAGGTCCTCAGCAACTTCTCTCATGGTGATTCGACGATTGGCCAATACTATTTTCTTCACTCTATCAATGTTTTCGTCTTTTGTCCACGTGCTCGGTTGTTGGGTACGCTTTTCGTCATTCACATCTTCTCGGCCCCCTGAGATCATTTCATGCCACCGATGAACGTTGATTCGGTCCAAGTTAGCTTCTCCATATGCCACAGTCAATATTTGGAATGTTCTCGCGCACTTAATTTCGTTTTTCACTCAAAATTTGATGCAGATTCTTTGATCCTTTTTCTGGAACAGGCAATAATCGAAGACAAGCCAAAACACGTCCAAGCAAAACAGCGGACAACAATTAACTGAACATTCAAAATTTCCAAAATTTTCGGCAAAAGCGAGAGACATACGTAAAAACATAACGCCACGAAAAAATTGGAATTCCCGCGGAAATTCAAAATTCGCGATACTTTTTGAACAGACCTCGTATATTAAAGTCGATCAATGAATGACAGTGAAGTACTATATCAATATCGTGACATAAGGAATCAATGGATGAAAATATTACGTTTTTTTTAGAAATAGCACCTACCAATCATGTCAAAACTAGACTATGAGGTATTAGAGAGTATTAAACCTTCTCTTTGTTTACATTTAATTTGAAACACATTCTGGTCTGATCTAATGAACTGTGTTTTGGTGATAAATAGTTTTGCTGTGGTGCGTCTTGTCTCATTAACATATATTCTAATTTTTTTATCAATGCGTTTCAAATTAAATTTAGCCTTTACGTTATGCTCTGTAACATATGCCCTACAGATTCCTATTTTCAGTTTTCAAAATAAGCCTGTAATATATGGCGTGCCGCTAGCAAACTGATTCATATTGGTAATCTTTCTTAACTCAATATATGAATAAGCCACACAGTTTTGAGAGGACCTCTTTTTGATTTTTCATTTGACATTATGTTTGAGCCGTAAAATCACCTAACCATTCCAATAACATTATAATTTTAATACTCTGAATCAATTTTGTTACTATCAAATATAGAGTTTTTAATTTTACAATAAAACACTGGATTTCCTTTATTCCTTAAAAAGTTCGGCCAATAATACGGACCATTGCTTATATTCATGTGTAAGAAAAGAATTTGGAAGGTTACCACCTTGATCAAAAATTTCCCGGAATTTATTCAACATTTTTTATATTCGGTTTTCGGTATGTCCATCAGTGCTTCCTGCGATTTTTCCATTACTTCCTCTCGGCTGCTAAAACGCGTTCCCCGTAATGGTTTTTTAACTCGATTGAACAGAAAGAAGTCACAGGGAGCCAAATCAGGTGAATTCGGTGGCTGTTGGATGGTATTTGTTGCATTTTTCGTCAAAAAATTACGAATAATGATAGCACTGTGCGACGGTGCGTTATCATGGTGCAAAATCCACGAGTTTTCTGCCCACATTTCTGGTCTCTTTCGGCGAATTGCTTCACGCAAACGTCTCATAACGCCCAAATAATACTCTTTGTTTACTGTCTGGCCTTCTGGCAAAAATTCATGATGCACACCACCGTTGTAATCCATGAAAACCGTCAGCATTGCCTTCTTTTTTGACTGAAAACGACGTGGTTTTTTTGGTCTCGGCTCATTTGGTGAACGCCATTCACTTGCCTGATGTCTGGATTGCGTGTCGTACTCATAAACCCACGTCTCGTCTCCAGTAATGATCCTTTTGATGAATGTGGGATCGGATTCAGCCTCGCAAATCATGTCTTTTGCGACGTCAACACGGTCTCTTTTTTGCATGAAATTGAGGTCTTTTGGCACCAACTTTGCTGCTACACGACGGAAACCCAAATCATTAACCACAATGTCTTGGGCGGATCCATAGGCAATGTTCAAGTCCTCCGCTATTTCTCTGATGGTTAATTTGCGGTTATTGACCAACATTTCTTTTACTTTATCAATTTTTTCACCGACTTTCGATGTCGATGGTCTGCCACTGCGTTCATCATCTTCGATTGACTCACGACCACTTCTGAACCGCTCGTGCCACTGGTAAACGACCGTTTTTTTTAGAGAATCGTTGCCGAAACACTTTTCCAACATTTCCAACGTCCGTGCGCCACTAAATCCGTTTTTTACGCAAAATTTAATACAAGTTCGTTGTTGCAAATTTAAATCCATTTCTGCAATTGTAAAAAATCGCCAACACACACAGAGATAGATGTACTCTTGGCTACGTAACTTTTGCAAATGTCAAGTTATGACACTAAGATTTAAAGGGAATATCAACAACAGATGTACCAATTTAACAAAAAAAAACAGAACTCAAATCGGAACGATGGGAGCGGCACACGGTGGTTATTCCGGGAACTTTTTGATCAAGGTAGTATATCGGTGATGAAAACGGAGAGCAAATGGAGAAATAATACATAGTAAAACCCAAATATATACTCGTATATAACCGTGACTAGGGTCCTCGGCTATCAACGGGAGATGATTAGCGGTTCAATACAATAAAATAGGTATGGGAGACTAAAATTAGGTTTTTAGATTTAATTTGGGAAGAAAAAGTCTTTGTTTACCAGGCGATTTGCATAAGAGGTAAAAGAAAACATTTTTGCAATAAGTTAATCTTAGAATTAAATTTATCTAATTTTAACCAGGCATCCCGATATGCCTACGAAAATTGAAGTCCTGATAAAGCCTTCTTTGGTATAAAAGGTTATTTCAATGGTTCTTTATTCAAGTTTTAAGCTCACCTACCCCTCTCCGTGTCCGGAAGAACTCCCATCCCAGTTTGCCGGCACGCATATGCACTGTGTGCCACCCACACATACAGAAAAATCTGGCGCGATTTATTTAAACGTTATTTGATTATCTATTAGCACTTTCTTGAAGGAGTACGTAGGAATGACCATCTGTAATTACCGCTTGCCCTACCATCCGAACTGTGCTTCACCGAGAAGAAATAAAAGCCTGCCTACTACTTAACTGTGGAGTTTAGCTGAGGCGACAATAGCGGCCGAGTCCCTGGTCCACTCTGAGGCCTGGAAAGTGGGGGTAGTCGAGTGAGGGTGTCGAGGAAGGGAAGGAGGGCTTAGATGACAGGAAGCGATAAGAACACGCACCCATAGGTGGAGGTCTTGTCGGTGGAGGCGGGAAGAGGGTCGCGGGGCGAGGAGGGCAGTCGGCGATGACGGCTGGAGTGGCCTGGTCCATTGTCTTTCGCTCCCTCCCGACCCCTCTCCCTCATCCCCTGGCCTCTCATTGTCCTCGGCGATAACAATTGATAAAAACTCCGGAGTGGAGATCGTGCGGGCGGGGCGAGCCGGAGGGGGTGGGAGGAGGGGCCTTCCCCGTGGGGGGGAGGAAGAAAGAGGGTTTCGGGATGGAGGTAATAGGGCGCCCTGTTCCACCCTGTTCAGGGAACCTCGGGGTCACCAAAGGGATTTGGCGGGTGAAGGGCGTGGCGGAGGATGACTCCCTGCGGAGATTTTTTGAGGCGCGGTCGAGAGGAGACCTCAGCTCAGATAGAATGTGAGAACATAGCTTTAGAACTTGATGAAGTCAGAGAGAGGCAAACTGTTCGGTGACTGCGCAGGCATACCATGATAAACTCGCCAGATTAAGGCAATGGCCGGCTAATACATTTCCTAATTTAAGTCTTGGAGTTGTTTACTCAATAGAGAGCCATAAATTCTCGATCACGTACTGGAGTGTTTTACAAGTATGACACCAACGCCTCCAAAGATGAGAACGTGATGTGCAAACGTTAGGTAACCAGAACTTTACAAAATGATTTTCATCAAGTCTGTCTTCATTGAGATAAAACAGTGAAACACTTCTTTTAACGATACTTACTTCAGAGAATTATAAACATTTGTACAAATGATAATCAGCTTCATCCTCCTCCATTTTGATTCTGGATTCAAAAGATACGTGATATACGAAAAAAGGAGTAGGTTCGTTTATTTGTGCCACCAGAGTAGTAGCCTAATTGTATTTGGTTGAGATTAGTTTGCTATAGCCAAGTGAGCAATGCAGGATTTTCGACCAACCTTTTAGAGGCCCCTTATCAGTTTTCAACTGGAGTTGAGTTAGACCTGCTCGCGTGCGATAAACCAATACTCATGGATACGACACTCCAAGCACTTCATTCTAGGCATAGAAGACATCAAGAAATGGGCCAGTATGTGCAACTCTTGTTTTAATTAAATGAATTGAAGCACACCGCAAAGTAAGGGCAAAGTCCCTATTTCCAACGGTTGAAATAAGGGGATTGTTAAGGTAAGTCGTGACAAGAACGAAACCGGTGTGACATATAGGTCCGGAATTGAACTTGGCTTTAGTATTTGTAGTAGCGTAGAAGCACGCACAAAATGTTTCCAGAGTGAAATACTTTGAGCCCTCCCAGAAGAAGTGATAACACTGTATGTCAATGATAATGATTTCCGATGTATGGAATTACAAAGCGATTTCTTAATAGAGGGAAATTTGCAAATATGAAGTGCCAAAAAATGTATTAAATATTGACAAAAATCCATGAGTGAATAACATGTTGGAGGAAACAGAATATTTTATAACAGAATAGGATTTATAAATTAAAAATATTTTAGGCAAAAATCGGTAGTGTAAAACTAAAAAAGCCAGCGTGAAGCAAAAAAAAATACGGAGGAACGCCAGAAAATATGAGTCACACAAAACTCATACTAAGCTATAAAAATAGATTACTCTAAACTAATTACTTGGCGATCCATAGTCTGGCTAAGGTATTATGATATGGAGTACCTTTTAGTAAATATAACAGGGAGCATGATGTGATAACTCCAGTGAGTTCATCCAATTGAAAAAAATACTTATATTTTAGTTCCCATTAATTATATTGCCTTATTTTGCATCACAAATATTTATCACCCCAGCGGAAATCTGGAAAGGGACTTCACATTACGAAAAAAATATTGCAAAAAGTGAAAATAAAACCGGTTATGCCAACATGTAAAATAATGAAATTATTAGTGAAGTAATTTCAAGTAATATTTAAAGAATATTTTCCCGGTCAATTCCTGCCCGACCATTCTTCAACAGATTATTTATAACGGCTCGATATCCTAACTATTTTGGCAATATAACTTGAGTTTATTTTTACCATTAATTACGTAATGGAATTGCAACAGTGTGACGACGTAGAAACGACGCCATAGTTTAATAAATAGGTTGAGCATAATAGAGTAACATTTGGAGCTTGAAGGGCACATCTACCACAAGTGACTCAGTAAGCATGCACTGACGGATAAATAATGTTTGAAGTACAATTTTACAGAAATATATGGGCGATCGAGTTTCGGATCATGATGGAGCAAGTATTAATCGACGTCAAAAGGACGAGGTTTGGAGGGGAGTCGGGTTCGTCGGCGGGGAAGTTCTCTCGGGAACAGGAAGGACCTCGAGCGAAAAGAATCACTTTTATGGGTGAGCGTGGGCGAGGCGTTCGGGAGGGTAAACGCGTGAGCGATGAAGGGGGTCAAAATGAAGGTCGCGACCGGGGGTGGGGGGCATTATTGGGCCGAGGGGGATGCTATACCTTGTGTGTCGGGAGGGGGGGAGGCGTGAGAGTGCTCTCAAGAAATCCCGAGAGGGAGGTTTGTGGGATCTTGAGAGAGCAGGGGGAATTTTTGGGCGGGGATTTCATTTTTTTCCTTTCACGTCCCGTCTCGGGAGAGGGGTTGGGGGGGGGCGTCGGGGGAGGAGGGGAGAGGGAGACGAGGCAACAATGGTGGGCAATCGGAGGGGAGATGATTTTTGGGCACTCCGTTAGCGATGCGTCCAGCCTGAGCGGATGGGTCCAGATTGAATCGGGCAGGATATGATTGATGTGACCCAAAATCGATGCCTTTTAATGTCCCGCATTATTGGATATGGCCACTCGCTCTATCTCTCCACCCTTTTTTATTTTTTCATCCCCTCTAAACCTTGGTTCCGGGGTGAGTTTCATACTTAACCACGGGTTTTGAGTTTGGATTTTGGAATCTAAATAATCATGATTTTCCTTCATTTATCAGTTAAAGATAATACTATTGATTGGTTAAAAATTCTTCTGCGTTTCATTTAGTTGTAAATAACAAGAAACATTTTCCAAAATGTTTTTCTAGCTGAACATGTAACTTGATTTTGCCTGCTGTTTCCTAGGTTAAATATTTTCTTCTACGAGTACCATAGGTAACAAAATGGGATCTTAAATGCATTTACTCAATCGTATGAGATAATGATTAATCTAAAGAATTTCTATTAATCAAGTTTACTTACTTCCAAAAGTCGTTAATTTAAACGACATGGCTAGAGATCCCCTACATATATGCATAATACTGCAACTATCGGCTGGTATACAGGACCTGCATGTATTCACGTGGCTGAGAAACAATGAGGATGAAGTCTGCTGGAATTGGTTTATGATGTAACAGCAAGAGATAAAGAGACCACTCCATACTAGTTCAGTCTTAGGTGAATACCCAGGACAGTTTGTTCCACATAGCTTTCTGGTGTTCTATCGTCCGGACACTCATGATCTGCAGGTGCTATCGAAAGTGTGGTAAAGCAGGTCAAATGGAACCTCAATGTACTTGCATATCTATTCGCTCTTTATTATGTACTTGTTCAGTTATATCTAAGTATTAAGGGTATTGCCACTCAGTTTTTCTATTTCACTTTCTAAAACCACTAAGTTATTGACAAATTTATGTTTCCATCACTTTTATGTGTAGTATTATTTTCCTTTTCTTCGTAGGATTTCGTAGTATTTTTGCTCCGCACACATGGGAAATCCATTCCAATTAAATACTTCGTATTTGATGATTCATAACCCTTCTCCTTCGTTCACACTTCAATAGGATTGTCATTTCAGCTGCTATGGCTCATTGGGGCAAGATCTAAATTTAAATGTAAATAATATATTTGAAGTAAATTAATTATTTGTTACATACAAGCCAATGGTAAGTTATTTTAAATATTTGAATGGGCTGAAACAGGAAGGAATTCTTTTAATGAATTGATTCTTGACATTTGTGGTAGAGATTAAGTTCAATCATTGCATTTATAAACAAAGTTCAACTCAATGCCTACATAAAGATTCATAGGACAATAAATGACACAGCAAGCATGTAATTGCAACAGCAAACATAGCGTTTTGAGCATATAAATACATAAAAATTACACCAAACCGCTAAGGATTAATATTTTATTTTCTGCCCTATTATTGTGTTAAAGATTTTTAAGGCAAACAGAAACTACTTTGTTACTTCAATTCCTTTTGTAGCGTCAGCAGTTTGCCACACGGCAGTGGTTTCAAAGATTGCTTCGGATTGAACTCTACCCTAACTGATATGTTCAAAACCTGATGCACTCTTCCATTAGTTAGTTTTTATGGTAGGCGACCGACAGCTAAGGTCATTTGCACCATTATGGATGGATGGGAAAGGAAGGGTGAAGAGAATACCGGCGGCGGCATTAGCCTATTCTTGTCGAAAAGCGCCAAGGGGTCCGCAGTTTAACCTCCCATCTGTTGTCTCCAGAATTTGAACCCTGAACCTCTCGGTGGGAAGCCTGCACATTAGCCACCGCAAAATGCTGATCCCCTTTTGCCATTAAAATGCTGAAATGTCGTAGTGCCAAAACCATTCAACTTGACCGGAATTCCGGTCAAGTTGAATGATTACACGCCCTTGCGGGGGCTTTCGGGGTATTTTGTAGTTGTATTCTTCTAAAAACATAGGTTATGGAATCTTATATTTAAGAATATGGGGAGTGAAACTTCATTAAAAAATTCGGCATGTGTTGTTAACAGATGTTTTTATTTAAAACGCAATGTATAATTTAAACTATTTCTGTTTAATGAAATAACAATATCCAAAAGGCCGTTAAAATATCTTTTGATGAAAACAGTACGCTCCAGGTAATTGTGCTTTGCAAATAAATATTTTATCTGTGGAACACTCCTCGGGTAAAATGAAACATATTTATTAGTTTGGAGGAAGCAGACTCATGGCTATATTTTTCCTAAATTCATTGTGAAATAGAAAAGTTTGTGAATCTAATTACAAAATTGACCTGCGGAAAGAAATGAAAATTTAATGAAGGCAGAAATTTTTTATACAGAGCATCTGAACATGCACGTTTATAGATAACTATTTCCTTGATTACAATGGAAGAATGTATACCCACAATAGTTTCTCAAAGAAACGGCCAACTTTAGCATTACCAATGATTAAATTAGGCTAAATTTCTACAAGACATATGAATAAATTATGTATTTCAAACCTACCATGCTATATTCCTGAGCTTCTATCGTATGGTACAAAGATTAGGGTAAAATACTTCTGAGCAAATATGTGATTACATTTACCATAAAAAATAGCATCAAATGACCTGAAAATCTTTATAGTAAATCATTTTCCATGCTCAAGTCTTTAATTCCTTACATGCTACAACATTTTTGTAGTAATTCATTACATACTTATTTCTAAAATGGATATTCCCTACAAAAATGACTAAAAGGCTAATTTTCCTTGAAATGCATTTTAAATTGTCGAATATTTTATTTCTAGTAAGGTGATACATTTTTTCAGTTGCATATTTCATTTCATTTCATAGCAATGAATTAATTCAAGTCAATACATTGGCTATATGTCACTAACTCCTGGAGTTTTTCCAATGATGCTTCTATTAGCACCGGTGGAAATTACAGAAAATCGATTGAGGATATTCTGGGTATGATCGCGTACCAGCAGTGAGCTACTGAAGAGGTAATTCATCAAGATCTTTGGTTTCGTTTAAGAACTCAGCAATGGGCGTATGGAAGGAATTATATGTGGTGCATGGCAGCTATAGAGACATTATCATTGAGTTTCATGTGGACTTATGTAAATTTATTGCCGGTTAAATGTACGCCGGCTATGGTTATGGCTACGGCCATGTGTATCGGATAAATATATGTCCCAGAGTCGGTAAATGCAAAGAGAACAGTGTGTACGAAGGTAAGTTAAAGGGCAATGTAGTCTATGGATACACGCAAGCAACATACATATACACTTGTGCTTGCTAAGGCTAATATCCATAAGGTTGCATGGTCTCCCTGTAGAATCGATATCGACATTTTAATTCTATTAAGCTATTGGGAAACGCAAGTTATAAGATGACGCAGATCAGATGTGATGATTAAAAAGATGGATTAGAGGAGAAAATGGAAAAGTGTAATTACAGAGATAGGCAAAATGAAGTACAAAGAGTTAAACAATATATTGAATCGGGCTACAGATAGGGCAAGGGAAGCATGGTCGAAGACGCAGTGTGAGGATATGGAAAGTCTGCAGAGGAAGGGTGAAATTGGTGCGCTGTACAGCAAAGTTAAATCTTTATCGGGAAGTAAGAAAGGAAGAGCTATGCTAACAGTTAGAGATAAGGCGGGTAAGATAATAGTTGAGACAGGAAAGATCCAAGAGAGATGGAAGAAATATATAGAAGAACTGTATAGTAAAGAACTTAGACTAACAAAGTTAGATGTAGAAAAGGAACATGACGTAGAGAAAGATAGCTTAGGTCCAGGGATATTCGAAGAGGAGCTAGAAAGGGCATTAAGGGAGATGAAGCTAAATAAGGCCGTGGGGAGGATAACATTCCCGCGGAACTATTGAAATGTTTAGGATATGTGGGAGGAAGAGGCTATATGGGCTGATTCGGAGTATCTATGAGGAAGGGATCTGGCCGGAAGACTTTGTGAGATCAGTTTTAGTTCCTATTCCGAAAAAGGTAAAGGCTACATCATGTGAGGACTACAGGACGATAAGTTTGATATCCCACGCAGCTAAAGTTGTTCTCAGGATCATAAACAAAAGGATAGAGAGTATGGCAAATGATTATTAGGGGATGACCAGTTTGGGTTCAGGAAGAGGAGAGGTACGCGTGATGCCATTGCAGTAATGAGATTGTTAATCGAGAGGAATATAGAATACAACCTGGAGGTATTTACCTGTTGCGTAGATTTCGAAAAACTGTTTGATAGAGTCGATTGGGGAAAACTAATGAGTATATTGCAGAAAATATGAATAGACTGGAGGGATAGGAGGCTAATCCGCAACCTGTACATGTCTCAGACTGCTCAGGTGCGGGTGGGAAACGGGGAGTCAGGATGGGCAGTGTTAGGAAGAGTTAGTTTGTCAGTCAGCCAAGGGGTTGCAAGAATTGCAGAGTGAATTGGTAATTCAGTGCGTCAGATATGGGATGAGAATCAATATTAATAAAACAAAGGTTACGCGATTTACCCGAAAGAAAAAGGCTAAGCTTAACATTAAAATAGGAGGGCAAAAACTAGAGCAGGTAGAACAGTTTACGTATCTAGAAATTGTTTTGGACCAACACGGTCACAGTAGTAGGGACGTAAGGAGAAGAATTGTGCCAAGCAAAGAGGCTTTTTCAAGGAGGAGGGAGTTGAAGACAGGGACGTTGAGCAAGGATATTAAGAAAAGACTCGTAAAAACTTTAATTTGGCGAAGAGAGGGGTTTTTTGGGAGAAATCCTATAGAGGCAGGAAAAGTAAATGAAGGGGGAATTGACCAGCAGTGGGATGTTGAAGATTGTAATAGAGGGGAGAATGTAAGGCAAACGAGGAAAGGGAAGGAACAGGATAGGGATTTTGGACGGGATGAAGGGAGGGAGAAAGTACTCAGAGATGAAGAGGGACCTGATATAGAGTAGGATGCTGGAGTTTGTGTTTTATTAGGAGTCACAAAATGTTTTATTTAGTAGCTTTGCCCATCCAAAAACTTACGTTAACCGGTAGATTACCTAATAATATATATATATATATATATGTATATATATATATATGTATATATATATATATATATATATATATCTACATATATGATGGGTTCCACAAGGGGAATTGGGCAAAGAAGAAAAACAGTTGGGGAGATATCAAATATAGATGATAGAATAGATGTTAATGGAGCGTAGATAGATAGAGCTATTGCGATTAGATTTAGAGCGTGTTAAAGGAGAAAATGTTGTATGCTTCAGTCAAAATTAGTATGAATAAAAAGGTTTTTGCAGCTAATGAAAATGTGTACTCCCATGCTCTAATTCAAAACTATTTAGCAAGCCGCTATGATATATACGTGTTTAGCGTTTGCTCAGAATATATTATATTAATAAAATTGAATTGAAAGTTTGCATATAAATAACTAAATACATAATAGACATGAGCCATACATGCTATATAGGAAAAATAGTTCATTTTTCATAAAAAAGACAATTAGTTTGAAAATATAGCGAAAATAAGTTGTTCAGTGATGCTATATCAAGAGAAATAAGTCTGCATTTTTAAAATTAAACACGTATTTTTCATATACCCGACAAGAATTTGACATAATTACATATAACGCATTAAAATCCCTTATATGAGAATATATTTTGAATTTAAAAATATATAGAAACTATGGCGATTTAAAATAGTCCACAAGAATTTGAGCTAATTAATTGGAACTTGATTATATTAGTGAATCATTGAGTTGTACGCATAGGTGTTTATTATTGCATCATTTTTAATTCTCTATGATAAGTATCGAAGGCAATGACTTTAATGCAACTATAAATTGGTTAGATATAGCTTAAGGAATGGAAAAAATATCTGCTTGTCTTGAAAATAATGCTCTTACAAGAAAATGATCGAAGAAAGGAACGCTGAGTGTTCGGTCGCAAATTTTACTATCTTAATTGCTTCCCTCCAGCATTTTTCCATGCGGACACGTTATGTCTTGTAACTTGGCTGAACACCGACAATTAGTTCCATTCTTCTGTAAAAACCCAATGAGCCTCAAAGAAAATTCAGAAATATCTTTTTCCTTTTTTCGTCCTTAGAGTTCTTTCACTGAAAATGGGATCCAAGAAGATACGAGTATTATACCCACTCGCGTCTCTCACCCACAGAAAATTTTATTTTCTTGAAAACATTTTCTCTCTCTTCAATTGGTTCCTGAGTTCCCCTCGAAGCTCCTCTTTCAAAACCCATTGTTTGAGCATGTTTGGTGATGTCTGCCAAGGATGGAGTATTCATTAGGTCATAACCATAAGCAGAGGGCGAGATTCAAGGAGCGAGTGAGGCACCCGTGAGGCGTCTCGAGGAACGTGCATTGTTTCAATGGCTACAATAGATTGTAAAGTTAAAACTATGCAACTCCTGCCAATCAGAGACACGTGAATTCCATTCAATGACTTTTTTATTTATGTTATCACTTTGTGGCTTTTTTTATGACGTTGCCAATTTACATAGCAAACCCATTGATATAAACATGGGTTGAAAAATACTATTATTTATTATTGGTAATCTACCGGTAAATGTATATTTTGGATGGAAAGAAGTTACCAAAAGGTACAGTGACAATTCCCATCTGTCTTTAAGAAAACACAACACAATATCCAAGGCTCTAATAAGCCCCACTATAATTCCTAATAATTCCTTCCTCCTTTCATTCCGTCCGATATGCTTATTCTATTCCTGCACATTCCTCGCTTGCCTAACATTCTCTCTCCTATCGTAGATTGTAACATCTCATTATTAATCAAAACGCCCTGCATCCATCTTTCCTATTGCCCCTTTTGGATTTCTCTCAACAATCCCCTCCCCTGCCCCTTCATACCCAACACTTCCTCATCTGTTTTCCTCTTTGCCCACCTCACCTTCTCCATCGCCCTCCGCAACTGCATTTTAAAAGTAATTAATTTACGCCTATCATCCTGCTTCTGTTATCATATTTCTGCGCCGTAAAATACGATGCTTCATTCCAAAGTTTTGACGAACCTTTCCTTAACAACCTTACTTTATGTCTGTCAATAATTAATTCGCTTCTCTTTGTGAGAGCTTCTTTGCCTAACGCAATTCATCGTCTTATGACTCTACTACTCCTTGTCCATTTTGGTCTCATTTTCTCAAAAATATCCTAAGTGTTTTCAGGCGATAATGAGTAAAGCAAAGTAAAAATACACATTTCAGATCACTTTTTATATTCCCAACCACTTGTTATTGATTAAAAAAACAAGAATTAGAGTGAATAAATGAATAAACATAGAGAAAAATGCAAAGTTCAGGAGCAAAGGTTGACTTGATTTTAATAGAATAATATGTAAAATGAGAACTGCAAATGTGTACAACTGTTATGCAGAGAAAGGTACGTACTACCTGCATCTTTAGAGAAGACGATTAACACATATCGTAGTTTCAGGCGTGATGTTGTGGAAATCGAGAATAGTAAGGTGGTAATATGATCACTTTTCCACCAGATACTTATTTAAACCACCTGTTTAAACGAACGATGTAGTTTCAGTAAATATCTAGTGGAAAAGTGCCACTATTTGCTCATTACGAAGAGAATTAAATTATGGATATCGTAAGATTAGAGTTTGTGCAACCGATAGTGATGGCCCAGTAGAACATAACTAAGCCATATATAAATTTAAGTAGCCAATTGCATTTCCGTCAGACAGTTTACCTTCTATTATCTATTCCTAACCGAGGGTCATATCATACCTACATAATAAAGCCTACATTCACTTCTACTTAGTCATAACATGTAAATAGGAATCCTCATAAAATTGAGATTTAGCAGCCGAAAAACTACTTACCCTCCGGGGAGATACAAGTCTTGATGATGTCCACCCAACAGTAGTGATAGTATCTTTATGGAAATTTTTGTACGAATTAGTAATTGGAGCAAACTTTGATATAGTTCTAGGATGAAACATTGCATTCAATTTTAGGTGGTATCATTTTTATAAAAGAGCTGTTGCGTTATTTGAAGGAGTCAACGGTCTTGGTTCTTGGCCACGAGGTCGATGGTCTCAGCTCCGAGGGTGCTGGGGGGAGGGTGGGGGATGGAACGGCCCACGCTCGCCCACCGGCGACTGCGGCGCGGGAGGGAGAGAGGTGGCGCGTGGTGCGAAGGAAGAGGGCGACGGAGAACAAAAGGAAGTGACGCCCATTTTTTTGTCCCGTCTTTTATTCCGGCAAGCTCGGCACATGCATTGTTTTTATCTTCTGCGCTTCGCATTGGAGAGCGTGTTGGGATGAATGGAGCGTATGGACGGCAGAAGGCCCGGAGTCAGAGGAATATTTGGAGAGACGGTAGAAGACATCCGAGCCTTCCGATGTTGGCTACATGAACGAAAAATTAAGACAGACTGACAATAAGCGGAAATTTGAAAGACGTCTCCATATGTTAGCTGGAAAGATATCTGTGCAAATGCACTGTCAACATTTACCCTACGGTAGCATTAGTTAACAACAGGATGTATACCTGTACGAGCGGTAGGCGGAAAACTAATGCACACATGTTTGTAGACCACAAACAAAATGATCTTCAGAAGCACTCCTGGTGGTATGTGGAAGTAACATTCCCCCTCAACAGGCATGCGCAGATTTGAGGTCGTTACATTCACCCAGTGTATTTTGAGAAGCTGAAGTATGGAGACGTGTTCTAGTGATACAGGTCAACGCGAGTTAAACAGCGTGACTTCAAAAGTGACTTCTACTGAGATTCATCGTCGTTTAAAGGCTGTTCATGGTGACAATGCTGTTGATAGGTCTACTGTAAATCAATGGATAATAAAGTTTATTGGATGTGAGGCTGGAAAAGCTAAAATTGTTGATGAAAAACGCAGCGTTCGTTTATGTAACCGATTTTCTGGAACGAGGGGCAATGGTAAATTCTTCTCAGCATATACAGACTCTACATAAAACACTTTCGATGTCAAGTTTATCGTGTTAAAGGCAGCCTGGCGCCAATAATCTTGCAACATGACAATCCTCGTCCACACACCTCGCACGCTACTGGAGAAGCTCTGCGAAGCCTGAAATTTGAATTGACTCCACACTCTCCTTATTCCCCCGATCATGCGGCTTGCGATTTTTATTTTTTTTCCTCAACTCAAGAGACACCTCAAGGGTAATCAATGCACCTCGGACAATGAGGTGAAAACAGCTGTCAAGTCCTGGATTCGAGTAAAGTCGGGACATTTTTTCAGTGAAGGGGTGAAAAAACTTGTTACACGTGGGGAGATAAGCCTGAACGGCAACTCTGTTGAAAAATAAATACACGATTTTGAAACAAAAATTATACTTTTTGCCCGATCTTGCTATTTGTTTTTGTTCGCGCTCTACAAGCATGTGTGCATCACCTTTCAGCTCACCCTCGTACATAAGGCTTTAGCTAATGAATAAGCTAATAGTGTAAAGGAGGAAGTCAGTGATACAATCGACGCTCTAAAATAATAATGTCTTGGTCATGCTTTTCTTTCGCATGATATTTCATTCATTTGAGATTACTCGAAAACAATAGTTAGCGATATTAAAGAAGGAGCTATTTCATACACATTCAATGCTGATATGTTCATTTACTCGTCCTTTCTCTTGATTTTTCTCAATTGGTGTCTCAGGGGAGAGCAGTGCATAGCAATACGATCTATATATTTCCTCTCTCGTTCTAAAGGTTTCCATGTGGTTCTGAAGCCATTGCCAATTCGAAGTATTCAATTATTTAGGAGTTTCTTTTCACGCTCCCTTTGTCGCTTGTGTTTGATTTGCTGCTCATGTTGTCTTGTTTTGTAGAAACGAAGACTTTTGGTTAGAACGATTAACAATTAAATTAAAAATGACCAAATACATTAGCAAGTAAACCGGAAAACGGCTGAAATTCAAATTTATTTTTACTCCATTGAACTCGCTAACTTAAAGATGAGTCACAAAGTAGCAGATAATAATCATGTAGAATATGATAAACTAAATAGAATAGCGCTTGTGCGAAAATTAATCTTAAAACTTTTATGGCTTTTCTCCCACAGCAGGAGTAACAATATTTGCTTAACTTTGTAAAATAAACTTTGGTTAAATTATTCCGTATTTTAGATATACATATATAAAAAAAGAGAATTTTTGACAAGATATATATTGGACCCTCCGGAATTGGCCCGTAAGTGTATCCACGTGACAAGGGGACGATCTCTCTCGAGCAGAATGTTTTATTATTCCAATATATATGCTTTTGCACTGCCACACATTCGTTCAGATGTAGGTAATCATAAAAATATCCTTGCGTACACCATCGAAGAAATTCTCGCTTGGAATTTACGACATCGGTAACAAGCCATCATTGGCCCGCCAAAGTGACATAAAAGTGGTTCTGCCCCCACCGAACTCAGTCCCCCCTCTCCACCAGCACCGCACTCCTCCGAACAGTCGAGGAGTCTAATAAAAGTATGACGCCGTATTCAAACGAAACGTTTTGTTGGTCTCTTGGGTTGAGTTACGGCAAAAACGGGCCAAGGTGGCGCATGGGCGGAAGGATGGCAAGCTTAAACGGTGAACGTTTTGAGTGCCGGCTGGGGAAATTTTAGAAACGGAGAGCCGTCCTCTCCCCCTCTATCTTATTTGGTCACAGCAATTCGCCATTCTCTGACTGCCTCCATCCATCGGAGACAAATGGGAGGTCTGCGATGAAACGAAAATTAATGAATAAATAAATAAATACACACACATAAATAAATATATGTATATATAAATATTTATTTATTTACGATATCTATATATACTGAAATAATTGATAAATTATACCTATGCATAAAGATATATATATATATATATATATATATATATATATATATATATATATATATATATATATATATATATATATACAAGAATCCGGTATTGAAATATCCTGCGTACATCCAATTTAGGTATCAACCCGGATAATATCTTATTTCTCCTATTGTTTTATGGAGTTAAAAGGAGACATAAGATAATATGCTAGAATATTAAGCCCATGGTACGCGAGTAAAAATGAGAAACTGTATTTCAAAGGTATTTTGATTTGATCGAGTCATAACTGTAAACCTTGATGGTAAAACAAAGCAATAAAGTTGAAAATTCAATGGCAATAATGCACTTGTATACTGAGGATGGCTAGTTGCTTGAGTTCATTTAAATTATTCATTAATTATATTTTAACCAATTGTGCTCTACTGGGTCATCTCGTGTTGAGAGGATTATCACTATCCCACTAAATTCATTCAATTTTATATTCAATGCAATTTTGCATTTGACAAATTAATTAAAATCTATAACTAAAATATGAGTGGGTGTATATAACAGTATACGAATATATAACAGTATATAACAATTAATGAAAATAAAAGCGTGTTTTCCCGAGTTTTAATCAAGCAGTAATTACTCCCACATTTTAAAAACCTACAATCTACGTCTATCATCTTGCTTCAGTGACCATGTTTCCGAGCTGTACATTTCTACACTCAATATAAAAGTTTCGAGGAACCCTTGTTTAAAATCCTTACTCAACGTCTCCGTCATCAATTTCCACCTCCTTGTGATAGACTTTTCCTAACACAATTCTTCGTCTACTACATTTGCCATTTTGGTCCAAAACACTTCCTAGATAGGTAAATTTTTTGATATTTAACTCAAACGTTCTCTCTGTAAAACCCCATAGCCTTTGTTTTGTTTACAATTATTCTCATTCCATACCTATTGCACTGGCTTTCTAATGTGCTCAGCGCTGTTTTCAATCACTATTCTAAATATTGACAAACTAAAGCTTCATCATCAGCCAACCAAACTGGATCCTTCATCCACCACTTGAACCTGAGCCGTCTGAGACATGTACTGGCTGCGAAAGGCTCCTATCCTTCTAATATAATCTGACTCCCTGCAATACATTCATTGATTCTACCCAATTCACTCTAGCGATTGCCCTTTTAAAATTTGCGAAGCAAACAAATACATTCTGATTTTATTCTATGTTCCTCACTAATAGTGACCTCATTAATGCAATTGCAATGGTATCTCGTATGCCTCTCCCCTTCCTATACCCTAATTGACCATTACTTAAGTAATCATTTGCACGGCTCTCCATCCTCTTATCGATGGTCCTGAGAACGACTCTAGCTGCGTGTTAAATCAACCTTATTGGTCTCTAAACCTCATAAACCTGTCTTAAACATCTATGTAATAGGAATAACACTGATATGACGGAGTCTTACGGCCATATTTTCACTCATAAATACGACTGATTAGTCCATAAAATCTATTCCTCCCACACTTTCCTAAACCTTTTAATATTTCTACGGGAATGGTGTCCAAACCGACTACCTCACTTGATTTACTTTCCCTTAATTCCTGTTTTTTTCCTTTCTGTTTCGCCATCGAGTGAGCCTGGACATAAGCTATCCTCATCTACGTTATACTCCCTTTCTATACCTAACCTAGCTGGCCTAATATCTTTACCTAATAGTTCTATGCATTCCTTCTACCTCTCTTGGGTCTTTTAAGGTTCAAATAATATTTTTCCTTACTTATATTTGATTGCTCGCAACGATCTTCCCTTATTACTAACTATTGGGTCTTTAACTTACCTGTATAGCGCACCAATTTCTCCCTTCCTCTTCAACATTTCTAAATCCAAGTAGTGCGTCTTCCACCACGTTTCTTTTGCTTTATTTTGTATGCGCCTCAGTTTATTGTTCGAATCTGTTTACTTCAATTTAGACTCTTCATTTTCCTTGTTTCATTTCCTTTTTGATCTCTATATCTATTCATCCGTATATCATGGTTTTCTTGTATTTTTCCTATTTGCAATTCCCATAGTTTAGTTTTCGGCTAAGGATATTCCTATTTTTCTTTACTCCTACTTTGTCTCTATAGTACCCAGCTTTCTGCCCTCAGTCATAATATTTCCTGAAAACTGCTTATACTTTCTTATCGTTCCTTTAATGTTTCAATATTCCATATTATTTACCGTCTACCCTATTTTCCTTTTGAATAGGACGCTACACTTCGTCATGAGCAACCCCTGTCTCATTCAAAACTCTATTTCTTTCATTCCGTTGTCATTCCTCGTACCTAAATCGTAGTCTCCCACCTCATCACCATCTCTTCCTTTGCCTATCGTCGAATTTCAAACCTCCATCGCTATAAAATATTTTCCTGCTGGAACACCTACGATTATGTTCTCGAACTGATCGTATATCCTATCGACTTCTTCCTCCTTAGGGTTTCTTGGTGGCACTTGATCAATGACCAAGTTCGTCGGCTCTGGCTTATCTCTGTCTGTTGCTTGCTCTATGTTCAATACGCTTCTTCTTACATCATTTTTCAATATTATGGCAACCTATCGAGGGGGCTCGTCCCCTCCGCTGTATATTCTTCTGTAATTATCACTCCAGTAACTGTCGTTATCCTTCCATCTCACCTCACACTGACCTAAATCATTTGTATTGTCTCACTTTGTATCCTCCAATTTTCCTGCATAGTCATTATCCGAGAATTTCAAGTTATATTTTAACCCTGTTCTATCTGATTCTGTTCTTCTCTGGGTTTTATGTGATTCTGCAGTCGCTTTTGCTTCACAAGGGTTTCGTGAGATGACGACAGAGGAAGCCTTGCCTCTCCCTCTCCCGGGCCCGACACACGGCCGAATGAGCCGAGTCCCATAGTTGCCAGGATTCAATTTTTCTATACTGTCCACCGTAAAATTTCATTGGATGAATAACTGAGATGGTTTTCCATTGCCTTCCTCCATAGTGTTTTTGACGTAACGCCCGCTATCACTCACGGGCTACCCCACTGGGGTCAGACGCCTTGGCAGCCTCCTCACTGATGAACTGACACTTCACGGCATACCTTTCGTTTCTCACCGACCCCCCGATCTATGGGGCATGGGTGAACCTACCAGGAGAAAACATCATTGCTCCCGCCGGCACTACTCTCACTTACAAAGCCCTTCCATTAGGTCAAGTTTAGAGTTTACGGGGAGGTTAAAATTAATATACAAGAATATTAATAATGCTTGTGAAATTTAAAAGATTTGATTATCAGAATAAAGTAAGTTAAATGAAATTAAATTTATTAACGCAAGGAGGAAGAATGGATATTAACCGGTTGTATTCCCACCATAACAATTCCTGCATAGCAATGTTACAAAGTGACAAACGTGTAGTCATACGAGTGATTGCGTCTTATTTTTATAATATATTATCATCTATTTATTGAGATGTACGGTACATGTTCATAAAGTAAGGGCCGTTTGGTCACAGGAAAATATATACTCATATGAAACACATTTTCGTGACACTTTTAGTTAGCTACAAACCTATTTCACTTCTCTACATAATCGCCGTTCACTTCTAAGCATTTTTCGTACCACTGCAACAGCTTCTTTAACCCCTCTGCATAGAAGCTCGCCACCTGAGAGTTGAACCAATTGACAGCGCCGTTCTTGAGTTCCTCTTCGGTCTCGAAACGTTGTCCACCGAGCCACTGTTTCAAGTGCAAGAGGAGGAAGTAGTCGCTGGGTGCAAGGTCAGGACTGTACGGTGGGTGGTCAAAGAGTAATGGCCCAGAAACTCTCGTCCACTGGACATTCTTTGCTCTTTGTGGTGGTCGGTGAAAATTTTCGGTACCCACCTTGCACACAATTTGTGGTAATTGAGGTTTTCCGTGACAATATTGTAGACAGTAGTGCGTCCAAGTTGAGGAAGTTGTTCAGCCAGGCCATTAATCGCCAACCGACGATCATATCGCAGTTTTTGTTCCACTTGCCAAACAATTTCATCGGTCAGAATACTTGGCCTGCCACTTCGCTCTTCGTCATGGACATTTGTTCGTCCATTTTTAAACCCCCGGTACCATTGTCTGACCTTTCCTTCACTCATAACTGTAGGTCCATAGACTAAGCATAACTCCCAATGAATTTCAGCAGCCGACAATCCTTTTGCATACAAGAATCGTATGACGGAACAACGCACTTCACAGCTGGCGGGATCAAGGATTGTCGCGGGCATTGTTGTTTGCATGCACGGACAAGAAAACGACTTCTGAAACAAAACAAATGCTGCCATACCTTCTCAATGAATCAGTAGATGGCGCTGTAGGAATAAAACTGTGTTCTGAAGCGCCAATATTTAAATATAAGCAAAAAACCCTTACCTTATGAATCTGCCTCGTATAATGGTTGATAGATTTTCTATTGGTGTGAAGTTTTCTTTGATAATACAGAATACGGCAACATAACTCCTCTTTCTCTGGAGCAAAACTCCTTTAAAAAGGAAGTTATGTTGCCGCACCCTGTAAAATAATATCATGTGGTATTTTAAGATGTAGAAACAAAAAAATACGCCCTATTTCTTTCAATGCCTGAATTCTTTTTTCTGTGCACTCAATAACTTCAGGGAAATACTGTACAATCAATCTCTTAAAGGACCATATTTATTTTTTTCTCAAATCATATGAATAAAAATAGATAAATGCGTTGATAAGTGATGAAAAAAAGTATGAACTTACATTTCAATGCAAAATGTATTTCAATACATGTTGTTAATAATCTGGAGAGATTATGTTATTACCGCACCCCTATATTTTTATATTATTTCGATGGTTCTAATATTTTTGTATGGATTTCTTATTGATAGCTGAGACCATTATTTAATAAATAACGAGCACGTTTGCTATCGTTTTACACATGATTTTATGTAATATGCAGAGTGTTTTAAATGTCTAATTCAATTCTACAGTGGAAAACCGGGTAGAAAAAAAGGAAAAACAGAAAAAAATTTGACGTGAAAGTGAAGCCAAAATACGTATATTAACACAACTAATGAATACATTAATTATTAGAAACCAGATTGAAATGCATTTAATTCACTGACATCGCTGTTTATTATCATCCAGGGTAATATATAACGCAGTAATATATGTAATTTAAATTCCCAAAGGTGTTCTTGGCTTGGTTAATAATGTATCGTGGTGTAATTTAGATCAATGGTTGGTCATTTTATTTGTTACATTACATTATATTTGTTAAATATGGAGAAATTTGCATTCCAGGCCGGGACGCAAAATCCGGATGATGTCAATGGACTTAGTCCGTAAGTAATAAGCTATGCGATTTTCACAAGGTTTAGGGATTAATATAAGGAGATCTGTATTCTCGTCCATAAACAAATCTCTGACTCGACAACGGCGGAGAATAAGCCCATAGCAGTCTATTGACTCCATTCAGAGAGATTCTGGGTTTACAACAGAAGCACTTCAGTTATTAATACATTCATGCCCAGCAACTACATGGCTTCATGGCTCAATATCCCTATCTCCATGATTAAATTGGATCCATGACGTCTTATTATTTTAGGCATCGTGAAGTATGCACTCTATCCTCTATTTTTCGCTCAATACATGGAGGTGGGGGAATAGAATTACAGGAGAAAATGGAAACGTAATTAAAAAGAGTATTCCGTCATAAAAGTATTCAAAGCTATTATTTCAAATTATCAGAAGCTTGAAATTAATATTGTATGGAATAGAAAGAATGTATGATGCTGAAAATTTACTTTAAGTTTCATAAGGGAAGGGAAATAATTTTTTGCCCCACAACTGTGATTTTTATCTAGGAATAAATCATTATAAGTATTAGAATAGGAATGATTTTGATCCATAATTACACATATTATGCAGATACATGACACCTGTTCTACTTCTTATATTGGTCCTCTATAAATTTGTTGATAGCAAATTACTGAGAAAATGAATAATTCATTTTTTCTCTTAATGAAGACGTTAACATCTTACAAAACATTCCTAATGCCACCTTATTAGAAAATGCATTTTAGATTTTTATCAATATTAAATTTCTGAAAAACGTTACTGACTCGTTACATTCAGCTTATTGACAGGTACATCTTGAATCCCCCGGAACAAATAATCACTTCAATTTCTCGCGAGAACTTTTTTCTACTTTAATTCCTTCATATTTTTCGTTACCCTTGTTTGCCTTCATGCTGCCTGGAAAACATACTCTCTTTCTTCTTTTGCCGTCTTGTCAATCGATCTCCCTTCTCCGACGACCATAAATATCGCACCACCTTTCAATTCCTACTCCACCCACTTTCGCTACCCTGCTCGGATATTCCCCTCTAACTCTCTCTCTCTTCGCCCACTCAGTTTAGCACCTCAGTGTTTGTGTTCATCTCTGCCCAGCTTATTTTCACCGTTCTTCGCCGCACACATATCTCAAAAGTCTCCAAACTTCGCTCCCATTAACACTTTTATCCCTTCAGTCAACTTCCGCATTCCTCAATATCTCCATTTAAAAAAACTCCTTCTGAAGGATCGCAAAATCCATTGAACACCCAAAATTATCCTGATTATACTCAATGTTCTCTTCTACTTATATTCTGACCACTGCAATGACCTCACGCTCCTATCTCTTTCCTATCTAAACTAACATTCTGATATTCTTCTAAGAAGTGGTTTTTTCTAAGTGGCATTTATTTGATCTATTTTTGATGAATGTAAAATTAAAAGTATCGTCCTTACAAAAAAATTATTTTCATCTTTTTTCTAACCTTGCCTTTAACCCAAAACTCTTTAGTAATTCTACCAATTCCTACTGCTTGTTCGTTTCTCTCCGATAGCGCTTTTTCTTTCTCCCATACTACTTTTCCGATATCAAAGTTATCCTCGGCTATGTCGTATCCTCATCTTTCTTCTACACTGGATGACCAAATATATTTACCACAGAGGTCTTCTACTTATGCTTTATAATTTCCCTGAATGTATTCCGGCTGTACTCATAGTTTCCTGTCTTATTTCTCATGGGAGTCAATAATTTTGCTTCAGCTCTTACTTGTAAAATGACGCTTCTGTTTTTTTTTGCGTCTTAAAATGTTACGTATCATCACACTAAACTTTCTATTACATTTCTTTGCGTCAATTTATTTCTTAATTTAGCTTATTCTTTAGTAATATGTACTTGCTTATCTTCATTTCAGTACTCACCTTCTCCCATTTTATTATTTCATCCATCTTCTTAAGTATCTCTCCCATGACCCATTGGTTTATTATTCTCTCATTTCTCAGCATAATTATCGTTTCCTTTGCTCATCATTATATACCCTTCTCAATCTTCAACCATATTTTTTCAAATGATTTTAATCCCTGGTATTATCCCTTGGTTTAATTTTTGGGCACTTCTTCCATTTTAATCTCGTTAAAAAATTCAAGATTCCGCTTTGGACCTCTCCCGACATTTCTAATATTTTTTTTAAATTTCAAAGTACTAGAGTGCTTTAAAGCTAAATTATGATTCAAATCTGTATCTACATCCAGGAACCTTTGTTGGTTGATGAAATTGTTTCTAAATCAATGTCAAACCATGATAAAATGTAACAGGTATCTAACAGTTTCTTGCGGCATCTTCCATGGGTACTTACGGCAGGGAGTGCTGTAGTAGCCTGGATACATTTTATCTTTGTAGACTTCCGTCTTTGTAATGGGAAAGATAATTGAAGTTGTCTCCCGCTGCTTTTCTCAACAGTCTGTTTAACGTGGCACCGTAACTAAAATGGCAACTGGAGTAGGACGCCTCTGCAGCCGCCTCACAGAGGACCAGAAATTACGGGGATTGCCTTTCGTCTGACTCTTCCCTTTCCGTCTATCTGGCATGGGTGATCCTAACAGAAGCAATTATGATTTCTCATGTCAGTTCAGCCGCAGGAGTTATTCCAATTAGCGATCCCTTTTGCCACGTCAAATTCGTTGTTCAAGGGATTATGATAATTATAAATACAAACACATACGTCGTAAAATAATTGCATAACGACTCAATAAAAATAAATAGGCATATCATTTTCAGCCGGAATGCGAAATATACAAATTGTACCGGTAACAGATAATTTTTTAGATGCAGAAACAATATGGTAAGGGTACTCATACGGGAGTTCACCAACATTTCGGCTGCCATGTCTTTTTTATTAGTCGCTTCGTAAAACGCTTGTCAACCCCCGTGTTAGTGTGCGTTTTATGTTTTCTGTATTTAGATAATTTTCTCCTGATGTATGACAGGAAGTAAAATGAAAACCAAACGCCCTCCATAGCACACAGTTCGCGCTAAAGGCGGCGACACTGTTGTTACGCATCTACATCTACATCTACATCTACTCAATACCCCGCAAGCCGCCGCAAGGGCGTGTGGCGGGGGGTGCTAGGACACCACCCATAATTTAGAAAAGAAAAATAATAAAAAAAAAATCGCATGCAATAACGACAAAATCATATATATAAAAAAAAAAAAACATGGCATACATTCATGCATGAACACTTACACCCCACACACATGCAAACACTCAAACTACCAACTAACATACACATGCACCTGAAAGTATACCTAACATCTCTATAGTGTTTAATTTTGTTCCGACTTGTAAATTCAAAGTTTTTAATATTTCTAAAGTGACTTCGGTTTCTTGCTATTATGATTACTGATTGTTCGGGGAAAGAATGAGTATTTGTACCTATCTGTCTTGGAATCTATCTCCCTTAGTTTATCTTTGTGGTCTGATCTACCTAAGTAGTGTGGGGCCATTATAATTCCTTCAGTGTCATATTTAAACTCGTTTGTTCTGAACCTTTCTAAAAGTCTAAGCCTCGCTTGTTCTCTCCGCACTTCAAGTGGTTCCCAGCCTAAATCCCCTAAGAGACCTGTCACACTTGTGTTTTTATCATAACAATTTTTAACAAATCTAGCGGATTTTCTCTGGACTTTATCTAATTCTTTTTGCCAAATTTTCTCCCACGGATCCCAAATACTTGCGGCATATTCCAAATGAGGTCTAACTAGAGCAAAATAACACCTCTCTTTAACTTTTTCATTACATTTCCCCACCACCCGTTTTATGAAGCCAAGTTTCTTTAAAGCTGATCCGCATATTGTCCTGATATGTGCTCCCCATGAAAGGCGTGGTGTTAGAACAACCCCCAAATATTTAACTTGATTTGCCGTAGTCAATACTGAACCCTCTATTTTGTAGTTTATATCCTGTTCCTCGCTTCCTTTATTCCAAAATTTCAAAACTGCACATTTATCTATATTAAGTGTTAATCCCCATTTATTGCACCATCCCGAGATATTGTCTAAGTCTCTAGAGAGTAGCTCGCGATCTAGTTGGCTCCTTATTTCCCTGTATATCACCGTGTCGTCAGCAAATAACCTTAGATTGCTACTAACGTGTGTGCTTAAGTCATTTATGTATATTAAGAACAGAAGAGGCCCTATTACACTTCCCTGGGGGACGCCCGAAGTTACATCTCTCTCCGTTGAGCACAACCCATCTATGACTACTATTTGTTTGCGGTTTGACAAGAAGTCCCTAATCCAATTAATTATTTTCTCATTGATCCCATAGTATTTAAGTTTGTGTAACAATTTATTGTGTGGGACTTTGTCGAAGGCTTTTTTGAAATCCAGGAATACTGCATCAACTTGGGTGTTGTTTTCTCCCGATCTAAGTATATCGTGAATGAAGAGACCAAGTTGTGTTTCGCAAGATCTGCTTTTCCTAAATCCGTGCTGGTTGTGGATTAGTATTTTCCTACTATCAAGAAATTTCATAATGT
This sequence comes from Hetaerina americana, assembly GCF_022747635.1. Classification (NCBI taxonomy): domain Eukaryota; kingdom Metazoa; phylum Arthropoda; class Insecta; order Odonata; family Calopterygidae; genus Hetaerina; species Hetaerina americana. The sequence continues at coordinate 83,853,342 of NW_027287427.1, read as the reverse complement.
TAGTGACAATAACGTGTTCCAATATTTTACAAGAGATCGATGTTAAAGAAATGGGTCGGTAATTGGTTGGTTTATCCCTATCGCCGCCTTTATAGATGGGAGTTATATGGGCTAGCTTCCAGTCGCGAGGCACTGAGCCTTCTTCTATCGATTTTAGAAAAACAATATGTAAAAATGAGGCAATGTCGTCAGCTAATTCCTTTAATATTCTAGCAGGTATTTCTTCCGGACCAGGTGCCTTGTGTGCTTTGATACTACGGAGCAGATGTACTATTCCCTGCTTGGTCAGTGTAAGATCGCTCATGTGTTCCCCGGGTGGGTGTGGAGGATCGTTTGGTGCGTTTGTGTTTTTGTTGTAGACGCTCTGGAAAAAATGGTTTAAAATATTTGCCTTTTTCACGCTATCTGTAATGATTTCTCCATTTTCCGTCTTCAAAGAGTGAACAGTGGGACGTTTACCCTGTATTTCCCTAACATAGGACCAGAATGACTTTGGATTTTCCTCAAGATATTCGCTTAGCATTTTAGATTTAAAAGAGTGTAGTGCTGTGCGCATAATACTTTTCGTCTCACTACGACATTCTTTTAGTAGCTGTTTGGTTGTATTCACAAAACTTATATCGTCACTTTTTAAACTCTTTTTGAAATTTGACTGTAGCTTTCTTTGCCTTCTTAATGCCGATCTGACTTCCCCGTTGTACCATCTAGGTTCCTTACTGTCGCATTTGAGTTTGGACGGGATGTACGTCTTTATTCCTTTGCGTAAAATATTTAAGAAATAATTCCAAGTGTTCTCTGTATTTGTTGTCAGTGTTTTTGTCTTGTATTCCGGTAATTTTATCTTTAAATATTCTCTTAGTCCGTTAAAATTTGCCTTGTTGTATAGGTATATTTTACGCTTTTCTTTGTTTATTTTGACGAACTTAGTTTTTAACTCCACAAGAATAGCCTTATGGTCACTGATTCCGTCTATTATTTCAATGTTAGTAATGATTTCGGGCATAGAAGTCGCAAAGATGTCTAGTATGCTTTGGCCCCGTGTTGGTGATTTAACTATTTGTTCTAAGGAGTGTTTTGTGAATATATGAAGGAGTTCTTGGCATGAATCTCTGTTTTTGGCAGATTTTCCCACGCAGTAGTTTTCCCAGTCAATTGACGGTAGATTTGTGTCACCAGCGATTATAGTAATACTGTTGCTTTGTCTGCTGCTGATAGTGGATATTTGTTCGTCGAGCTTGTGTAGGACATCTGTGTTAGAATCTGGGGGTCTATAAAATGAACACACGTATAGGCTTCTGCCGTTGTAGTCCTTAATGTTGCACCAAACGCTTTCTATGTCATCTACGTCGCATTCATATCGTTGGCTACTAAGATGTGACTTTACTGCAATGAATACTCCCCCACCCAACCTATTTGGTCTGTCCCTTCTGTAAATTGTGAAACCGTTTGGAAAAACCTCATTGTTTGCTATATCTCCCGTGAGCCAACTTTCTGTTCCAACTACTATGTCTGCGTTTGTACTGACAAAAATATGTTCAATATCCGATATTTTGTTCCTAATGCTACGGCAGTTTAATGTTATAATTTTAATATGGCTAATAACTTCTTGTTTTTCGGTTTTATGTACGCTAACAAAACTGTTTTGAGACGATTCGTGGTGAACAGAGACAAAAGAATTACATTCACTTGCATTGCTATCTGTTATGTATGTAGAGGCACCAATTTTATTACATTTACGTGGGTTATATGTTGTTTTAACGCAAGTGCTTGTTTGTTCAATATTTTTGGGGATTTGAGAGGCATTACCTGAACTGAATTGACAAAAAGCGCTGGATTCTACTTTATTTTTCCCAATATATGACCTACGCTCTTGCCTACCAGCTATGCTAAACCCTCGACACGTGTTCGTGTAACCTACGCGCTACCAACTGCGATGCCTCGGCAGTATAATGGACCCCGGAGCGATTAAGGGGTACCCGACACGATGAGAGGACGGGCCTCAGATCAACGAAGTCCGCTCCGATTCCCCGGCAAAATCCCAGCAATCTCTCATTTAAACCCTCAATGCGGCTCCAAACGAGCCTTCCGCGGTCTGAACGCGGCACAATACTACATATACTTAATTTAATTGGGAGCTTCAACTCTGCCTCGACTCGTTTCACCTCCGAGTGCATCTCCTTAAAGGAGCGCAGGATCTCTTCAGATCCACGTTCCGAGGCGTCGTTTGTCCCGACATGAGCCACAATGCGTAGCTTGGAGCAGCCCGTATTACTGACGGCCGCCTTCACCGCCAGCGTCGCCTGGGGTACCCCGCCGCCCGGTATACACCAGGACGACAAGAATCCAACACCTCCCTCCTGTTGGACTCTGCGGCGCAGCAGGTTCATTATACGCCGGACATTTGAACTACCTAATATAACGGTTCCCTCCCTCCCCGACCGCTGATGCCTTACCCTAGGCAGTGCCCTCGGAGTAGGGATAGGGGCTGCAGGTACGGTGGTGCTGTCATCCGACAGCACCTGGTACCTGTTGGAGACGGGGATGGTATCTGCCTCCGCAGAGTCCAATCCTCGCCGCAGCGTTACCTTCCCCTTGCCCCGAGAGACGACCCTCCAATCGTCCGACCTACGGACGTGAGACACTCCCTCGTTGAGAGATGGGACACGGGGTAGGTCTCTAATCGCCCAGCCACGTGTTGCATTCGGACGAATCCGTGCACCCCTATGGGCGTGGCGGGTTTTCGAATTCCCACCCTGAGCACCATCTCTCCCGAGGGGAGCCCTCCGGCCGGCGATCTCCGATCGAAGCTCCCGCACCATTCTCTCCAGCATGACGATACGGGCCCTTAAAGCCGCGCATTCGCCAGTGCCTTCGAGCATAGCAACAGGGGACCTGGATGAAGCCATCCTAATTTAATTACCAAGTTCCCAACAAAAGCTAACCTGTATACACTATGCTAAAATTTATAGAAGGGGTTAGCTAACTTTAGCTCAAACAATAAGTTACGATTTGGAATTGAATATGAAGCCTAAGTGGAAAAAACGATGCTTGAGTAAGGTCTGGTTTTCAGAGGACCAAAAGAAAGAAAAAGGAAAGCACTCACCGGTCACCAATCAGAGTCGAAGGACAAAAACCACCACAATCCACTAAATAAATTACTACTACCACACACAGGTTAACAAACCACACACAAAACGAAAACTATATAAACGAAGCAACGTATACGTTGACACTACACTGCACTTCACTAAAACCAAAAGCACCAAGAATCGAGGTGGCAGGCAGGTAGTCTCTGGTGGGTCAAACCGGTTACCAGGAGCGCTCAGTAGGCAGGTCCGCTCAGGTTGAGGGCTAGAGAGAGAATGGTACTGCCATCGTTGCTGCCTCGATATCGTCGCTGCCGTCGCTGCCATCGTTGCCGCCTCGACATCGTTGCTGCTGCGCATCGATACTGCCATCGTTGTGGTATGAGAAATGCATAGTGACAGCTCACAGACGCACGCAGTTATTGGGTTATGTCCTTGTTGGTGCGCGGACTGGTCAAGCTCTTTGTTCGCCCAGCTCTAGAAATGGAGGCAAGCAAAGAAGAGCAGAGGGATGTGGCTTGCTGTGGCTGGTGGCTGAGGGCGCTGGAGTACGAGAATTCCATCATTGCATGTCTGCTGTGTATGGTGAACACTGCATGTTCCTGACTAGTGTGCACGAAACGGGAGAGACACTTCGACAGTCATGAGTTACTAATGAATACTCGGCACGGTTTTCAAAATGGTGGATCCTGAGAGAGACAGCTTGCGCTTTTTGTTCATGACATTCTTATTTCGGGAGAGAGCAATGTTCCCGTAGGCGCTATTGTTTTAGACTTTAAGAAAACCTACGACAAAGTGCCTCATTATAAACTACTCACAAGGCTAGAAGAATGTGGCATAGATAAAAATCCCTCGGGGTTGGATTAAAGACTTTTTAAATGGTCGGGTTCAAAGAGTAGTGGTAGATGGAGTTAGCTTATATGAGGTATTAGTTTCTTCAGGTGTTCCCCAGGGATAGATAGATAGATAGATAGATAGCGGTCTTTATTTGGGCGAAATTGAGACCAAATGGTCCCTTCTTCCATTTAACCCATCGTCATATACATATTATATTAGCCATTTAAACTTACAGTTACATTCAAATCTAAACATAAACACATAGAGATAGACATAAATTCATTAATCCAAATTTGCACATCGAAAAGAAAAAAGTATATACATATATATAGACACACACATACACATACACACACATATATACCTATATGCATACACATAAATACACATATACATACATATCCACACACACATACATATACACACATAAAACATACATACATGCATTCATACACATGCATAAAATACATACATAAGTACGCACATACACACCCATACATACATACATATACATATATAAATTAAGAATACTCCTTCAAATACTCAAATTAAATGACAGTGAAGATAGAGTACAATAAAATGAGGAAAGTCTAAGCAAAGAATGAGGTTTGTGGGAAAAGCTAGGGAGAGCGTGGCATTGCTCAACTAGTAAAAACCCACGCAGGAAAAACACCCACGAAGAGAAGGGGGGTGTGAAAAACCTGCGAAAACCCTATTAATTAGAGGAAAGATACATGTACATTGTAACAATCATTTTTACAGAGTATACATATTATTAAGTTACTGAAATTGAAATGGAGAAATTAAATACATTGACAACACATGCGGAGTAATGAGAAGCGTGATGTTTCTAAAAATAATTACGCAAACTCCTACCGCTTGAGATGACAAAACAAAAAGCAGGGTAAAAAACAAAGTAGACCCAGTGATCTGTATAACAGCTGAGTGGAATGACGGAGGGATACTGGTTAAGTTAAGTACCTGAGGAAAATGAACTTGTGAAGTGCTCTTCTAAATGTTGTTGTTGATGAAGAGTTTTTTATGTCATCTGGGAGAGAGTTCCACAGACGGCATGCTGTAACATGAAAAGATTTGTGATAGATTTCCGTGCGATGGTGTGGGACAAGAAGTTTGTTATTACCCCTGGTATTTCTGTTGTGGATTGAGTTGATGAAGAGGAAGTTTTTGTATAGATAATTAGGGGTGTGCTTTGAAAGTATTCCGTAGAGAAGTGAAAGAATATGTAAATGCCTGCGGCCTTCTAGCTTTAACCAGGATATTCTATTAAATGAGTCGGAAATATGATCGTACTTCCTAAGATCACATATGAACCGCACACAGGAATTATGGGTCTTCTGGAGTTTGGTTTTTAGTTCGCCTGAAAGGTCTTGGTATACTACATCACAGTAATCAAAGTGGGGTATGAGAAGAGTGGACACAAGAAGCATCTTTAAGGAGGGGGGAGCAATGTGCTTTAACCTTTTCAGTGAATGCAGGGATGAGTTAATTTTTCTGCAGATAGCAATTGCATGATCAGTCCAAGATAATGTCTCATTTATGGTTAAGCCTAAATTATTTACTGTCCTTAGGTATGGTATGATAGATCCTTGCAATTTTAGTGGTGGTAGTTTATCAATACTTATTTTAGAATGTATTTTATGGTATCCAATTATGATGGACTGACTTTTGATTGGGTTTATTTTCAATAAATTTTTTATTCCCCATAGTGACAAAGCAGCCAGATCTGCATTAATTTCGTTTATAATTGTAGGTAGGTCTTGAAGGCGGGAATGGTGATATATTTGTAAATCATCGGCATAAAGGTGATGATTGCAATTTAAAATGCATTTACTAATATCGTTTATATACAGGGAAAAAAGCAAAGGTCCAAGAATGGATCCTTGTGGAACACCCCTGTGTATTTGAAGCCAGTTAGAGGATGAATTAGGTGTAGTGACACTTTGGAATCGGTTACTTAGGTATGAGCGAATCCACAGTAAAGACGAGGAAGAAAAATTCAGGTTTTGAAGTTTTGCTAAGAGAATATCTTTGTCAATAGAGTCAAAGGCTTTGGTAAAGTCTAGGAGAGTCATTATTGTCACCTCTTTGCGATCCATGGATAGTCGGATGTCATCTGTTATTTTAAGGAGAGCGGTAGCTGTGCTGTGAGAGGACCGAAAGCCAGATTGTAGAGGATCAAGTAAGTTATTTTCATTCAGAAACTTTGAAATTTGTTCGTGAATGAGTCTCTCGAATGCTTTTGATAAAGGAGGCAAGATGCTGATTGGTCTGTATTCAGCAATGTTAGTGGGTGTGGATTTTTTGGGGATGGGACGGACGAGGGCACGTTTCCAGAGGGAGGGATATGTTTCAGTTAAAATAGACCAATTAAAGATATGAGTTAAAACAGGAAGTACAATGGGAAGTAACTTTTGTATGAGAATAGCTGAAATTCCGTCAGCTCCATCTGAGGAGGACTTGATTTTTTTGAGGGCCTGGAGGACTTCCATTTGTGTGACGGGAGAAATTTTGAATGAGCTTCCAGCAGAAACTGGAGTTGGTTCAGAATTTTGCAAACTGTATATGTATTCATTTTTTGCATTAAAGTCGATTTCCGTCGGTGGGGTTGTGAATAAACGGTTTAGGTCGTCTGGAGAAATGTCAGCAGGTAGGGAGTGTTGATTTTTAGTTTTTCCAACACCAAGGTACTTCAAGCTTTTCCAAATATGTGACGGGGGCTCTTTAGATATTTGGAAGGCATATCTGATTTTGGAATTTCTAATGACTTGTTTAGTTTTGTTACGCAGTTTTTTGTAGATATTGAATACATTTTCGTTTTTATGTTTTTTAAACAGGCTATAGACTGCGTCACGCCTACGCATCAAGTATTTTATTTCATCTGTTATCCAGGGGGAGCTTGGTTGGACAGTCGGATTTTTCTAAACGGTGCATGTTTGTCTCCTAGATCATTTAAGAACGTATTAAATAGTTCTACTTTTTTATCTATGTCGTTGATGAATTCTATAGACTGCCATGGAATGGTAGCCGCATCGGATACCAGGTATTTGTCATCTATGGACTTGAAATCGCGAGTAAGAATGAATTTCTGCTTAAATTTAGGACATCTAACTGAGTATGTTAAAAATAACACATCATGCATGGATATTCCTGGGGCAGAAAGTTGCCCATATGTTGTGATTTTGTCAGGGTTGGCTGTAATTATTGCATCAAGCCAAGTGGCTGATGAAGATGTATGATGGGTAGGTTCTAGGGGAAGTATACTAAGACCGAGGGATGACATAGAGTTAGTAATTGTTTTAGAGTCATGAGTTGAGGGAACAAAGTTGGCATTGAAGTCACCAGTAATAATAACATGGTCATAGTTCGGAATGAGGGAAGATAATGCTTCTTCCAAGTCGGAAAAATAACCTATCTTGGGTGGGCGGTAAACTATGCCTAAAAGAATTTTTTGTAGGTTGAAGGTTATCTCTAAGAATGCAAACTCGGGTCTTTTGCAGTAAACGGAAGAACTTTTTGATATAATTTTGAATGAGAGATCTTTTCTCACGTAGACACCTACGCCTCCACCACCCTTGCCGATACGATCATGTCGATAGAAGTTGTAGCCAGGAATGTCGATGGATGAGGTAGGCATATGAGGCTTAAGCCAAGTCTCAGCGATGGAAATTGCATGAACGTCGTTGTCAGGTAGAAGTTGACACAATTCGTCAAGGTGCGCAGAGAGACTTTGGGCGTTGAGGTAAATTATTTGAAAAGAACGAGGGTGAGATCTAAAAATGCTGCATAAGGTTAATTGATTGTTAAAGAATTTACTTGGAGCCACGTATCGTTCACGTAGATCAATGGTTGCAGAGGAAAGTCTTCGAGACGTATTTTTACCTTCAAGTTGGAAAGAGACGAATTCCGGTGCCAGAGGATTTAGGGATCTGTGGTGGCTTTTAGGGAAGAATTCTGGTGCAAAAGGGTCTAAGGGCGAAAAGGTTTGGGAAAATCCGAACCGGTATTTTGTGGGTAGCTGGGTAAAATGTAATGACACAAGGTCATTATCGGGGAATTCAGTCGTGTATGAGGGACAAGGATTAGCGATGTTACCTGTGGGGGTCAAGGTATTTTGAGTGGAAAGGAGTGGGAGAGCATCCTGCGGTGATGGTGTTACTGGCGGGGTATGGCCGAGGGTGTCCTGCCGTGGGGGTAAGGTAGTGGGTATGCGATAATGAGTTTGGGAATTTGGGAAGGCGTAATGGCTTACGGGTGACGACTGGGAAGTTATGTTTTTAGGAACCTGAGAGCCAAAAGAGGGGTTCATCATACTTCTTAGATAAATACTGGAAATAGCGAAGCTATCTAGATTAACACAAGCAGAAGCATAAGAGGAAAGAATTAAAAATATTAAAGATCTAAGTATTTACAAGATTAAAAGCATTGGTACGTTAATAGCGATACACTGTATTTGTTAAGGTAGTCTACGAGATTGTTCAGAAAAGCTCTAGATGGGATAGGCGCTAAGCACTGCACTACGCAAAGACTAAACAATTGCAGGAAACAACAGGGAAGTATCATAGGACCTCTTTTATTCCTACTTTACGTTATAAACATTGACTCTGTAGTTACTAGTAAGATACGTTTATTTTCCTGTGATACAGTGGTTTACCGTAATATCCGTGGTCCTGAGAACACAGCAGCTTTATCAGATAAACTCAATGCTATACAATGCTGGTACGATACTTGGCAATTAGAATTAAACTTAAAAAAGTGCGTAGTAATAAATTTTTGGAAAGAGATTAATTCCCTCCCGAACTGCTCCCCCATACTGCATCGGGAACACCGAAATTGTATGTGTACTCGATTAAATACTACCTCAATTATGACCTCTCCTGGATGACACAGAAACGGGGAATGTGTGGACAAACTAACAAAAAAATTAGGATTTATTGGAAGATGACTTGGTGAATGTCATGAAATGGTCAAAGAGATATGTATTTTGTCGCTGGTTAGGCCTTCTCTAGTGCTGCAAGCATTTGGGATCCTCACAAAGTTGGATTGATTGCCGAATTGGATCCAGTGATGCACAGGTGAGATAAATTTGTTAAACTTTGTTATGATAAACTAAGTAGCATATCAAAATTATTAGAGAAGCTACGTTAGGAATCACTCGCAGCGCGAAGGTTTAATTACAGATTGAAGCTCTTGCATAAATTAGAAGGGTGTCTCTTTCGCAGCGATGCTGAGAATGTATTGTTATCCCCATCGTACTGCAGTAGAAGAGATTACGTCAGTTAAATTAGAGAGATTAAGTGTAGAACGGATTGATTTGAAATGTAATTTTTTCCAAAAACGGATAGGGATCATAATAACATTATCCAACCGCAATTGGGGTGAAAATAGCCTGGTGTGTGTATTAACCCCCTGCCACACACCTTAGCGGTGACTTGCAAGCTGCATAAATAAATAAATAAAAATAAAAAATCACTGCAAGACCATGCGCGGCCAGGATAGGCCTATCGAGCCATTACTCCTGATGTGATAAGGCGAGTTGATGCCCCCATACTACCAATCTGACGCTTCGGCAATTTGGTTGTGAAGCACTTCAGCATCCTCGGTAAAGTCCAGATTTTGCGTCTTTGGCCAACTAATGAAATTCATTCGTGGGCGTCGGTGTTATTCAGACGAAAAATTGCGAGAGCACGAGGTAGGCAAGGTGGCGGATCGATCAGCAAACTATTTCTTTCAGCAAAACTGGAATTTATCGTGTCGTCTCTCGGTTGGATAACTGTAGTAACGCTTTTGGCCATTATTTGTGAATAAAACCATTCCACGGTCACGTTGAAACGGGTATTCCTTTTTCATTTGACTACCGCTCATATGTTTTTCAGTGGCTAACCAAAGTATCCCGATTATTTATCTATATGTGCATGCACATATAGTTAAACCCAACCAGGCATCTTCATCGATGTGAAAGGAGTAATTTCTCTGTAGGAAATACATTTCAAACCAACGTTGATGAGGTGTAATATATTCTTGAGGGATTACCAAGGTGGCCATTTATCAGAGAGTTACGATGTAGAGTCAACAGGTCAACGGTTAAAACTCACTTTGGGCGGAAGTTAGTTTATAGACCTACTGACATTGAGCCTCATGTTTTAGAAAGTTTAAGCCAAATTAGTTTTTCGAAGGGAAAATAAGAAAAGCGGTTGTTTTCAGTGGGTTTTTTTCATCCATCTCAAACACTGCATCCGACCTCCACTCGTTTTCACGCAATTGAAAGCAACCCATCATAGTAGCAGTCTCCCGCATGGAAAGAGGCGGCAGGGGCGGCTGGGGGGAAGGGGCGGACGGGGCCCTTACGACCGAAAGAAAACGAGACGTCAAAGAGGGAACCGAAAAAAGGTGCACCCTGGAAGGTAACGTAAACTCGCTTAAGCGATCCCGTTCACAACGCAGAGTGAAACCGCGCAGGAGCGAGTATAGGCATGGAAAAGGCACCGTCTTGAGCTAGCACACTTCGTGTGTCCCGACCGCGGGGCGGCGGTCTACATATGTTGGCATATCTTATTTTTTTTAGGAGCCGAGAGGAAAGGGCTCGGGCGGCGGATGATGAAACTATTGTTCGAAAAAGCCGGATTGGCCAGGGCTGTGCAGACTTGATGGGAAGCGAGCGGAATTACGACGAGCAAAAAGAAGAAACTAAAATGGGAGGGAGGAAAAAATAATAATCAAAATAATAAGCATTCGCAAAAGGTTGGACACATCTCTAACACAACTTGGACCGAGGAGCGGTTTTCCGAATTTATTTCTTTCGTGTGTCAACGCAAGGGTGTAGCTGTTCACCACTACAATGTGAATGTGTATAAAAAATAAATATATACATGTTATATATATTCATATACATACACACACGGGCGTTTATACACACACACACACACATGTATATATATATATATATATATATATATTAACGCCCATGTTTATACATACATATAAACATCCATGCATACATATGAAGAAGTAAGATGGAACGCTTTTCTCATAGTGTGGGCAGGTTGGGCTGGTAGAGAGTTGGCGGTGGAGGAGGTGGCCGATATAGGGCTAAAACAACCCCTCCATGTCCTTTCTCCTCCCGTGGACCGCTCGCCCCCACACATTACTCCCCAAACCGCTCCCGATCCTAAAGAGACCGCAGGGTCTCCCATCCACATCTGTGGGTCCGTGAGAACGCACGCTGGGTGATAAAACCGGCCTTACTCCTCCCTCCACCTCCCCTATCAGTCCCCCACCCATTCACTTCGCAGCAACCCGACGGGAAAAAGTCCTCCCTTTCCCCCATCCTAACCTCCTATCCCTCCGCCCCCATTCATCCACCGTTCTCCACATTTCTGGAACACCCATATAATCCTCCTCCTCCCTTCGTATTTATTTGAAAATCCAGGGAGGTGGTCTATTACTTGCAGGGAGGAGTTGGGCAGGGTGGTTGGTGGGCGAACCCTTTCTTTTTTTTGGCAATAATAAGGGAGGATCACGGGTTTCACCATAGCGATCAACTTTGGGGATGAGGGGACTGCTGCTTAATTTTATCGCTTATTTATTTATGTACTGGCTTTACGCTTAACTCTTAGAAATATCTCACAGGCGAGGAGGTGTGTCGGAAACGAAATAGGATTCGCTCATCCCATAAATGAATTGTTCTCATTAAGTAACTTGTAACATGGCATACACACAAGGGCATATTGTTTATTAAACTGTAGAAAAATGTTATGATGGCTCGAAGGGTTTGCATCATTTACTAACAAATATGAATCACTGTAACCATATCGGTGGGACAATTCTACAAAGTCTGTCTCAAAAGTAGTAGGACTGGGTTGATTTAAAAAAAAGATTGCCAGAATTGATTCATTCACTCAAAAGTCTTTCTAGTAGCTCCCTTGTGCGTCCACACACCGATGGCAGAGAGTTTTCCACGCCTCGTACGCCTCCTGGAAAGCGGCGTCTGGAATGCCGCTAATTTTCTTCGTAGTAGTAGTATTTAGGGGAGGTGACCGACAGCTAAAGCCATTTTCGCCATTAGGGATAAATAGGAAAGGATTAACGGTGGAGCGAAACCCGGCGTCGACATTGGCCTACTCTTAACAAAAGGCGCCAAGGAGTCCGATGTTTAACGTCCCATCCGATGAAAGGCGCTCAACTAAAAGTGCCCTCCATAAAGAACCTCAAGTAGGGATCGAGATACCACTGGAAAATATTCGACAAAACCGGGATTTGAACTCGAGCCCTCTGGGTGGTAAGCCAATATCATAGCCTCCGCACCATCTCAATCCCCCAGCTATCGTCACGGCCTGTTGTAACGCTCACACCGAGCCGTGGTGACGTCATTTCAGCACGGACTTGAGGCGGAGGAAGAGGAAGAAGTCTGGTGGGGCATTGCCTAAAAATTTGGATCCTCACTCACATGGTCGAGGAGCTGTTGGCAGATCCGCGTGCGAGTTCCCTTTCGTTAGTCCGAGAGCACTCGCGGCAATAAACTCCCAGCACACACACCTCTCTCATGCCCATGTTTTTGCTTACAAGTCGATGCACATCATTTTTAGAGGTACCAAGTTCTCCAGAAACCATGCGAATACTTAATCTGCAATCCCTGTCCAACAAAGCCTTCACTCTTGGATGAAGTTGGTCACTCTTTGAGGTCAAAGAGCGTCCTGAACGTTGGGCATCTTCAAAATCCTCTCTAGCCTCCCGAAATAATTTGTGCCACCGTAAAACACACGATCTACTCATGGTACGCTATCAACATACGCAATACTGAGCATGCCGTTAGTCTCTTTCCTGGTTTTGCCCGGTTCCACGCAAAATTTGATGGCATAGCGCTTTTCCTTTATCCGATTCATGAGGGAGTGTAATTCGTAAACGAACGATTCGCACTCCGCAAAGGCTGGGAGCCAACTGCTACCGGTCTCCATTCTTTCCTTTCTCTCGAACCCAGCCAGAGAAACCGCTGTCCACCCGTCCGTCCATAGTAGTAGTATTTAGGGGAGGTGACTGACAGCTAAGATCATTTACGCTATTAGGGATGAACAGGAAAGGATGAAGGGTGGAGAGGAACCTGGAGGCGGCATCAGCCTCTCTCTACGAAAGGCGCCAAGGGTTCCGCAGCTTAACGTCCGATCCGACGGACGGCGTACTCACTCACAGTGTCCTCCACAAAGCACCTCGAGCAGGGATCGAGATATCACTGAAAAATATTCAACACCGCTGGGATTTGAACCCGGCGTGGCTGGGATAGCCCTCTGGGTGGGACGCCAGTAGGATAGCGACCGCACCATCTCGATCACCCCGTCCATCCATCCGGTAAAAATATGTCATACTACTTTTGGAACTGACCTGACATAAGAACCTATTCATTGGTTATAGGTATCATATTTGACAATTGTACCAAATCAAAAATTTTTTGTAAGATGCAACTCTAAAGAAAAAAGCATTGCTTTTTGAATTTGTAGAAAATCAGAAAGGACTACTCCTATTACCTCAAATCTGACGAAGGTAATATAAGAGTTAAAGAAAGTAATATCACTGCAAGCTCAAACAATGATTGCACAGATGGTCTGTATACGAAATTCCTCAAGAACCCACTCTGGTCACCAAACTTAAATTCCGTGATCGTAAAAAATATGATCTTCTTTCAATTCGGAATAACAAGGGTTTCAGAATGTCGTCCATTGTCTTGGGCGCGTGAACGGGATAGCAAAATTATTGCAATAATCTTAGATATGACTTTCGTAATAAACCAGCAGCAAAAATAGGATTTATGTGTGAAAAGTTTTTGACTTCAAATAAATATGGAAAATCTATGTTTCATCGTGGAGAAATTTACCTAAAAAGGATAACGGACTGGATACGAGGGAAAAGCAAGTGCTCTTTAGATTAAGCATCACAATGTAGAGTGAGCATTTGATATTTTGAGCTAAACTCCGTTGACTGCAAACGAACTCACGATATGATATTGTATAATCTGTTTTATTACAGAGTGGCAATCACTAAGTGTGTACATACCCCTCTGATTATTTTAAAAAAATTATTTCTACATCTACATCTACATCTACTCAATACCCCGCAAGCCGCCGCAAGGGCGTGTGGCGGGGGGTGCTAGGACACCACCCATAATTTAGAAAAGAAAAATAATAAAAAAAAAATCGCATGCAATAACGACAAAATCATATATATAAAAAAAAAAAACATGGCATACATTCATGCATGAACACTTACACCCCACACACATGCAAACACTCAAACTACCAACTAACATACACATGCACCTGAAAGTATACCTAACATCTCTATAGTGTTTAATTTTGTTCCGACTTGTAAATTCAAAGTTTTTAATATTTCTAAAGTGACTTCGGTTTCTTGCTATTATGATTACTGATTGTTCGGGGAAAGAATGAGTATTTGTACCTATCTGTCTTGGAATCTATCTCCCTTAGTTTATCTTTGTGGTCTGATCTACCTAAGTAGTGTGGGGCCATTATAATTCCTTCAGTGTCATATTTAAACTCGTTTGTTCTGAACCTTTCTAAAAGTCTAAGCCTCGCTTGTTCTCTCCGCACTTCAAGTGGTTCCCAGCCTAAATCCCCTAAGAGACCTGTCACACTTGTGTTTTTATCATAACAATTTTTAACAAATCTAGCGGATTTTCTCTGGACTTTATCTAATTCTTTTTGCCAAATTTTCTCCCACGGATCCCAAATACTTGCGGCATATTCCAAATGAGGTCTAACTAGAGCAAAATAACACCTCTCTTTAACTTTTTCATTACATTTCCCCACCACCCGTTTTATGAAGCCAAGTTTCTTTAAAGCTGATCCGCATATTGTCCTGATATGTGCTCCCCATGAAAGGCGTGGTGTTAGAACAACCCCCAAATATTTAACTTGATTTGCCGTAGTCAATACTGAACCCTCTATTTTGTAGTTTATATCCTGTTCCTCGCTTCCTTTATTCCAAAATTTCAAAACTGCACATTTATCTATATTAAGTGTTAATCCCCATTTATTGCACCATCCCGAGATATTGTCTAAGTCTCTAGAGAGTAGCTCGCGATCTAGTTGGCTCCTTATTTCCCTGTATATCACCGTGTCGTCAGCAAATAACCTTAGATTGCTACTAACGTGTGTGCTTAAGTCATTTATGTATATTAAGAACAGAAGAGGCCCTATTACACTTCCCTGGGGGACGCCCGAAGTTACATCTCTCTCCGTTGAGCACAACCCATCTATGACTACTATTTGTTTGCGGTTTGACAAGAAGTCCCTAATCCAATTAATTATTTTCTCATTGATCCCATAGTATTTAAGTTTGTGTAACAATTTATTGTGTGGGACTTTGTCGAAGGCTTTTTTGAAATCCAGGAATACTGCATCGACTTTAGGCATACTACCGCTAAGATTAACAAAAAATGCGCTTAAACGAGTAAGGTATATTATTGATGCAATTAAAAGAATCAGAGCTGCAGATGTTCCTGAGGCAGCAGGGTACATCGCATGGTGTGTGTACATTCTTCGGCTCCCGTATTTCCTTATTACTGATACGTTCCGGCGGCAGACGCGATGGCTTCAAGAACTATGGACAGCCGATGTATGGAAAAAGGAGCGAAGGTTCTCACCAGCGTCCATTACGGTGGATGCGTAGGTGGACGCAACTCCTTTTCAGGTCGCCTGGACCATTCCGGAATGGGCACACACGGAAATCTGGGCCCTGCAGGAGGAAAGACCCATTTTGGAAGCAGAGGCTTTGGCGGCCCTCATGGCAGCGCACCACGTGGCAGCGACAACTCCGCCAGATACAAGACTCATTATGTATACTGATAATATGTCTGTATTATATTCTTTATCTAAGGGCAAGGGCATGATTATGTACACACAAGAAATAAGATATTTGTTTATTGAACTAATAAAAGAACAGCTACACGATGTAGCCTGGAGGTACGTCCACACGCTGGAAAATCCGGCCGACCGTCCGTCTCGGACCGTCCTACCTCCCTACGCCATGTCAGCCTACGATTCGCCAGCATCCGGCGTGGTATATACGAGGGTCATCCGGAAAGTAGTACCCGTTCGTGAAATAAAGACACAAATGTAAATATTAACAAACATAAAAAATTTTATTTGAAAGAGGATACTTTAAACTACTTCTCAACATAATCTCCAAGCAAATTAAGGCATTTGTCATAACGTGTGACAAGTTTCTGTATTCCTGCTGCATAGTCCTTCGCCGCCAGCTCATTGAGATACGCGAGGGACCCATCTTGCACAAATTTTTGCATAATGCAGATGGTGTTTAACAATTTCATGAACAATTGTTCGAGAAACATTGGGAAAATGCTCACAGATGTCATCAATTGTGACGCGCCGATCGTTCCTCACGAATTCGTCAACTGAGCTCACCAGTTGGTCTGTAATGACAGACGGTCTCTCCGAACGCTCATCGTCGTGTGTGTTCCCCCTCCCCATGTTGAAGTTGCGACACCACCGCCGAACAGACGACTCGTCCATTACATTGTCTCCATACACCTCCTTTAATTGGCGATGAATATCACATGGGCGAACGTTTCTTGCATTGAGGAATTTAATCACTGCCCTCACTTCACAACTGGCGGCGTTCTCAATTTTTTTAAACATTGTAAACAATCACAGAAACAACACAGGCAATGCTAGCGTCACGCAACTTGGCTCAGAGAAGGCAGACAAGCCACTGAAGCTATCTGACCTCGTCCAGCGGCTACTCGCGTCGTCAGCACTTCATGCGGCACGAACGGGTACTACTTTCCGGATGACCCTCGTAGGTGGGAGGAAGCCTGAGGCGGCAGTCGTTCGAGAAATCCCGCAGAGTGTGGACCTGCCTCCAGATCTCTCTCAAGGGAGGCAGCACGGTCGTGAAATCTTGATACACTGCTAAAGTTCATTCTAGAGTTTTTTACTTATCCACCCATATATGGGCCGTGAATACGTTACTGTTATCTGAAAGTCCAGAAAATATACAGGGAGCAGTAAGTAGCTGCATTGATGTAGCAGCGAGAAGGAAGGACAAAAACCTCTGAAACGAAGTGTTTGGTAACGGCTAGGGGTGTTTGATAATGACTATGGAAAGAACAATTGTATTTTTAAATCAATGTAAATATAATTGAGCATAAAATGGTTTGACATATTTTAGGAGATTATTGCAAAATATATCAGGTGAAATCAGATTGAATGTGAATAATAGATTAGGGGTTGCGAGGAACTGGTAATTGCGAGGAACTATGGATAACTCGGGTTGAATCTGGCTGGAGTGCGTTTCAATACGAGGATTATTTGAAATTGCATTAAAAAATTAGAAATTATATGAATATAGCTGAGTAAGTACAAAAAATAACAACGCGAGAAAAAGTAGCATGGAAGAAATTAGTAAATTGGAATAAGCTTATGGAAGGAACTAAAAATGACAATTTTTTGGTGCGTTTACCGAGATAGGGAGCTTCATGAACAATGTGAGGTTATAACTTAAAATACCTCTTTTCTTTCAAAACAACCTCCTTCAAATTCGAATTTCTACAATTTTATCTAGAGTTAAGCATCTTATGGCTGAATGGTATTCCATACCATTTACCTACAAAATAAAGTGAACTTCAACTAATATAAAAAACTTGGAATTTTGAATCCACTTAAATGTCAGTCTTTTAGAAGTTGCCTATTGCAGGTGATATTCCAGCTAAAATATTGCACAGGACTTCAAGAGTTGTTCACTACTTTAACCAAGTAAAGTATATTTTCCTCATGGTCCTATTTTGTATACGTATTAATAATTTAGCCTAAAATTGTGTTTCATCTATTCAATTAGGACTACTCCATTAAGTTATAAAGTCCCACTTGAGATCTAATTTCAGCACATTTTTTTCCACTTCCCAGGTTTAAATATGATTTAGTTCAATTTTAGTTTCAATTTTGACAAACTTTAAAAAAAATCAAATTATGCCCTGATTTTTCATTCTCAGTTTTTGCTTAACTTTTACAATATTTATCATTCAAATTAACAAAACCCTGTATTATTGGTAAAGGTGCAAAATACACTGGTCATTTCCAATAACTTTATATTTTTACGACCCGGGTTTTGACGCAATGAGTAATCTTCAGTTGAAAAGTTATAACCGATTTGGCATAGCTATGGAATGCACTCGGTGTGGGCGAGAGCAAACGGGTGGAGATGGGACCATAATAAATGAGTGGCGCTTTGGTGGGGTACGGTTGAAGGGGGGGATGCGGGGGTGGGTTGGAAAGTGGTGTGATGTGTTCGCGCGCAGTGGGGTGGGTAAAGCAACGTGGGGGAGGGGATCAATTCCAAATCGTTAATATTCTATCCCCTGAATGTGACTGCATTAATCGAAATCTTGCATGTAAAAATAAAAATTGGCTGTAAATTACAGGTATCATTAATACCTTTTTTAGTAGGAAAAATGTCCACATATTTAAGTTTGCTCGTACTCCATAATAATATGAAAGAATACGTTGAGATGATTTAAGTATGCTGTTGATGTATATGCTGTTAAATATGTTGTGTATTCATTTTTAAATCGTTGCCTGCCATTTTTGGGACATGTTGTTTCGTGAAACAAGTTTTATTTTTTCATCAATAATACCCATTTATCAAAGAAATGCTTATTTTTGTTTGAAAATGCCGGGAGCGATCGGTATTTGTTTTAATACATCTTGCAAATACCCTATTGAGGAAAGTTTCCAACCCCCCCCCCCCTTGCGGGCCTGTTCTCTGGGAAGGCACAAAACCCACCTCATCTTTTTAATTCAATTTCATAGTTCTTCTGGTATACTATACGCACCAATTCCAGGTATAATACTCGTAGCAATGAATTGTCGATAATCACGTATGAGATTCTGCAATTCACCCATCCATCATCGATGATTTTATATGCAAAACCGTGTTGATATTTTTGATTTTTATTTAGATTAAATATTCTTTGTTAAATAAATATTTTAATAAATTTTGACTATTAACTATTGATCATTGAAAAAATGAACATTCTAAAAGTTCTACAGAAATATTATCATGAAGGCCTAGTAATTCGTAAATGTACGAAGATAATTTATTTATAATGATTTCCTGCAATTATAAGGAGTAATTATATTTGAATAAGCATCTACTACGAATTATATTTCTGCAAATGATGATGCGTGTAACGGGAGTGTATATTGTTCATGGAAAATATTTATCTGAAACGTATCAAACTACATCATACTCATTCATGCAAAATGAGCAGTCGGGGTCAAGATGAACTCCGTAATTAATCCTTGAGGGTCCTGGATGTACCTTTGAAGTGCCCTCGAAAACATTTCCAGGTGATTGCGAGGACACACAGGCTTGGACACGAGAGTATTGGGGTCGTGAGTCTCCTCCTTCATGGCCACTTCCTTCCTGGATACCCAATTCACAACTTTCCCTTCCATCCCTCCCCGCGTCAATATATATCCTTACTCCCCCACGTTCTTCCACCCAACTTCGATACGGCTTCATTCGGCCGGTGCGTTGCCTCGGAGAGAGAGAGAGATATGTATGTGGTGCGTACATGTATCTATGTAAATGGAAAGCGTGTGTTGTGCAAACTACGAGTCGTGCAGGAACATTTTTCATGATTCCTTACGAGCCCCACAGGCGCCTGCGAGAGGGTGACCTTCTTCGTGCCCCCTTTTTCCCTTTTCGCCAGACAACAGGGGGTAGTCTCGCTCTCCGACCCACCAGTCGACACACCCGGCCGAGCGATCATCACCGTCGAATAGACTGATTTCCCGTAACGCGCCAAGGTTCCCGGGTAACCTCTCTATCGACTTCCAGTGGCTGGTATCCTGCTAAAATAGAGGGGCGCACCAGGAAACCCTCCCGTCCTTTACCGGGGGACCCAATTCCCACGACCGACAAGTGGATGCTTTACGTCGTACCCGAGGAGAAAAAGGGGAAAGGAGAAAGAGGGTCGTAGAGGGGCGATGGGGTTGGGGCGGGGCCGCTGTAATTGAGTACATGTGACGTTGGAATGCTGGTGGAAAGTTTTGGCGAATATGGGCGAGGTGCACTCTATTTGGTGACTGTTGGTGTCTAACTCTCCTTACATACCTGGTCCCCACTTTCCTCCATGGATTACTGCAAAAAGTTAATGCGCTTATTTTACATGCTCCTAAAAGTGTTCGGATATTTACAGGACGGGTATTTATGCAAACACTCATGAATATCGACAAACTATATTATACACTAGGATATTAAATGAAGTTTATTAGCTAAACAAAGTGAATCACATTCAATTAAGGGCATACATAAAGGTACATAAGGGTAAAAAGTACACAAGGGTAATAGGTACATATTATTGGGCATGAAAAATAATGGTAAGTATGTACAATTGGAAGGTGCAATTTAACTCGTAAAAAGGACATTATTTACACAAAATGAACGAAAGCAGTTGACCTAATAAGGGGCATAATTTATTCATACTTTGTGATATTATTTAGTCATAAATAGTATCTAAAGGTGTGTTTCTAAATGCAAAATAATTCCAAGTGAGGAAAGATATAACTCTTAATGCTACTCACCTACCGATGGAAAAAAAAACAAAAAAAAGAGCATTCACTGTTTCCGGAATTTATTGTCGTATTCTTGTAGCCAGAAGGAAAATTGATGTTGATCGCTGCAAAATGATAGATCCAATATAATGTAAAATATGCAGACGGAAAATTACAGTTCGCCAATAATAACAAAGTTGTATGTAAATAAGAGGTGAATTACATTTGAAAGTTACCGGGGCACTTGTTTCTGGTAAAAATTTTATCAGTTATTCCCGATGAAAAAAGTTCGGTTGTGTGGTCGATAAGTTGAAGTAAGTGAATGGAGGTCGAACAAAAGACAAGCGATCGAATTTCGCCATCCGTATATGACATAAAAACTTTGTATTGTCAAAAACAAATAAGTACCATTATTTACTTTCATAATTAACAATATTTTAAGTTCGAATACCTTAATAACTTAATATTATTCTCTTTTTGTCAAATCTGTTTGCTGTTTCCTATTAAATCTGTTCGCTCAAGAACATTTCTATTCCTCTATCCCTCTCTTCCTTGATAAAGGTGGCTACGACCACCGAAAATTCGAAAAATAGTTAGTCTTTTTTTGTGTGTTTCTGTGTTTTTGTCTGTGTCCACTAGTGTTAAGTGTTATACATTTTATATATATATATATATATATATATATATATATATATATATATATAATTTGGATAGCAACAAACAATATAATAACACATAAAAAGATCACTCACACATTATTTGTCGATCATTTCGAAGTAATGACTACAGTCATTCAGCAGTCATTACTTCTATTTCTTCCGATGAAAACGGAGCTGAATTCCGTCGAAATCAAGGAATAACGTGTAAGTGATCTTTTTATGTGTTCTTATATTGTTTGTTGCTGTTCAAGTTTGTTATTCAACACTTCCGTGTTACTTCGACGAAATCATGTATATATATATATATATATATATATATATATATATATATATATATATATATATATATATATATATATATATATATATATATATATATATATACACAAATTTCAAAGAAACTGCGGGAGATGCCGCAACAGTAACTTTTAACGGAGTCATCCGCTAATGTGCATTTCAATGCAACAATCCCAGTCAAGGCGAATGATATATATATATATATATATATATATATATATATATATATATATATATATATATATATATATATATGTTTTCGTCGAAGTACACACACACGAACACATATTTCGAAGTAGTTTAAAAAAAAGTAGTTCCACTTTAGATAATAACCTCAATAGTTGATTTTATCAAAGCAAAGTCAGAAGCATACATATATATTCACTGTTATTTAATAAAATTCTTGATTCTTCATCAGGATAAAATGATTTTACAAAAATTCTCATAATTTGATATGAGGAAGTTACCGATGCAACCATTATTTATACTATAAAAGTAAGTTAACCATTGGCATACCATCTAAAATATTTATTTGAGAAAGAGATACTTAAGTTATAATAAGCTGTCCCCTCTCCAAACAATGTAAATCCATACTGTTTTGTATTCCTTATGGCATAGTTTAGAGGAGTTATATTCGTATTAAACTCAATATAAAATTAGGAGCATATCGCATTTTAGTTGACTCCCTCGTAGCTATTCCTTGGTCATCACTATCAGCATACGTCATCATAACATATTCATCATATTTTGGCCCTATTTTGAGTGACAAAATGGGATGATAATTTGCAAGAAGAAATTCAAATCACACAGAACTGGTATAGTAATTATTGTAATGACGAGAAATTCTTTTTAAGTATCATTATGGTACAAGCTTACCAAGCCGTTATGGTTATACATGTATAATCTTCAATGCAATATCTTTTGCAATGAATTTACATGCAAAGAAAGCCTTTGTCTGGATATTAGGGATATTTACTCATATAATCGTCTAAAATAATCAAAACAATCATTTTATAATTGCCCTAGACCTTGCCAAAAAAGTTGGTCATATTGAATTATTGATCATAGGACTTGTTTGTGGTATCAATCCAATCCGTTTTATTAACTGGCAATTCATCCCTTCATAATGGCTTCCATTTGATTCTTCATTTAACCACTTCTCGTAATTTGCCCTATACTCCCTAAGCTATATAATCTTTATTAAATGGATGTTCCTCAGGATTTAGTTAATCAATATAAATCTCCTTGTGGCATAACTACTAATATTTTTGGCTTCCCCAACATTTGTACCATTTCTTCGATTTAGTGTTTGGTTTTTTGTTTTATCATAAATATTCCGTGGAAACACATTTCTGTTAAATCGTATATTATTTTTTCTCTCTACTGTTAATGTCTTTCCAGTATTACAGAGGTAAAAGTAGTTCTAATCACGCTAAATAAAGCACCTATGTAATTATACAAGATCTGGTAGATAGCTTATCAACAGTAGTGCATGCAAAAATAGTCATCATATATACATGACAAATATAGGATGATTTACATTTCAAATATTTATGTTCACGCGGCTTCACTTTTTATTTTGAAACCATGTCCCGCCGCTCTAAAGGAGTGGGGAGAGGCTGGAGTGAGGTATTAACTCTCGACAGAAACGGAAAATATTGCATATAGGACAATGTATGTAATTTGAAAATGGCGTTTGAAGAGTTCAAACAGCATGTGCGGACTCTAGATTGCGTGAAAAGCAACAGAAACTAGGTAACTATAATGGGCAGAATTAAAAGATGTACTGTGAGACTCTATAAGATTGTTGAAGGCTGAAATTTTAGGAGATATGCGTATTTTCTAGATTTAATGCCGTTTTGACTTTTAACGCAACATAAAATTTTGCATTAAAAGAAGAGTTGTAAGAATAGAGGCGGTGAATTAAAAAAAAATTGGCAACAAAATAGATAGTTATAGATGAAATAACCATTTTAATTTATAATTTTCCTCAAATTTATCAATCAACGATACAAAATAACTCTCCTATAATAAACTGCTTAATGTCTCTCATTACTTGGATGGTGCTTTATTTTGGTTTTTGCGCAACTTAGGCCGTTCAAATGGCCCAACGATAAATACCTCTTTGCATATCATCACATTTAGTGGATTTTACAAAAGGTTGTGTGCGTGAATTTGGTGCACGGTGCCAATCAGACCGATCCGTTGTCATTTCATTTGTTTTTTCTTTGAATCGTCTTGCGCGACATGTGCTCTAAGCATCGCCTCATGGCCGAAAACTCCCGATGGAGAATTTTGCATGGTAATGCAAATCTTGACGAAGACGCAAACCAATGGCTCAGGGTCATTTCGAGTGGACATGCGGCGATTAAATATATACTTGCTCTATCCTAGACCTTGAGCTAACTCCGGAGCATTCACTGTTGCTCGCTTGATTCGTCGACGTGGTCAAAGCGAATACTCGCCGTTCACTTAGGGTGTCGAGACGTGAGCAGCCGGGAGAGGAGGGGGAGATGCAGAGCCTTGCATTGGTACTTAGTCCTTCACGGCTCATAATCGCAGCAAATCACGAGTGTCACGGCACCTACCTGCTCTATCTCTCTCACGCACATGTACACACACACTCAATGTCCGGATGGAGTTACACAGTCCTACGGTTTCCGTGTATTCCGCAGTACAATTTCCTTCCCTTCCCGTTCCCCTCATCTACCTCTCCCTCCTCCCGCATGTCGTGTTGCACCAACATGGCGCCTGCGCGCACCGAAACGTGTTTGCCCGGCTGTGGGACACCTCGCGTGAAGATCCAGTTGGCGTGGCGAGTGGTGGGCGGACGTGTCGGAGTTGAACATGGGAGTTGAACCGTCGGGAGTTTACGGGACAGACAGGACGCTCCGTGGGTTTCTTTTGTCATTTTTGTACGAGGAAGGGTTGCTGGGGTGGCAAGGAGGGTTTGGCGGAAGGAAGAATCGGGAGGGAGTGGGTGTAAACGGGGTCAGGGGCGTAGTAGCAGGTACTATTGCACTCGGAGGAGTGTCAGGTGAAATGGGGTGGGGCAGAGCGGTACCACAGAGGCCAGTCCATCTTATTACTTGTCCTGACATCAGATGGGGTCATTGGTGAACGAAAGCGCGCAGAGTTCTTTCCGTGCATTTCCTTAATTTGTGGGAAAGTTTAGTTTTGAATATTATCATTTTTCAGACTTCGGATTTTCCCTAAAGTTATGATCTAATGATGACTGGACGAATGGCAATTTTTTTTTCATTTTGACGACGTCTGAATAAGGGATTATTTAATTTCCAAATTACTTTTAACACTATTACGGAGGCCAGCACAATTAACCATCTCCAATGTCTATCCATTTCAATCCCCAATGACCATGGAAGCACATCATTTTTTAAATGGATTCGTCTTCTCAAGAAGATCTCATGATAAATTGTTATTTATTCAGGTATTCACTCTTTCAGTTATATGACATGAGAAAGAGGATTTAGTAATTACATGTAGGACATAATTCACATATTATTTGCATTTTGTCACTCGATTCTATACTTCAGACATCGATTGGTTTATGTGAATTGCCTTGAGAATTGCTCTATGTGGACTGTTACGTGAAATTTGTGCCATTCGTGATATCATTGATTAAAATTATTTCTTTCTACAAATAAATTTGATGAATACATTATTAATAACACCATTCATTGTTTGGAATTTCATTAATATATGCGCCATATTTCCATATCATCAAATTTTAAATTTAGAATAGATTCCGTTAGAATATCTAAACGCTAATATCCGGTACTTTTTTTGAGTGGGAATGGTAATTCATGTTAGAATGGTGTGGTAAGTTAGACATCGACCCCTTATATTGTGCTTGTATGCAAAAGTAAATACGTGTGTGTATTGCAAATTTCATGCATTGAAGGGTGCTAAGAATTTTCTTTCTTTGAAGGATTTACTGGAGGCTCACATTAATAAAAAAATCCGAAATATAGTTTTCCCTCCAAATGTTTGATGGACCCTACCTGGGATAAACCGTGGTTATAATCATAGAAATTACTTAAATGGCATTTTAATGTTGAGAATGCGTAATACTCATATTTGTTCATTGAACTTAGTAGCGGCCTATCCTATTTCGAAAAATAGATATACGCGCAGGACCATGCAATAACAACGCCATCTATTTCCTTTCTAATTGTACGAGTGTTAATTACTATATGGTACCCTCAGAGCCAATGCTATAGTGTGTGGTATGGGGTGATTTAATACAAGGCATATGAGATCGTAAATAAAGTTTTTCTTTTTTTTCTAAACCTTTTGGTAATAAAAAACTCTTTCGTCGTCATTCTTTCTGCCAGAACGTAATACACATCCAACTGTACATTATTTTGAATACCTGATGGTTCACCAAAAGCCAAAAAAAATTTAAAACAGCTTTTTCACAACTTTAACTCAGAATCCCTACGTCTACTTATGTCAGTAATACGAGTCATTGTGTTACGCTAATCATCAAATGGGGAAACACCCAACTTCACACATACGCTTAGGAAAAGAGTTACTACAATTGATTAAAAAAAACGGAAAATTGCATTGTTAAAACAATTCATAATACTGTTTTTAAACATATCAACTTCCTGAAGGGCCAAAAATATTAATAATGGGAGCAAAATCAATCTATTGAGGTCGCATCCCGTAATACTAAGAGTTGAAAGGGGGTCCCCGTATCAGCGATCAGCTGTATAGAATGGGAATATGTTTTGTTATGTGACATAGCACTCGTAATGTGCACGATGGATAATTATGAGATTTAACGGTAACATCCATCCAGGAGTGACCTTGTATCAATTCTGTAGTAATCTACGGTACACTGTCCTACATATCACAATTTTACGCATGGCCAACCAGTTTCAGTTCGTATGCCGCTAGTTTTTCTTAATAGGTTTTAGTGCGCATGCAATCACAAATCATGGACTAAGTGTAAAACCTAATTATTAAAACTTTCGCGTATAAGTAATACAGTATGATGTAATTTCAAAATATTAATCCTTACATCAATACGAAACGATTATAGGGAGTAAATTTTGTCCGAAATAATCCCTAAATCACCCTTATTTAAAAATTGTAATTTTATAAGAGCAACAATAACTGCTCTTCCCGAGGGATTACCTCATAGCAGCACTCAGTGTTTTTTAACTTGACAGTTTTCCTTTGGTATGAGTTGATCTGAGTGAATTTGTGCTGATCCCCGATGCAATGATATTCTTTTTTGTATTTTCTTACATTTCTCGTTTACCTTTTCCGGCGAGTCTCACCTTTGTTCTTTCTTTTTTCGCATGAATTTTCCTTTCCAGGCATTAGCTTTTGATTTCTTTCAGTGAATACCCTCTCTTTTTCACGATTCCTTCCTTCTTTCTACACCTTCCACGTTTTGTTCCTCCACGTCCATCGCCTCCCTTCTTCCTCGCTTTCCCCGCACCCTCCTCACCATTCGACGAGCACGGTATTTTCTTTGCCGGCCCTTCCTCCCCCTCCCATCCAATCCCACTTCCACCATAACGCGGCGTCGCGCTCGCCTTTATCTTTCCCCGGTGTCGCCCTCCTCCTTTGAGCCGTGAGCAAACCAAAACACTCGGGAGTTTATTCAAACGGGTTCCGCCGGACTGATGATCGCTTCCATGACCACTGGACCCTATCCCCCGCCCACCCCCCTCTCTTCCCTAGCACGGCGACGGGACGGGAGAGAGTACTCCTCTTTCCGTTTCCACTTCCCCTCGGCTCCGCTCGAAAACCTTTGAAGCGTTCAGCGCCCTCCAAACCGTCGGGTCCCTTTCCCTCCCTCCCTCTCACTCTTTATTCCTCTCTCCTTCCCTCCTCGGGCATCGCCTCATCTCCTCCTTCTCCTCTCTATATCCAAACCATCTGCCATGCCCCCCGTTCCGCCCGACGCTTCCTCCTTCCACCCTCCTGCCCACCGAGTGGCCATGCATTTGCCCCTGACAAAGCGGTCCTGTCACGCAGCAGGCTCCGTGAGCTATGGTACGGTGAATGTTTGCTTCTCTTTCTCTTCATTCTAAAGATTCTTCTATAATAAGCACTCCTCATAGACACCAGTAAACTGTTTTTTGAGGGCTAGAAATTACTTGCGACTTGGTTGCATGAGAGTTAAATTTGATAAAAATATCACGTAAGGTGATATCCGGACCGTAAGGATTAGTTATATAGTAAACTCCCACAATAGTACACCGCTTTGAATGAAAGAATATTGTCCTCTATTGGAATGCGACCACTGTTATTATTATTAGCTAGCTAAGGCTATATCTTTACGTGAAACTGCACGTCTGTCATGAAAAATGTCAATTAGGAGGAGTAAAATTTCCTTAGGAAAGGTTTTAACGTGTCTTGACCGGTGGCCACGTCTTTTATTAGGAGAGTGAAAGTAATTTCTTAAGCAATCAACTGAATATCAATTGAATCTCATATTAGTGGAAAAATACCGGTGATGCGGAAATTGGCACCGTCGTTTCTTTCCCCCTTTCTGACGCAGCCAAAACCAACTCTCCATTCGCCAGTCGCACCTCCGTAATCTGAAACATGCCCGGGTAGTGGATAAATCTCCTATCCCTCCTATATGCGGATGTCTCCTATTCTCTATTCCTCTCTCTTAGTATCTCATTCATGCAATGGTATCACGTGTGCCCCTCCCCTCTCTGAATCCCCCTACTCTCTGTTCTCAAATCCTCAGATCCTGAGCACCTCTCTAGCTTCATGCGGACTCAAACTTATTGCTCAGTATTCCTCACATATGGCTGCCTTTCCCTTTTGTGCAATGTAAACTAAAACTGATCTGATGAAATAATCCCGGCAAATTCCTTCCTCACTACGAATTAGTCCATAAAAACTTTTCCTTCTACCTTTACCTAAGCCTTGATGTAGTTCCGCGGCAATGTTTACGACCCACACGTACTAATTTGCCTTCAATTCCCTTAAAGCTCTTTCCATCTCACCTTCCCGAAAGTCCGGACCTCTAATATCCTCATCTATGCCATATTCTCTTTCTGATATTGCTCGTCCAATGTCTTTTCTACACAATTCTTCCCAATATTCAGTCCGTATCTCTTGGATCTCTCCTGGTTTATTTAATAGTTCTCATAACTCACCGTTAATTTTTTTACTGATTTTCACTCCTTATTTCCAAACAATGCCATCACCTTAATACGTAGCACATCAATCACACCGTTAATTAGTTAAATGTTTATATCTTCACACTGCGTTCCCCAACCGAAATTCTTTAGCTTTATTTGTTTCCACCCTTTTTTATTATTTAGCATTTTATACATCCTTCGACGGGTGTTTATATGCTTCCATTTCCTTTTTTGGTCTATCGTTCATAAAATAATGGTTTCTTGTCCTTCTCCTCTTTACTATTCCTTCATTTTATTTCGCGGCATGCAATACCCCTGGTATCATATATTTCTTTTTTTTCTCTATAGTGCACAGAGTTCTCTCTCTGGAATGGTATTCTCTGCACCTGCTGATACTCATCCCTTACCGTTTCTGTTAATACTTACACATTACTATACTGTCTGTTCGTACATATGCCATCTTCATTATTTTACCTTTATATATCGGGATATACAATTCGCATTTATAATATTGTAATCTGAGTCTACCTCTGCTTCCGGAAGCCTGTGCGATTTGATTACGCTGCTGCTAAATTTCTGTTTACCCATAATATAGTTCAACTGATATCTTCCTGAATCATCAGGCATTTCCCAGAGAATTGAATCGTTTTTGTGGTGTCTAAACCAAGTGTATTTTATGATTAACTCCTGTGCCCGGCAGAGCTCTATTTCTTTTACCCGCGGTCATTCCTTGTTTCTAAACGGTGGTCCCCTACCTGCTACTATCTCTTCCTTCGCAAAATACCGAGTTCCAACCCTCCGTCACAATTAAATGTTTCCCTCCGGAAACGCACCTATTTGTATTTCCTTAATAATCGTATACCTTGTTGACTTTTTTCCCTATGATTGCTTGTTAGCAAGTAGACATGAACAATGATCAATTTCGTTGGTTAAGCTTTCACTTCCACTGATAGCATCATGCCAGTCGCTTGCTGTATGTTTATTTCATTCTTACTCTTGATTTCAATTCCATCTATGACAAATACCTACTGTCCGATTCTGCTGACCATTCCTTAGCAGCCCAGAGAATGCATGGACGATATAAATAAAAATATAGAACTATTTAATACGTTCTTAAATAAACTAGGAGATAAATATCACCGTTTTCGAAAAAAAACCGACTCTCTAAACCACACTCCTCATGGGTAAAAGATGAAATAAAAGCCTTGATGCGCAGTCGTGGCGCAGCCTATAGCCTATTTAAAAATCATAGAAACAAAAATTCATTCAATATATACAAAATAACTGTATAACAAAACTAAGCAGGTCATCAGAAATTCAAAAATTAGATATGTCTTCCAAATATCTAATGAGCCTCCGTCACAAAATTGGGAGAGGTTGAAGCATTTTGGTGACGGAAAATCTAAAAATTCACGCTCCCCACCTACTGGCATTTCTCCAGACGATCTGAACCGTTTATTAACAACCCCGCCCACGGATATTAATCTTGATGCAAAAAATGAATTCTTATATAATCTATATAATTCGGAGCCAAACTTATTACCCTGCCAGAAATATATTAAAACTTTTGAAATTGCGAACGTTTCACTAAATAAATAATCAGAAATACATTTTTTGCGTCAATTGCGCTCTATTATTTCATATCACGTGAAAATATATAAATAACTGGTATGAATTTAATGTATTGGGAAAAAGTTTTCCTGACGTGACTGTACGTTACAGCGCGCCTGCTCCGCACAGACGTTCAACACGCGCCAAGCACCAATCGGCTGCGAGCGTTTGTGAAGGGTTCATTGTTTTTTTAGTGGATTCCTTTCGAGTGACTCGGTGCAAGCGTAAAATTCAGCAAACGATCGAACAGCGATGCGCCATCAAATTTTGTGTTTGCATGGGAAAATTGCGAACGGAGACATTGAACATGATTTGGCAGGTGTTTCAGGATTAAAGCATGCCACAAAATGCAGTTTTTAAGTGGCATAAGCTCTTCAAGGATGGCCGAGAGAGTATGGAGGACGAGCTCCGCGCTGGACAGCTGGGGAAGTCCAGAATCGACGGCAACGGGCAGCATATGCGTGAAGTGCTGAATCCAGACCTTCGGCTGAGTGTTTGTATGGTCGCAGATCGTACTGGCATTGATAAGGTGATAGTGTATACCATTTTCACTGAAAATTCGGCGCTGCAAAAGATCTGCGCTGAACTCTTCCCAAAGGTCTAGATAGACGACCAAGAGCAGAGTCGAGTGTCTGCTTCCGAAGTCCTGCAACGGTATTGCGACGATTCGTCAACCCCCTTGCAGTCTCGACTTGGTACGAGCAGACTATTTCTAATTCCCAATAGTGAAATCCTTGCTCAAAGGACACCGTGTTGGGACCATAAGTGCCATCAAAGAAGCTTTTACGCGTACCCTTAAGAACTTTCCGGAATCCGCCTACCAGGGAACCTTCGAGTCGTGAAAAAGCCGCTCTGGTGAAAGTGTGATGACGCTCAAGGGATGCACTGCGAAGAATTTGGAGGCATATTGGCATCTGAAAAACATCTTTTTTTCTAAACTTTTACCGATACTTTTTGTACTAATCTTGTGCATTGGCAATCATATGTGTAATTGAATACTTGTGAAGGTCTGAGCATAATTTACTTAAAAATACAGTAGAGAAGTTTCATGTGTATGTAAACTGATTATGCTACTAAAAAATTCCAGAAGTCCTTTACATTTAATGCGTTGAAAAAACATGATTTGTTTTATTCCAAAGATTCCATTTAGTGGATGCCTTAGAATTATCACAATCCTAAAAATGCCAACATCATGTCAATCATGAGAAAAGAGATGAATCTGATGTTCATTCATATAACTCATCTAATTCTATATAATAATCTATGGCTCTATATTCATAGGGTGTTCCATAAATCTCTTGGCAATTTTACTTAACTTGCATTTGTAAGTGAGAATGCAAAGGGTAAAAGATAGACAAGTCGTGCTTTTTCTCCTACTGGAATCGTTCAAAGTGAGATTCGACGTTTTTATACCAAACTGGTGGAAATCAAAATCCAGGTATTAAGTCGTATGCAAGACAACGTTTCGTTGCTATTTTAATGCAAGAACCTCACAAGGAATCGATGAAGTTGTTTCACTGCCTTTGTTGCACAGAGTATCAGACAGATCTGCAAATACTTAAGGGCTCCAAAAGGTACCTTAACTTATAAAGTGGAGTGAGTTTCAGTGTACTCTTATGCATGAAAAATAGAAATAATTTGTTTTGAAATGCACGAAATATATTCGTAGAATACAATAAAGATTTATTTTTTAAGTCCATTAAGCTTTGAAAGAAAGTAATTCATTCAATACTTAGAAATAGACTTACGATAAAAATAGATTTGCGATACCCATAAAAAGAAAATGGACCATGACGATGGCAAAAGCTGTCAAATCCATTGTTGATGAGAGGGAAAATGTACTTAGTGATATTTTTACATAATTCGTATAATGCTGAACAAACAAGTGCAAGTACAGTGGATAATAAAGGCGAAATATTTAATTTTTAACTGTTTATATTTTTACGAGAGGAGAATATTAATTCATTTCGGGATGTGCATCTCAATATTGAAGGAACTATTTTAGGGTTCTATTCTCTCATAATTCTTTATCCTTTATCAAAGTTTACATGAAATATTTAAAATTTGAGATATTTCAGGGAAGAAGGAATGTTTACGTTATGTTCGCGGAGAGTACGAGTAATTCAAATGACATTAATGGCTATGCCAGATTTATACTGTATTACATGACAATGATATCTTTAATCGAGTATTCTCGATTAAAGATGTCATTGTCAAAAGTGAAAAAAGCCCTGATGGTATCGGACATACACATATACATATCATTAACGCCGTTCTCATTTGGAGTAGGCACATCCAAGGATAGTATTGAAATAGGCACGAAAGGAAACTCACACTTTCGTACTAATTCCTTCCATTCTTCCTTGAACATGCGAGCATCTTCCGCCTTCTGTCACATTAATCTGCCTCCGTTGTCGGTATCATATGTTTCAAGTAGCAAAAGTGAATTCAGATTTATGCCACAAACCAACCCCGTCGCGGGAAAATTGTCAGAAATATACACTCTCTCTGCGCAATAAACCTCTTGGGAAACCCACGGCAGCATTAATTAATCCAGAAAAAATAGCCCAGGCCACTCGGAATGATGCCGGCCACCGAGTCTCGCACAGCGCACCCATCTGCGGTCTTCGCGGTGGCGGGATATATCCACCCCGAAAAATGACCAATAACTATGCACGGACTGCGACACCAAGGAAGGGGGGAGGGTGAGAGATAAAAAAAATATGACGGGCCAACGGAAGATCCGAGGATGCGGAATTCTAAGGAGCACTCGGCAAAACGGCTCTGTCCCCATAACTTACTTCCCAAGGAGATGGATGAATTACTAATCGCGGCAATTACTGTGGATGGAAGGAGTTGCGAGGAGGGAGGCCGACGCGGTAGGGTCGCCGGCGGGGAAGATGAATGCATAATTTTGCGGAATTTTGCGGATGGGGGGAGTAAGAGGGCCGGTGGCATGGAGATGTCGGAGGGGGAGGGGCCGGGAGGGGGGGACGAGCCTAGGTCCCGGGGAGGGGGGATCGGAGAAGGCTCGTGGGAGGGTGGCGGAACTTCGGGAAAAATCAAAAATATCCCCTTCCTGCGTTCCCTCCCCACACGTTTGGTTTGGTTTCTGTCCGAGGGAGATGAAGGTGGTGGCGGCAGGGAGGGGAGACTACGGCTGGGGGGGGGGTGGAGGGGGGGTTTTCTGGGAAGGGGGGGCGGTTGAGGGACCTACTGGGGTAGCGGGCTCTTGGGCGTGATGTGTGGTCTAAAGGTTTGCTTGTTCGCGGAAGGGATGGGAAGGGCACTGAGGGGGGGGGCGGTCGGAGGGAGTGAGAGGGTGAGGAATCCGAATGGGGAGAGGGCGGCGAGAGGAGAGGGGAGGTTGAGCGAACGGACGCAACATGAATTTCAATTAAAATCCCTCCTTCCACTCGCAAATTAAAAGTTTTAACGCCACGCAGAGGGTTGAAGGAGGGGTGGAAGAAAGGGTGTGAGTTAGAAGCGAAGAGGGAGAGAGAGAGAAATGGAGAAAGAGAGTGAGAACTCCAGAGCGCGCGAAAACTTGAAAACCATTTATTCCTCGCACGGACAAACGATAAATTTGGCGAGTATAAAACTTTCGCGATGGAATGTTATGCTGCCGTTTCAGCTCGTGCGGGCACAAATCATTGGAGATTTTTGAAGGGGGGGGGAGTGAAATGGAGGGTGCAGGGGGTTTCGGGGTGATTTCGAGGCGGGAGCTTGCGGCTGGGAGTGGTGGGGGCAAGATGGGTCGGAAGGGGGTGCGTGCGGTGGGGAAACCACGGGGTGGAAGGAGGGGTTGCGCGGGAGATAGGGAAGGGGGTCGTCGTTCCTTTTATCCTCTCTTATTTTGTTTTTAAACTCTCTTGAGCAGGCAATTCATAAAATTACATTTATTTATCGCGAGCGTTTGCCTGCTTAGCACAAATCTCATTCCGCGGCCCCGCACCATAAGATCCTATCCTAGGGGGTTGGGGGAAACACCTGATTTAGGATACCATTTTCCTTCCCTTATTAGAGCGGAAGAAATTTTCTTGAGTCGGGTTATTGAAACATACGAGTTTTACTGTTGAAAAAGCAAATTTTGCAACGGAAAAAAGTTCTGAGTACGCAGTCAAGAAGAATGTAATTTTTTCTTCCAGTCTCTTGAAGGAGTCACTTCCAGACATTCAAACTGCAATAAGATTTCAATTTAAGCCAATTGTTATGGATTTTTAATTCTAAGATGAATCTTACAGTAGATGTGTCGTAATTTTAAAAAAGGAAGACTTTATCTCTTTTCCAGATTTTAATGATTTTTTTGGATCTTGAATTACTCTCTCTTTGAAATATGCTTTTTACATATGCCATTACGAGCTGCATTGTAAAGTAATTTAAAATCTTTAACCCTGTGGATATATTTACTATCACACCAAAGTCAACTGAAGAGAATAAAAAAATTACCCTATATTCCGATTATTTAAAAGCTCTCAGGCAGTTACATAGGAATCATTACAGACGATGAAGCATAAAAATAATGTGTTATTATTAATAAATGTCATGAATGTGTCTTTAGGTTTACCAGAATATGCATACTTGAATGAAAGTAAAGAAAAGTAGATCTCTAGTTGAAGTAACGTGTGGAGAGGGAAACAAAGGGTGTGAAATCACGCTAAATTATGTTGAATGACCCCCGTTAGTTCGAGGCTTATTTACCAATAGAACAGGAGCGGAAATTCCATTGGACGAGAAGAAAAATTAAAATTGAAGATTCAAAAAATGAATAATATTCAAGAAATGTGATTATTTCATGAATATACTGTCATTCATTCAATTTTTTATGCGTGAAAATTATGCTTAATACTATGCTGAGGTTGTGGTAATGAAAGTTCTCAGAAATGTTACTTTATCGGAAAATAAAGCTGTGTATTACTATAAGGGCTAGTACTCAATGATAAAAAAGTTCACGCTAAAAATATTTTCAGTGATAGGTCGTATTATTAAGACTTAAGAACTGAATAGCAACTGTTTGTTGAAAAGTACTTTAACTAACATTTACTTAGCATACCAACATCTGAAGTGAGTATTCTATGCTGATACATAACTAAATACGTTCGAATTGAAAATTATTGCGTGGAACTTCTGAGGTGTGTCTGATGTGACCTAGAATATACAGGAAATATGATAGAGATATTATCGTTTGAATCAAGAGCCACATATCTGTTTCTCGACCACTTTTTCATAAGTCCTCTAAGTATGAGTTGACATGGGTAGATGGAATCCTCGGAGGATATTGGGGATTTGTAGGCAGCCGTTTTGGTAATGTTAAATGAATAACTGAAGCAAAATGGGCATGAAGCACAGGAGGATGTCTCAGCTGATTTTATTTCAGCTTGATGGTAAAAAAACATCCTCACTAAAAGGGAATTTTGCATACGTGCAAATCAAAATCCTTGACCGCATGCATTCCGTCCCCTATTGGTATGGTAAAGGCTCTCAGCTTCGCCGGAAGACTAGATCATTGAATCGCTCCTCCCCCCTTCAATAGGTTATTTGACCTCGCAAATTAACGTTATTAGTGGGCCAAGCATGGCATTGAGGATTTTTGTCTTCGCCTCGCTATCACACAAAACAGTCTCACGACGAGCGTCTGAAAGGATGCGGGGGCCCATAAATGCATTCTGTTTTTAAAGCGAGGTCAGAGGTCGAATGGGAAGTTATGCCCCTAAAAATCGTAACCCTTTACAGTCGTGCTGTGGAAACTTGGGCAGCCTGCGCGCAAACTTCCGCTTCCGTAAACGCGTCTTCTCAAACAAAGTGCAGCTCACCTTGGAAACTAAAAAGGCAGCAACACAACTCCCCGTATGCACGGCGATCCCTATATTGCAAGTCTCCCAGGGTCTTGGAATAAGCATGTAGTTCGCATCCAGTGAAAAAATGTTGTAGAATGTTCCTCAAAGTTAGAAATCATCGCCTTGATGAACGATGAATATGAATAGCGTTAAGAGGTGACATTATATGTATACATATAGGTATCCGTGATTTAACTAGTTATAAATGAACATAAATTTCAGTCCATTCTTTGGCATTAATCCAATATTTTTATCTTCGGGCAAACTAAGTGATAGTTACCAATCGTGGGGTAAGATTTAATGCCGACACTATGAAATCGCCTTAGGGGCGATCACTCCTAGGGTCGGTTCGGCGCATATAATATTGCCTCGGCCGTCGGGGAACATTGGACACAACTGCAGCTTCCGATAAGGAAACAACAATGCTCTAGACTGTTGATCTCACGAGTACACATACCTATTGGCTTAGAAGTGGAAATCTACAATCAATTCAGATCATACCTTATGGTTATTGAGTAACGGAGGTCATCAATTCACCCTTACATCTATAAAGATGACAATCCACAGCTCTTAAAAATTAGAATAAGATTTTTCTAAACTGATCTACAGGATACAAATCGTGCCAATACATTGAATGGGTAAAAAAATATTTGAGTATGAAATTATTTAAGTATGAAATGATAAAAACTCAATTTTCCGCAATTTATTTGATTGGAGGTTTTCAAGTTGCAGAATAAATACTCAATAATCCGTGGCGACGTCGCAGCATTATTGTTGGTGAATATTTTTGACAATATTTTTAGTGGGCCGGATGAAAGGCGAAAAACAGAATTTTTCAGTTGTAGGTTTATTACAATATTCATTAAAAGACTCAGCTAAATGAAGAAACTTTTGAACATTACTTATTACCCTTTGTTCCTTTACTTATGTTCGGATAAATTACACGAATCAATATTTAATACATTTTCATCCTGTAATTTGAACATTAAAAAATAATAGGGAAAAGCGGTGTTGTACTAACTGACATTTTGATTTTCTGAACACACGAAATATCAGAAAAAATCATGCCAACGAGGAATACTAACCGGAATACGTGATAGGATATCCGACCTAAAAAACACGAAGCAAGTTCAGGGTGCAGGTGTGGGCAGGCTTGCCACATTAATGACTGTCGCATTTCTTTCTAACTCCACCTTAAAAACCTCCTGACGGCTCTACAGTACTTAATCCCAACTTCTACAAATTTTCCAAAACAAATTAGTTTATTTTACTCCATGATGATGTGAGGAAAGATCTTACTTATTTAGTGGCCACAATAATAATGGATCTATAAACGTATATTTGGAGAGAGAAAATCACAATGTTAAGATTTTAAACGATTACTTCTCATTCAGGGGTCTCAGATGTATTTGTGCTGAGCCAAACTTAACCGCACCAATTTGCAGCCTGACTGAAATTGATGCATAGTGTAGCACCGCCCGTGTGTGATATATTTTTACCTAAGATTGATTTCATGCTGGCGGATTTATCTCTCCACCTTTACTAGGCAAACTTAAATTTAATGTCCATGAGACCTAATCGCAAATATTAAATCTCTACCGATTACATTCTTTTAATGACTACTTAACTCTTAAATTCATCGGGCACAATATTGAGGAGTAAGCTACCTATATGATACTCTTGGCACCAAAAATCAGCAATCTCGTGACTTTTATTAAATCACTAAATCTACGGAAAATGGGCAAAGAACTATATTATCATAAAATTAAGCTTATTCTAATCGGATATACGTTGATGGAATACGTGGTAACTTGCTGAGGATAGCACTTGAGGGCTAATTGAACTGGACGTAGTATAGAGAAATCTCTCGGGTTAGATTCATAAAACGATATTCAGGAGAATAGGCGAAGAGATATTTAGACAAGAAGGAAATAATAGACAGAATAGTGATTTAGGAAGCGTTATTTCTTAAAAAATATGGGATAAATGGAAATTAATCAATATTTTTCAATAATATTTTAATATAAAAACAATACCCTTAGTCCTCCTAACAACTCGCTGAGTAACACATGAACAACACAAAAAACCCTGTCTTCAGCTGAATAGAAATTTTGATAATTTTTGGCCTAAAACAGCAGTTCTCATATCCTCCGGTGAGTAAATGTCAAACATTCTGTTCAAGACTCCGTATTTTTCTTTCTGCCACCTGGGTTTACCAAGGAATTTCAATCACACAGCAAATTTAAGAATGAGTTTGGATTAAAGCGTCCCTGAGTAATCATCCCGTTTTGTTGCCGGAATCATTAAATCAATCATATCTATTATTCGATGTTTTCCTTATTTTTCTACCATACTGGTGTAATTAGAGATAGGAGAAAGCAAATTAAGCATAGTACGATGTAAGTAGAGACAAAAGCAGAAGTAACGAAGATGCTTTCCTGTCAGGTTTACTTTGACAAAAAGCAATCTAGGGGAGAAATATCTTAAGATTATAAAAAGTAAATTAAAGAAAATATTTATTACTATGGAGAAGAAGAGAAACGGAGGGAGGTAAAGAATAGGGAAGGAGCATTGATAAGTATCATTGGAATCTTTTATACATTCATGGTATTCAGAAGGAGGTATGAATAGATGGAAAAATATATCATGATATAGATTTAGAAGTAATATATAGCCTCCGTACAAGGTTACCTGTTTGAATTTACCCGTGGAGCAGCTATGAATCAGATGATAATTTAGTGCTAATGAAAAACCATGTAGGATTCAAATCGGCGAAGGGTAAAAAAATAGAATCAAAGACCTTGGCTGAGACGAAAGAGTATCCAAGCGTGGTGGACAATTTTCTACTGAGCATTAGGGAATAGGTCAATCAAAAGACCGGGTGAAACATCACAAAGTAGGTACAAGGAAAGCCTAAAACGGAAAAATCAATTGGAAAAGGAAAGCCCTGGATTTCAGGATAGATGGTGAAGAGGTTAAATCAAATGGATGTATTTTAGTAGAGAGTCACACAGAAGGAATTCCATAGAGTTACATAATAAACTAAGAAATAAACGCAATAAGGTGCAATAACAATCACCATAAATGCTCTGCATTATTTGGAGTGAACATGTAAAGAAAATACTGAGAAAAACTTCAATATTGTTTACTGTGTTGTTCGGATCATAAACATGGATTTATGCGATAGAGGTTCAATTATAATAGAGCAGAATGACGAACAAACAATATACGTTGAGTAGAATGGATATCAAGAGATGCTCTGGGAATTTTAAGAGAACAGAGAATAATCAGTAGAAAATAAAGGTAGGAAACCTGGATGGAGGAAAATGAAGTAGCAATGCAATATTGAAGACACACGTCCGGGAGGAGAATGTTGATTATGCTAGTAAGAGGAAAAATGCATTATAGACGGCCTGAAAAAAGGTACCGCCTTTAAAGTATAAGTAATAGTAAGGGTTTTGGAACTAACTGCCATGACAGGAGGGGCTTTGATGTGTATGTAAGTTCATGGTTCAGTTAGAATATACTTTTTGGCTGAGTATTATCCACTTGTAATCCTTTAGCATGATAAAGGTAATGATTTTCGCCTAGAAAAAGGGGAGCTAAAATATCAAGAGCCCCAATCCCAAATCACCAACAATTTTATTCTGAAGTATTCAGCTACACCGAATCTATGTCCTTCATTTGTTATTCTTTTCCTATTTACGCATTTAATTTGAATAAACTAAATCGAAGTAAGTAGCTCATATTGAGTGTATAGTTTACTCTCCGCAGTTCCGCCACTCCACTGCTCTGAGGAAGGCTGGGGCTGCCAATTTTCGAGGGCTTTGCAATATAACTCCTTGAATGTACGGCTATTCGGCATAATAATTTTTTTCTTCTAATATGTACATTTTTCTTTTCTTATGGTGAATAACTTGCTACTTCGGTGAACTCTCCCCTCCACGGATCTTCGCCATAGCAACCTAACGAACACTTGTTTCACCAATCAGTCTCCAGAAGTCGCCCCCCCCCCCCCCGCTACCTCTCCCGCCTGCCCCATACACACCGACCGGCTAACTTGTCCAGCCCAGTTCACCCTGCCAACAGACAGGGGGAGAGGGAGAGAGCCCCCACCCATCCGCCTCTCCTCACCCCACCAGTCTCCTGGCTAGTATGCATAATTTAGCTCCCGAGTTCCGCGGGGATGGAGGGTGGGCGGCCTTCGGGGGTGGGAGGGTGTGGGAAAGGGAAGCACTGGTCGCTTGCTCGAAGATGCGGACGGGCGAGTGTAAGGAAGGGGTCTTCGGATGATATATATTCTCCTTACTTGGCACCCCCCCCTGTTCGCTTCCTCTCATCTTCCTCCACATTTCTCCCGCCATCGCTGCATCCCAAATTCCTCCGACCAACCAGCACACACCCCCGCACACTCGCTCCCGTTCCTACGACTTGTTTCTTCCTATGCGCCCTCGTGTTTCTTTTTTACTCTCTCCTGTTTTCAGGTTTGCTGGATTTGAAGCTATTTTTTTCCACTCCCAAGGCTCGAGGAGAAAGAAGTTTTTCTTAATTTCGCACTATTGTGACGGAAAACTTTTTATTTGTTCGGTCTCATTCCGTGACGGCCCCCGTGGAAATACAACAGAATATATAATTCTCAAAGTTTGTCTCAAGTTTTCGGCGTCTTAATAATTTATTTTGGTTTGCGCCCCGGAAATTTAGGGTAATGCAAACCTTCATCGATGAGGATTTTCTTTTTTGAAGCATTTGCAACCTCAACCACTTAGTTTGAATACAAAGAAGTGGATCAAATGATAAATTAGATGATATTTAAAATGATTCATCATTTGGAAATTCATTTGGAAATGATGGAATATATAATTTCGTAGTTCTATAAATAACAGATTTCATCGTTTAAAGAAAGTTTTTGGGCTCTTAAATGGTTTTTTTAAATCTTCCAATACATTTTTTGGTTAATGTATGGGGTTAATTAAAATAAAAGTATTCTCATTTCCAATCCCGAAAAAAATGTTTTACAAAAACTTTTGCATATAATTTATAAAATTGGTATCCTCGAAAGTTTCAGGCATGCAGAAATCTTGAGAAAATTTGGCATTCATAACGTTAAATACGTCAAAATAAAACTCAGTGATTCCCTACACAAGAACTGTGGGACTACAAAGTTTTATTTTGACGTTATTCATCATGAAGCAATTCCACAAAATTACGTTTGAAACGATTAATTACGAATATTGATAATGTTAGTGAGGTAAGTATAGCACGAGTCTCTTCAATCAAAATAACCATAAACATATATATTAATTGAATTATTTGGACAAATCCTCCCCATTGATCATAGAGCAATGCTCCTCACCCTATGCATTTAAATTCCTTATTGCTGCATGAAATTTTGAATTTTTTACTTAGTGCATTTCCTTACAGGTTTTTGTATCAAGTACTCCACAGTATACCAGAATTCTCCCTCGTTATTTAATTAAGTCTAATTTAACTAAGCCCATCATAACTTATTTCCAACTATTTTTTGTATAAATATTTAGAAATTTTTATTTAAAAAATCGTAAAAAATTAAACATTTCAAACTAAAATATTAAGTATTATAATAAATCATCTATTTCAGAAAAATCTTTTCAAGTAATTTATAAAAAGAATGGCACTATGCGCAACTAGAAACAAATTTAATAAAAATCCACAATAATATAACTAAAATTGGTAAAATGTTCATAAACTAGTAAGT
The DNA here is from genome assembly GCF_022747635.1 of Hetaerina americana. Taxonomy (NCBI): domain Eukaryota; kingdom Metazoa; phylum Arthropoda; class Insecta; order Odonata; family Calopterygidae; genus Hetaerina; species Hetaerina americana. The sequence continues at coordinate 83,811,538 of NW_027287427.1, read as the reverse complement.
ATAGCCAAAATAATTCGACTTTACATCCATAAACGCTGTGCCAAGAGAGGCTTCAAAGTGTCGGTTGACTAGTATTTACTTTCCTAAATCATTGAAATTCGTGGATCGATGGTATTGTCGTGCGAGGAACGCCAACAATTACGTCAATTGATTGCACTGACGTTTCATGACTGGGACCGAATGCTGAAGTAAGCAGGTGTGATGATTATATTTCAAGTGCAATGAAAATTTAACACTACCATTCACCAGATTCAATTTGACAGGAAAGCAAAGGCAATCTTTGCCAAATTGATTAGAATTAATAATTAATTTCCCATGATTTTACTAGAATAACGCCTTTCTCAATTTTAGTAAATTACACCCATATTGCTATCAAATATTTTATATTTAGTATGGACTAATATTAGCAAAGAAACTTCATACTAATTACTATTCATAAATATGTAATATTTAAATAAATATTTAAACAAAAATTTATTATTTAAGTGATTTTAATTAGATATTTTTGTGATTCACAGAAATTAATGAAAGAAACTAAAATCCGATTCCCTTCTACGCATTATAGGATTATATTCCTTGTGATATTGGAATATTTGTGATAAATGCTAAGATGATGTCGTAGATAAAGATAATAGCAATAATGCTAATTTGATCACTTATAATTATCATCATTAAACTATAGCTTTCCTTTCCGTAAAGAACATTACCAATAGTTAAATGAATATTCATGTATAATATTCTTTTAAAAATTTATCGCGATGGTTCTTTTGAAATATAACTGTAATATTGAAAACAATTCCATTTCCTTCCAAAGAGTTGTCCTTAATTTTGAGGAAATTTTTTTTCTCAAAGAAAATTTTGGAAAAAATGAAAATGGATATTTCTGTGATATAAAATATGACATTGAAGCTATCTCTAAGCAGAGAAACTAGAAGATAAGCAATATTTGTAGTAGACAATAAGTATAGAAATTAATTTAAATAACTCGGTGAAATTGGTACTTAGTTTAAATAATGACACAATGAAAATTATTGATCAATTTTGAAAAAAATTGAATATTAGAATTAATATACACGCACCGAATTTATCTAATTTAACTTCTGAAGCTCTGTCAATTGCACAAACCACATTTAAAATGTGATACATATTTATGATTCATATTAAAACATTTAATTTCCCATATTACCCGTTTCGTTTCCGGATTACTAGGGCGTAACTGGTCACATATGTATTATCATATTGTATCATTACAAGTTTTTCATCAAGCTTTATCTAACTCTATTCAAAATTTTCATATTAGTGAAAACTTTACTGGTGGTGTTAAACCGGTTTTATGGGCTTAGAAAGTACCATTTTTTTAAATTCCTCCCGGATAACTCGCAATGAAATACTCCCGCTGCCGGTAATGATCTTGCGACGAAGAACAACCGCATTTGTACGTATTTCTCCCGCACTCGACCCGTACACCCAGCGAAACAGGCCGGGGAAAAAGGGGAGGATGGCCGCGGGCGGAAAGGAGAGGAGAGGGAAGGGATTTGCAGTTCCCCGGGAGGTGTTCCGTGGCGGGGGTGGGGGAATAATTGCCGGCGGAAGATCGTACCCTATGGGAACGGAGAATGATGGCTCATTGGCGGCGTCTGCGGGCAGATGGGTTGGCAGCGGAGGGGGGAGAGAGGGGGTGTTTGGGATGGTGGGGGGAGGGGGTGTGGGGAGAAAGAGAGAGAGAGAGAGAGGGTGAGTTTGAGGAGGTAAGATTGAAGGAGGACGTGGGAAGAGAGCGAGAGAGGGAGCGCGTGTGTGGAGGGTGGAAGTTTGGAAAGTGGGGAGAGGGGGTTGGTGGGGAAGTTGGCATTGTTTCCGCTCCGAGGGGAGGGGCGGGGCTGGCCTGGAAGGGAGTGAGTAGGTGGAGGAGGAGCTTTGGTTTGTGTTTGTGCGAGTTTTACCTTCTGTGTGAGGAAGCGGTGTGTGTGTGTGTTTGTGTGTGTGTGTGTGGTGGGGTTTGGGAGGGGGTAAATGAGGGAGGGATTGGGGGGATGGATGAGTCGTGGGTAGGATGTTAGAAGACGATGTTAAGGAGGCAACTCTATGGAAACTGAAGTTCAGGAGGTGAAGAAAGCGGAGGGATGCGTAAACACTAATAAGGGAAAGAGTAAGTGGTTAACGGGAAAGGCCAAATGTTTAAAGAGACTCGCGAAATGAGAAAGCTCATTGCCTATTGTCCGCACAAATAAATGTAATGGGGATTTTTGATGCTCGGATGTTATCGTCAACAAAAATATTTATCAAAGATAATATTTTATGTTTCGTAAGATCTTAAACGTGCAATATGATTCTAAATATCAATATTTTCAAACGTCTGTGAGGAATATTTTGTCCAAGGATATTAAAACCGCGTCAGAAGTGTTTATTAGGCATCTTAAATACGTATTTCCTACTCTTTCAAACTCTTAATATACGATTAATTCAGCAATAAGTCATTGCCCAAATAATATTTTGACGCAGTTATTTCTAGTTGAGTATGAAAAAACTTAATTTTTCTGCTTTTTGCTATGAATTATGGAAATGTTTCATCACTTGAAGTTAAAAACCTTTCCGCTTATCGGTAATTACAATTCTGTCCAAATAAGTTGTCTTTTACATGAGAAAATTACTCTCCCTGAATCTATATTTTTACTTTCCCCGGGAAATTACTTCAGTCAAGCCCACGGAAGAATAAAAATATATTTCTTTGAACGTTAAATATATAATTATGATATCTTTTTCAATTGCCCAGAGTTAAATTCGAAGATCTGCAGACTCTGATATCAAATGAAATATTTCTCTCCCCCCGACGGCATATTAAAACGTTTGGTCCTATTGGTATCCTACGATCAATGTGCAGATGCATGGATGTATGCATATATTTTACTAAAATGGACGTCTCTTCATTCTTATTGCTAAAGCTTTCATTTCCTTTGTCTCGGTGGTGCGATACGTTTTCAGGTCGCTGCTCTCACCCACGAATTCCATGGTGTTCAATATTTTTATCGGGAATCGTTAAGTACACGTAGAAAATACGTGGAATATTCACTCTGCCCTCATCATGGGTGCAACATCAATATTTCTGGATATTATTTCGCCAAGATTACAACGCTTAAACCAGAGGAAGACTCCATCAACTTCTGCAATAGTTTAACGGTACATATGAGAAAGATGACCATTTTAGGTACATAGTAATTTTTGAATACTTGGGTGCATATTTTGAATAATGTACACGAGAAAAAAATGATACGAATAATAAGAGAGAAAGTTAAAATATCAGTCAAAGTAACATCAGGTTGAATATCATTAGAGTTTACTAGCCTTCATTTATTTAGTTGTTTTGCTCAATGAAGATATCGGTAATATTTTTACATTGCAGGCTATAACTATATGCCATAAGTGAGATAAATTAACACTTTAACTACAAAATAAATGTTTTTTTTAACTTAATGTGGTTTTTACGGCTAACAATTTTATTAGATATCGAAATTCAAAGTGAAATTAGTCATTTCTATACTTAATACCTTTCAATGAAGTGACCCTCCACAAAAATACTATTAGAATGTACACATGGGAAGGAATTTTCAAGTAAAATATTTTGATTTTGCAAAACTCATTTCAAAGTACCATATGATTTTGAATTGAGGAAAAATGTGAAAAAAAGAAAATGTTCATGTGATAGGTACAGTTCAATAAATAAAATTTTGGAAGAATGTTTCAAATAAAATTTACACTCGTGAAAAAACTTTTAAGTTGTCCTTGCTCACAAGTTTCCCAATTTTATTGAGAAAATCATCATTAGCACCATACTTTTTAAAAATAATTGCAACAATATTTTTCGTCATTTAAAATAAATATTTAAAGGTGTTAGATGCTCATAATAACGATATCATAGAGTTGGTAATTTTTTAATATTTAAAGAAATGGAAAAACCTTCGCCATAGATTATAGCCTTGAAGTGGTAAAAGGGAATCTGCATATTGATAACCCCTACAACATTGGCGGCGGGAGGATCCAGAACTGCTCCTCTTTCGGTCACCCACGCCAGATAAAGTGGAGAAAGGACCCAGACGAAAGGCTGTCTGCACCTGTTTTTCAGTCAGGTGGCTGCAAAGAAGTGTGATGCCATTGAGGCGGTATGTTTAGTGAAAGTATTACGTTTATAAGACCATTGAGGAAGGAAACGGGGATTTTGAGAGAGGAAATGTAAAAATGTTAGATCTACGTGAGGTGGCAAGATTAAGGGCATTATTGGAAAATAGTTTCAAAATAATATAAAGCAAAAGAGGCGAGAATAAGTAGCCAACGTTATGAATAGAAAACTGGTGGGAGGGTAGTGAACGTGGATCAGGTGAACGATAAAATGTTGTTAGGAATAAGAGCAGACCTGTTCAATATAGTGGTAATTTACGTGTACTTGCCGAAAAGGAGTCCTAGGGAGGATAGAGTTTTTTCTTTTTTTTGCCAAAACGTTCCCTCTTGACGCTTGGCTTGCAGCTGCCCGATGATTTAATCATTCAGCTGCTGTGTTTGCGGCTTCTTAGCCCGTCGATGAAGGAAGGTCCAATCAACTCCTTTTCCTTTTCAATGGTGGTTGGTCGTCGTCCCGTCCCGTTGCTGCTCTTGGGCGTTTGTGCCTTTCCCAGGAGACAGGTTTTAAGCCGCCGATCGACCGCAAGTGCTCTTCTTTTTTGCCTTCAAGCTCCTCATAAAAGGCCGTCGCGCGAGTCTTGATGACATCTCCAATGGGCGCAGTTTCAGTTAAGGCGAGGATAGAGTACACAGTTCACTAGACCACTTAAGCGATATGTTTTCGAATTCACGTGGAAGAAAGCGCTTGACAGTAACTAGGCTGGAGTGCGGTGGTAGGCGAAGGGAGATGGGAGGGAAGGGTTTATGAGGAAGAAATGATAGCGGAGAACGAAAAAATAGCTTCATTATAACAAAAATCTGGTTTAAAAACCACAGCTGAGGTAGATATATGTAAAATTGCCAGCGTACAAAGGAAGACATCTATTAGAAGTTATTTTGTTTAGAGTTAGATTCAGGAATATTTCAGGAGCATAGCTACTTATCTATATTTAAATGAAAATGAAAGCAGTGCATGCGAGGGATATAGGACTATTAATTTGGTTTCACAAGCTGCTTATGACTTAACTTAAGACTTTTTACTCAAAAAAAATTTGGCGAAGAATGCAAATGAGTAAGAAGGATATAAAATTGGATTAAGAAAGCGAATAAGTATGCATGAGTGCGCCATAGCAATAATGAGGTCACTAGTAGAAAGAAACATGCGTAGATTATTAACAAAATGTTTAAGCATTTCTTGTAAATTTTAAGAAGGTACTTGCCAGAGTTAACTGGGTACAATTGATGGTCATTTTTAAGGTATAGGAAAAGATTGGAGAGATAAACGAAATATAGGACCAGTACCTGTCCATGACTGGACAAGTGCAGATAGCAAATGAAGAAATACGATGGGCAGAGTGGGAGGGAAATGAGACAAATATGTCCCTACCACCTATTCTTAGCAATAAATGCACGGATGATATTGTCACGAAAGCATGGAATGGGCTGGAGTGAAAGTAATTGGGTGCCTCTTTAAATCAGTTAGACTAAAGATTGATCTAGCGCCAGTTGGCCATTCGGCCAAAGGGTTAAACCAATTACTTAGTGCACTGTAAAACAATAACCATTTTCACGGTTTACCTCACACTTTTTTATGAGTTAAATGAAAGGAGGGATTCTTAGGTCTCAATTTCGCCCAAATAAATACCTCTATCCATCTATCTACTCACTCTTGTTTCAACACCTGAGAATAATTCATCAACAAATACTTAACATCAATACACTCACATTTGCCCTGGTGTTCTTAAATTATTTTTCATCCAGCTCATCAGATAACTTCTTAGCTTCTAAATGAGTTATTATATTGCAGTAATTGAATTGATGCATCCTCCATTATAGAAGCAAAAGGGATCATTCTCCAGTATTTAAATTGTCAGTGGATTCTTAACCGCAATAAAGATATCAATATTTCAATCATTTTCACCTTGGAATAGACTATAACTTGTACCATAACCTTATCGGCTTATATTACATAAGTAAATTGATATAGTGCATGAATTAATTTACAATTTATGATTATCTTATTATTAGCAATTTCTTTTTCATAAAACTCAATATACGCAAAATTTATATTCGCAGCTTTTATTAGAGCAATATTGTAAATACTATTTCAATATGATTGCCTTTTATCTCATATTTTTCCATGAAATGAGCGTCTTTTATTAATGCATATGAACAGGGTCTCGTAGCTATTTAAACCGTTCAAAAAAAAAACTACATTTTTGTGATAAATTCAAGAATATGCACACCAAATAACCTACGATAACCTAAGACAATTAAGAGATTAACGTAAATGTTTTATCTTGTGATCGATAAATCGATGTTGGTACTTATCATTTGTATAATATTGGATTGATCGATTTTATCTCCAAAGATCGTGATGAACATGTAATTACTAATGGCGCAATCAGTCGCAATTTCTTCGAAATCCATTTTGAAGAAAAGGTGATCTTCGAAGCAGGCAAAGTTTAAGTAATATAATGTAAACACTTACGTACTATAATGTAAAGAAAGGACTTAAATTTTCATTTACTTCGTTTTGATACTGAGATCACCGATTTCAGGAATAATTATAGCCGCTATTTTTACCTCTGTTTCCCCAGAAAATCAATAACCAAATGCTTACTCTGGTGCTAAAAGCATCTTACGGTTAATTCTGGGAAGAAATTAAAGGGAGAAGGGAACATAATACAAATCCAAATGGTTAAAATCAAAAATAGCACTTCCAATTTGATCGTTGCGTGTTCAACTACTTTCTGAAAGCATGCTAAAACTGACTACTCATCAGCAAAATCATACTCTTCTAATATAGTTACTTGGTGAGTAACAACTGATTATCAATTTCAAACGCAAGTATGTAGAATGTTGGGGTGACGATAGATTATGTATTTTAGAATCCAAGTTTCACAATATGAGAACTTCTCGTGAATCTGAAACTCTGGAATGAATGTGATCAATAAGAGTATCCCTATTCTCACAGATTAATTTTGATACCTCACATTTATGAAAACCGCCACCCGAATAATATACATCTCGGCAACATTCACTTTTAAATATTGAGATGGCCGATAACAGTTCAGGTATAAAATTTGGATGATAGAAAAGAGAGACACGACGCACCACTGAGTAATAAAAAAAGCAAGCAAAACGAGTGGAAGGTCAAGGGTCAGGGCATCTTAGGTAAAAACGTTGTGAAAAACGCGAGATGATGAATAATTCAACTACCTAAGGCATAAAAAAGGAATAAAGATAATGTAAAAAAAGTAATAAAGAAATCATAATTGATTTTTCTGTCATACTAAAGCTCACATTAAAGTGAATTATTATAAGACTAATATTCGATTGGTCGAACAATATTGAACATGCCAAAACTTAAAGGATATAACGCTATTCCAAACTTCCATTTAAAGTAACTTACGACTTTCATTTCATTTAGAAAATGTGGCGGGTCGTGTAATAATCGATTCTTTTCTAACCTTTAATTCAACACTTCAGCAACACTACACAACAGTAATGTCACCTTAGTTTCATCATTTACGAAAAATGTCGTATTCTGGCGTAATATATATTCTCAAACTGACAAAAAACAGCCAATTTAAAATTATCTATTGCTTTAGATGCAAGTAAAGAGGCTAATTTTTCGCTTTGAGAACTTTGCAAACGAATACTCTGGAGTAGTGGTCCGAAACCCGCGAGGTAGATGCGGCTCTTTCGCCCCTTGAGTGCGGCCCTAGTGTGAACTTAGCACACAGCACGAGTGGTTTGCTTTGAGAGACCAGGAGAAGGAGGATGCGTCGATTTTTAAAGCATGGAATAGTATTCCTGACTTGTATAATCAGCTGAAAAAATTAACGTCCGCTGTTATTTCCTTATTCGGATCTACATATTCACGCATAAAATCATTTTCAAGCATCAACCTTCACAAGTGCAATATGAGAAGTCGTATTTTTGATGAGAATCTGGAATCGTGTCTAAAATTAAAAAAAAACATTTCAATTTAAAATTAACCAAAAACCAAACTATTTGAGAAGATGCAAGACCATTGTTACACTGGGGTAGTATTAGCAGTATTTATGGGAGGCGACCGACAGCTGAGGTCATTTGCACCATAGGGGATGGACAGGAAAGGATAAAGGGTGGAGAGAAACCCGGCGTCGGCATTAGCAGCCTACTCTTTACGAAAGGCGCCAAGGGGTCCACGACTTAACGTCCCATCCGACAGACGGCGTACTCACTCAAAGTGCCCTCCACAAAGCACCTCAAGTAGGGATCGAGATACCTATGAAAAATATTCAACACCGCCGGGATTTGAACCCGAGCCCTCTGGATTGGTAGCCAGTACGATAGCCACCGCACCAATACCGATCCCATTAACATTAGGGTTTGTCAGTGATTTTCACAATTAAATTTATGTTATTCCATTTAATAAATTAAATGGTAAATAAAATATATGTGGGATATCGATTTTCATCCAAAGTTCCTTTAGTTTAACTAAGACTTAAAACTTTAAGTACAGTTTATCAAGCTAATTTCAGCGAGCGTTGTAAAGAGAGAGAATATCTACATCTTCTTTCACCCCACAACGAGTATCAAGGATTGAGAACGGTAAGCTGAGATGGTTTGGACGGATAGAGAGGATAAACAAAAGGGGATAGACGTAACAAGTGTACAAGATGTGTGGGGATACGAGAGATGGAAGGGGTCGCCCTGAACGAGTGTACTTCAATCAAATTGAGGTCGTTTTTAGCAAAGTGCATCTTAGAAGCAGCCTATTAAGTTAATGATAATATATTTTAAAGTTTAAAAAAATTGATAATCAAATAAATTTCAATCGTTTTCCTTCGGTTTCTGAGAAAGAGGCATGCTAAGTTAAAATACTTGTATATTAAAATGAGAGGTAACAAAGTGGACAGTGTTGCACGTATATCGAAAGTGTTTTAGACCAAATTGCCACAGCTGTAGCACAACAGTAATTTAAGAAATATATGGCATATAGAGTAGAATTATGTAAGGTAAAGCGTTTTTCTCAATACGACGAATGCATTAAATCGACGTTAAATAAGGAGTTGGAGAAAAGTATTTTAACTTTTGATATGGAGCGTGGTTTTAAACAGTGTGGAAACATGCAGGATGATAGGTGTGTTTTGGAAGCTTTTCTAATGTGGTCGCGGAGAAAGATGGAGATGGTGAAATGGATGAAAAGGTAAATGAAAGAAATGGGCCGAGAATGGAGGGGCAGGGGAGGGGATTTCTGGGAGGAATCCAAAGGGCTAAAGAGCGTTGAAGACTTTGATGACAACGTTCACCAAGCGAGGAAGGCGTAGGCATATGATAGACATTTTGACGGAATGAAGGGAGGAAGGAAATATGCAGAAACTGTTTTTTCTAGTGTCGAATGCCAGGTCGTATATTCTTGACCTTTCTATCACGTCACTAAAAAGTAGGGATATATTTGAACATGGAGCCCGTTAATTGCTGGGGTTTGAATCTGTTCGTTAAAAATTGTAACGTAAATAGCTGGTGGCGAAAAGTGACTAAATCAATGCCATTACTATTCTTGCTTTCACCCATTCATCCGAGGACATGCGCAAATGTCCCTTTCCCCTCCAGTTTCTGGTGTTCACAACTCGGCATGGGAACACACGACCGAACGCAGGGGAACGCTTTAATACACTTGCGGAGATACGTCGACTGCGCCGACGAAAACGCATGGCGGGATGGGAAAGGAGAGGGAGGGGAAGGGGCGAGAGATGTATGTACTATCCGTTTCTAACGAGGCAAGTTGTTTAACAAACAAAGGAATTGAGAAGCGTTGGAAATAAATAGCGTCGGACTAATTCGGACGGGCGAGGCAGGGAGGGAGGTGGACGGGGAGCGGCGGGTGGTGAAGGGGGAGCCGGAGGGGGCTGGGAAGCGAGGTGTGGGTAGCAGGGGGGGGCGGCCCTTGTTCCCGACGAGGGTCCCCGGCCTTCCCTCGGGCGACGGAACCGTGGAAAGTGGATGAGGCCGAGAGGGAGGATTTGAGCAGAGCTGTCCCTCCGAAGAGGGTTTTTGGTGAGGTGAGAGAGGTGGGGTGGAAGAGGGGAGGTTTAGGGAGGGCAGGAGGGGAGAGAGAGAGAGCTAATTGTGGTAGTTAGTGAACACTATAACAGTGTGTTCGACTCAAGAAGTCCGCAGAGTGGGAGTCCGTGAAATTAGTAGTCTCTCCGCAGGGTTGGCCCCCACTGGGACGGGTTCTCGTGATGGGGCGAGGGGGAGGGTTATCGCCTTTCCAGGCCCACGCGCGTGACCCCTCCCTCCCGCTGAACGCTGAGGGAGTGTGCACCACCGGCAAGTAGCATCGCGGTACGTTCGATGAGCGCCGTGCCACCCGATTGTCCCACGCTTTTCGTGAAACTAATCTATTTCTTATTCTTTCTTTTATACTTCGAATCCCTGTCCGTTCGTGAGCGTCAATTCACAGGGACTAAAAGGGATGGATACCTGTATGTAGTGAATAGGTTTCCGAGAGGTTGGTAAGATGTTCACTTTGTCCTATGCAAATAGTCCTTTAGGATTTCGTATGTCTCGGAGAACATGGAAAAACTACGAAAGCAGGGTAGTTACGTACCCAGAAAGGTCTACATTTAGAGGAAGGTCAAGGGAAAATTATATGGCAAGATCATAGGTTATATTCATTAAAATAGCCTAGTTACTATTTTGTTATAGCCGTAGAACATGGCAAGTAAAAACAGGAATATATTGCAAATATTTATTCAACTACGAGGCGTTAGGAAATAAATAATTCTACACAAGTTCTGTGTTTAGCTTAATGGCATTTCACAATTCTTTCGTTTAGTAGCTATACTTGCTTATGAAATCAGTTATCTATTTGTCTCATTTACTCTATATTAAAGAAGTTTTTCATCATATTTCAACAATATCAGAGTGTAGAGATCATTCGCCTTGACTGGGATTCGAACCCGGATCCTTCAATATCCGGTCGAGTGCTGTAGCCAGTTAAGTTATTTAGGCGTCCTATTAAACTCTGAAATTGTTGCATTGTAATACACATTAGCGGATGACTCCGTTGAAAGTTACTGTTGCGGCAACTCCCGCAGTTTCTTTGGAAGTTTCATTACTTGTAATTTTATTTGATGTGCATAAAAATATATTGTCAAATATTTTATTCAATTCGATTTTCTTTATTTTACTGGTGAAAGAGTCAACAAAATTAATAAAATATGATTAAAAATATTTGTCATGTGCAATTTTACTCCATGAAACTCAATTCTACTGCCAAAAATCTAGAATATCTTAAAATGAACAGCAATAGCAAATGGAACGATTGGGGGTGGACTCTATTGATTGGTTTGATGTAATCGTCTAGGATCTCTTAGAAAGTAGAAACTATAGGAAATACTTAAGAATTGCTTGTCGTGTCTGTAAAAATGTAAACTTCCTTTACTATATTAAGAAATTACTCATATGTTTCAATATTCAGGGATTTTGGAACAAAAATGATTAAAAATCACCAATATGCCATTTTTTTGCAAAAGGATCTTAATTCTTGTGATATCTTTTCTCCAAGGTTTATACCTTGTTTAGGTTAATCGGGGATCTTTTTAATGTTTCGTATCCATAGGCCGTGTCCTTCCACGAAATTATGCCCGGAAGACGTCCAAGTTTTTCTGCTTTCATGCGAGAACATGAAAACTTGGGCTGCTTCTTCAACGATGATCCTCATGACAGAGCATAAAAAACTCAGCGCACGACGGGGCTATATTTCCTTCCCTAAGACGTCTGCGAAATTTGCATGAGATAGACCACACTATCAAGTATTTAAATCAGAAAACATGGACACCGGGACAATAATACCCACAGTTTGAATGTAAAATGTTCAGTCGAAATAAAGTTATGGCTATGTATCTTTATTTTTAATTTTCGCGCCATATCATTGATTTCTCAAAGTCATAACAAATACTACAGGAAAAGTTTATCACAAGAATGCCCGTAGTCGAAGTTTTTTTCTTACACTTAAATGGTTTGTAGGACTTGCAACTTTTACAGTAAATTAGCGCTCCCAGTCAAATTAAAAGAGAGGGCTTGTTAAAATTTTCTACGTTGGAGGCTAAAGTGAAGCTGTGGTTAGGTTTTTCGCTGTTTTTGGATTGGAGAGTGCGTTAAAAAGGGGCTAATAGCGCCAGTGTAAGTGTCATCCACCCAAGACCAACCTAACCCTCTTCAACTGATCTCTTAAATCAAAGTTCATTGAAATAAAAAATAAACTAATGAGTACCGCTTGGCAACAAGTTTTTGCGTGGAAATTGTTATCACCACATGTTTTTAAAACACCAATTTCCTTGAAAAATAATAAAATATGGTAAAAACATACGCATCATCTCCAAATGCCCTTATTAACGTGCTCGCTGTTAAAATTTGGGGAAACAGTGGTTTTGAAACATTTCCAGTGATGATTTTCTTTAAATATTGAAAAAAAAATTCGTCAATGGTGAAACTTCAACTCCGAGAAAAAGCTTCAACTACAAGTAATTCGTTTTAAAAAATTGAGCTTTTTGAAAATTATTTTAAGCAGTAGATGGAGCTTTAGGCGTATATGTTTTAATGTCAGGTGGATCGGGAAAAAGAGCTAACAGTGGTTGTTTCAGTTGAATTTTCCGAAATGAAAACTTATTATCACTACCTTTACTTCTAAAGTGGTTTGGTTTTGCTTAATGTTAGTGCAATTTATTTTATTTATTGTTAATTAATAATTCTCGAAACAGTTAATAAAGTTTACCAATACTTCTAATGGACATTAAGTTGGGAAATGTAGCTGCTTCTTCAAGGATACTACGCATATATTTCCCTCAATTGGATTCCATGTGCATAAACACAAAGGGTAGGATGCAAAGATTTATTCTATATCCCTTTGGCGAAAATTGATGAAAGAAATTCAACACAGCTTAATGCGTATGCATTATAAAACTACTTTTCAGTTTTAACATATCCTTGTCCATTTCTTCCACCAGTAGATGTGTAAAAGCATTGTAGTAACAGCTTAGGAAGCAGGTAGCAATTTGGGAAATTTAAAACGTTAGCTGACTTGGCTGGCCTTGAGGGAATTCGGTTCCATTTAACGACGAGCAGGTGCGTAAATTTCAGGTACGGTTGGCGACTCTGGATGTGGTGGTTTAGGGAGCGCGGAGGATGGATGAGGGAGCACGGCGGAGGGAGGGAGAGGGTGCGGGGAGCGGTAGGTTTATCCCCGAGGCGACGCTGAAGTCCCTCGCACAAAAAGTACCCCTAACTCTCTCTCACTATTATCCCCCTCCTCCGCATCACATCTCCTGCATAACTCTCTCTACCTCCTTCTTATTGCTAACTGATTACTTGACACCGTTGCGTATACCTGACGTGCCCCACGTATTTATTTTTATGTGGACATCTAGTCGATATCAGATAAGGATTAATTTTTTCTTACATTTAAGACGTAGTTACGAATTTCTTCTTTGAATACGATCTTTTTCATCATACTCACAAAAAGGATGGATACAAAGACTTAAACAGATATATAAATATGGGAATCAAGTCTCAATTTCAGCTGATGAATAATTTATAGGTGCAGTTAAAATGTAGATTTACGCTTCATAAATTTCCACCGCCTTCAAATTATCTCTTTGCACTAAAATCACAATTTACTCCAGTTCTCTTACCTTTCTCTATGAGGTCACCATGCTCGCTTGACCTCTTAGTTTGTGCAGAATTGTTGAATCGTTCCTTATTTTGTCGAAACTGGTCTCTCCACTTTTACCAAACCTTTACTCGTAACTTTCGGAAATCCTTGAAAAGGGTCCAAAAGGCTTTTTAGGCCCTTTTTTCCTCTCTCGCCCATCTCTTCCGAGGAGACAGAATAGAGTTCTATATATTCCACATGGTTCTATATATCTAATTCACAACCCTGCGATAACTTTATGCGCTACTGCGATAACTCATGACACTCCAAAACTTTTATTTCTTAGGCATTAACAAAGAGGCTTAACCAGAAATAGTCATCGATTCCAGATTTCCCGGATTTCACTTGGATGGCCAACTCAGAGCCTAAAACTTGGGGGGTCTATAGCTTAACCAGTGGTGACAGGGTTATTACGAATTGTTCCGTCTGGTAATCCTCTGTCCTCTCCCACCACCTTTTATATTTATTTTTCCTAACTTCACTGCTAACGGCCATTACAATCAAAATATTAATTTCTTCTCTGGCCATTCATCAGATGTTCAGTTACGAATTGGGTACTGAATATTTACGGGTGCCATCGAGGGATTCGGGTTCGAATCACGGTCAAGACGAATGAATTTTACGCTCTGAAATTGCTGCATTGTAGGTTAGATATAGCGGATGATTCCATTAAAAGTTACTGCCGCGGCATCTTCCGCAGTTTCTTGGAAATGAATACGATAATATTTTGAGTAGAAAGTGGGCTAAATATCCATGTAAGAGTAAGAAAACCATCTGCAATTTTAAGTGCAATTATGTATACCCAAGCATGGCTACTCCTACAAGGTTTGTGCAAAGTATCGGGGGCAATTTTTCCTGACGTGAGAGTAGGTTGCAGCGCGCTCTCACAACGCAGACTTGGTGGTGAGAGGTCCAACCTTCAACACGCGCCAAGCGCCAATTGCCTGCGAGCGTTCGTTTACGCTAGATCGTGTTTTCATGTAGATCGAGCGCAAAATGCAGCGAATGGTTAAACAGCGGTACGCCATCAAATTTGTGCTTGACTAGGGAAATCGAATAGAAAAAGAACAGCCATGACTTGTTAGGTGTTTAAGGATGAATGAATGTCACAAAAAGCACATTTTAAGCGGCACAAGCTCTTGAAAGATGGCCTCGCGCTGGACAGCCGTCGAAGTCAAGAATGGACGACAACGTGCGACGCGTGCGTGAATTCAGACCGTAGGTTAAGTGTGCGCATGATCGCAGATCGTATTGGCATTGATTATATTATTAAGAGGGCAAACTGTTATCATTGAAACTTTGGCGATGTGAAAGATCTGCGCTACACTCATCCCGAAGGTCTTGACGGACGACCAAAATCAGAGTCGAATGTCTGCTTACGAAGACCTTCTGCAACGGCATCGCGACGATACCCCAACTCATTTGAGTCCTAACTTGGTACCAAAAGACTCTTTCCAAAACAGAAATCCCCCCTCCCTCAAAAGAGTACCACCATGGTACTCCTGATTGCAATCAAAGAAACTTGCCCGTGTACCCAGAAGGACCTTCCGGAATCAGCCAACCAGGGAGCCTTCAAGCCGTGAAAAAGCCGCTCTGGTGAAAGTGCGTCGACGGTCAAGGGATGTACTTTGTAGAATTTGAGGCATTGTGGCAATATCTAAAATAAATCTATTTCGCCCAATCATTTCCCGATGCTTCTCATAGAAATATGTATGGTTTTCCCAGGTATCATTGTAAAACTAAGAAATTTTTCCCTTTTGTTATATTATATTCGTCTTATTAAAGATAGCACCCTATATAATTACATTAGTTGAGAACTTAGTGCTGAATTTTTAGCTAGTACATTTTTAAGATTACAAATCATGAAAGCGTAAACATTTTATGCAATAACCACTTAACATTTATACTTAAGCATAATCTTTTATCTTTACATTAGTTTATGTTATTTTTCTCTCGGTCCTTTTTTAAAGTTGATTTTCCATCATATTTACGAACAAAGTGTCCAAGTTCAGTAAATGCCTTCGTGCTTTACAGCTTTTCATTATATTTACTGCTATTCTTACGTGAGCACCTTCAAACGTTTTCTAGTTCGTTCGTTTTATTTAAGTATGATTTTTCCAGTGGCCTTACGACTCGCGGATTCGTAGCTTTTAACAATCGCACTGGCTGTATTCATAAGTAAAAGGAAGTAATACATATTTTTATTCTCACAATGTAATTCAGAATTTAGCACTCTTTCTGGTATTTTTGAGACACGAGACATTGGAGGAGGGCGCAGACATACAAGATTTTTATAAAAAGTAATGTTAAAAATTTTTCCCTGACGTGTTCGTTAAGTGTTGAATTCAGAACATTAGTTAAGAGTGCGCATGATCGCAGATCGTATTGGAAGTGATAAGATGACACTGCACACATCATTATCACTGAAAATTTGGCCATATATCTGTGCTAAACTCGTCCCGAAGGTCTTGGCAGGCGACTAAGAGCAGAGTCGAGTGTCTGCTTCCGAAGTCCTTATGCAACGGCATCGCGTCGATTTCCAAACCCCATTACAGTTCCGACTGGACACCAGTAACCTATTTGCGATTCCCAAAAGTGAAATCTTCTCTCAAAAGAACAACACCATGGGACGCTAAGTGCCGTCATAGAAGCTTGCATTTGTACCCTTAAGGAACTTCCGGAATCCGCCTACCAGGGAACCTTCGAGTCGTGGAAAGGTCGCTGGAAAAAGTGTGTCGACGTTCTAGGGATGCAGCTCGAAGAGTTTTGGAACACTATCAATACCTGAAATAAATCTATTTTTCCAAAACCTTTACCAATACTTTTCACGCAAACCATGCATTCTGATTAATTTGATTTTTTTCTGATTAAGTGTTTACAGGAAACAGTGCAAGGCACAAATTACGAATAGCTTGTTATATTTGTTTTGCTCTCGATGAAAATTTGAAAGTTGCAGGCAATCGGAAAGACATACTCTCATTTTTAACCAGCCGAGAAAATATACTATAAAAAAGATGGAACTACTGCAAATGAAATTGGTCTAAAATGCATTAAAGTAACGTTGTAATGCTCAATTTTGAGCGCTACCAGTTGCTCTTTAGTTGAGGGAACATACTGGATCGGGCGGTGAACTATCAGATATGCGGATTTATTAATAAAAATAAGCAATACATGTGGAAAGGAATTGCTAAAAAATGACTTTTTTTTACTTACAATGATTAAAGACTTGTAAATACGAGTGGATAAGCGAAACTATGATCTTCAATACTTTGGTCAATATTTCATTTGCGTTATTGACATTTATGAGACATTATTTTTGCAGTATTCAGTAATTATTCTTAAGTAAAACAAATTTTTATGAATGCTAACCAAGTTTGTGCCTATAGAAATATATGGAAATGGCGGAGTATTAGTTTGTCACGTAAGGCAAAGAAGAAAAGTTGACCTAAGTACCTTTTAAAGATAAGATAATTAAACATAAGAGGGAGTGGGTGGGCATAATTTCACCTTTTCCATCAATCTTTCAACATTCTCCTTTCCCTCACACTGCTCTCGGATTTTTGATAATAATTGTAATGAAGTTTGCTACCGTTAGCACAACTTATGTAGTTTCATCCCCTAACAGTTGAGTCCTTATGTGCATTTTAAGATTTCATTGGTGCATTGCTAAAATTGCCTAGTCGTAGTGTGTATGGAATACTATTAAATATTAAATAGAAAAATCCATAATATTGGCATTTGAAAATAACAAATCCCAATGACGTGTATGAATATCACACATTGAAGGGAAGGCGTTAGTTCCTTTTCCTGTGCCACTTGAGGTTTGCTGGAAGATCTGGTGCCCCACAAATCACACATCCCGGGTAAAACATTGGATTTACACCGGTTCTGACGGTTAATGTCGAATGGTCCACCCAATAGGTCTTCACGACACAAACCATGGCTCAAAAGATATCAAATTCATCCCTGTGTACCTTCAAGAGGATAAGCTGGATATATATATATATATATATATATATATATATATATATAATTATATATATATAATTATATATTAATATATATACTTATGTATATTTGGATTCCAGGAGTTCCTCAGCAATCAGTATGGCG
Organism: Hetaerina americana; assembly: GCF_022747635.1. NCBI lineage: Eukaryota > Metazoa > Arthropoda > Insecta > Odonata > Calopterygidae > Hetaerina > Hetaerina americana. Next base: position 83,793,561 of record NW_027287427.1, on the reverse strand, counting down.
AGGAATAAATTATTTGCCTTGACCAGAAAGGCGAATAATTTTTACACTTAAAAAGTGTCGCATTTTAGTACATATTAGTGTATGACTCCGTTGAAAGCTTTTGTCATGGTATGTCCATCCGTTCTTTGAAAAGGCTATTATACATTATGGTATTGTAGTATAGTATTTTTAGTATAGTATATGTAGTATAGCATGCATTGTAGTATATTCATGTAGTAGTGAATGAATTGGGATATTTTACGAATGAATTGGGACCAAATTATACGTATCATAATCTAACTTGACGGTCTTATTCTTATATACAGACGATAACTACTACATAATAAATAGTCAGGAATCGGGAAAAAGCACAAAATCGTACATTCTACAAAATTCATGAGCTGAAATTGGTAATGATCAAAATGATAAACTTTAAACTCTAAGTGTTAAGGGAAGGAAGTATTAGGCAATATGAAAATCCCATACTACTATTTATCCATTTTCACATGGGTACTCCCATTTGAAAATGGATAAATATGTTTGTAGGCTGAATGATTCATAAATTGGAAATAATTTACTAAATAACTCTAAACTAATATTAATCACCAATATTTTCTCACAAATCTACGTTTTAACGCAGCACCAAGTAGGGATTCATCCCAGGGAGAAATTCATTTTTGGGAGGTGAAATTAAATACAATTTGCATAAATGCCAGCAGGTTATCAGGGAGTGAAAATGTGCGCATGCAGATTGCATACGAGTCAGCCGGATTGGGTTTCGCATTCAGCGGTGGTTTTAAAAACCTGTGCCTGAGATCGAAACGTGCATGATAATAAGGCCGATGCGACGAATTCACAATTAAATAATTCTCATGGGAAATCTCTCAGTGAAATCCTCCGATTTATATTTAAATTGTTTAATATTTTTACAAACGAAAACGTGGCAAGTCATCAACTGAGGTTCGGTAAACATTCGATCAATTAATCTTAAGTTGGTAATATTTAACCGAAAAGTCATGATGGAACTATTTGTGTTCCACTTGTGCCAAACAACAACAAAACGGCATGTTGCCAATGAATTCAAAATAGTGGTGCCAAAAGATTACTTAGTATATCAATTATATAAATTAGTAGTGATAAGGATGATCTGCTTATCGGGCATATTTTTCCAAGACCCTATTACGTAACTTAAAGATAGTTATAGAAGGAGATTTAAGAAATATAACTATAGAAATTTGGAATAAAACCTGCAGCTCCATTATAGACGTGAACACATTCCCACAATCGGGAGACTAGAGATGATTCTTTTTCCCGTGTGTACGACGAGCATTGCGTCCAAGATTACTGCAGTGCTACCAGGTAAAGCATTAATTAAATCAATAACCTCCATTCAATTCCTTCTAAATTATTCCAATTTGGCTAGGGTTTTTAATGTATTTAAGGAGCACAAGATCAAAAATCGTGTTTTTTTACTTATTTCTGCTCACCGAATCTACTAAGCAGACGATATTGGAATTAAAACATGTACAATGAATTACACTAAATATGCAATTTTAATGGTGCTAAGTAGCCACGCGTCTTTTTCGGAATTTTCTTCTCGTTAAATACTGGCTAAAACGCTGTTACTACTTCACAAACCAGAGTAAACTCGTCCCAATACAAGAGATCAGAAACGCACACAAAATACCTAAAATTCACGACTTCATTCGAGCACAAGCTGAACGACTCGAGAGGTCCCTTCCACAAAACACGCTTACAAAGAACATATGGGATTACTCCCTACATAGAAAACGCCGTCCGAGCTACAGACTGCCAAAAGAAATTCTATTTCGGTAACATTACCGAATTCTTTTCTATGACTTTCTTTTTTATAGATGTTTCAAAAATTATAAATGTATTTGAGCTAGGGTTAATGTTTTATGTTCAAGGTATTGTGTAACTGCCATTTTGTTTTCATTGTATGTAAAAAAAAAGAAAAGAAAAAAAAAAGTTTTCTTTTGAAAAGAAAAGTTAAGAAAAAAAAAGGACAAAAAGAAAATTATATATATAGTATATCCAATGAAAAAAAAATATATTAAAAAAAACAGAACAAAAGAGAAAAAAAATATCTTATATAGACAATAATTAGACCAGAATCTTATGTTAATTTTAAGTTTTTAGATTGATAAATGTTTTTCCGTCCTGTTGACGTGTTTTTGGGCAAAATGTCTCGGCCCTTAGAATTAAGCTAATTTTAGTCCTTCCTTTAAGATAAGGCCAATTGCCAACCCACTAGAGGTCTTTCTTTCAATTTCTCCTTCACTAACACTGGAAAGGTACACGTTCGTCATTTACACATTCGATCGCCATTTATTTCCCTGTGCACACTGCACATACACTGCCGCTGAAGGGGTGGACGTTGTCACACCGAAGCAGCGTCAAAACTGAGGGCAAATGCCCATTCATTAGGGGATCTGGTCTGGTCTGGTTACATATTATTCATTACACGGAGTCGACACTATGTAGCAGGTGTTTGTTTTCCTATCATTGTTCTGGGAATTAAAAATGAGCATTAATATAGTATAACATTGCAATGTCCATTTAGATTTTACTTAGTTAATGCAGGATGAATGGTCAAATAATTGGCCCCAAATATAACAAGTTCAGTTCAGTACTCGCGCGAAAAAGAACCAGGAGTTCTTACAGTCACATGAACAATGTCGTCTTATGACAAGGATTCCGTTCCACCAAATATTTCTAAATCTTTTAGTTTTTACTCACACTCATTTTCCTTAATTTTTAATTAATATTTACAATCAGTCGTTATAAACAATTTTGATCGGTATTTCTCAGTTCTATGAAGAATCAAATGGCCATGTAAGGAGTTACAAATCTCCTAGCAAAACAAATTTCGGTATTCCGCAATTGTGATCTAATTGATTGTATTTTAGTAATATCTCTCAATAATGGCACAAAGAAAACAGAATGATTTGCTTTTTATATTATTTGACAATATTACAAAACACAATTTTGCTCTTTATAATTCCATCAGGTGAATGTAAATTGTATACCTTTCTTCCAACACCCTACTCTACAGCAAGCCCCACTTAATCTCCGCATACCTCCTTCCTCCCTTCAGCCCGTCCAACATTCCCATCCTATTCCTGCACCTCCATCTTTTTCCTAACATTCTCCAATCTATGAAATTCTTTAACATCCCATTTCCAATAAATATGCTATGCATCCATCTTTCCTCCCTCCTTATGATTTCCTCAACAATCCTCTCTCCTCGCCCACCACTTCCTTATCTGTTTTCCTCTCTGTCCATTTCAACTTCTCCGTCCTTCTCCACACCCACATTGGGAAAATAAACCAACTAGAAATGAGAACTAGAAAGTTTCTGCAAGAATAATGCTCAGGCGCCCAAACAAATTTCCGAACATGTTGGAGAACATTTTACAGCTAACACTCCCAAAATAAGAATAACTGATTGTAGTAATTTTCCAATAGATAAGTTTTATTGTGCGACTGGGTTTTAGTGTATTATATAATTTTCAGGTCAAAATAGAAGATGGAGTAATACAAAGAAATCCGGTCGTGCAGTAAAACGTAGCTACTGGAAAATTGCTACTATCTATTCTTTATTATGTTCGAATTCCACCACATCACGCCAGAAACTACTCAACTTGTTAATAATCCCACTGTTGTCTTTCGTAGAAAACAGTCCGAAAGCTAATTAGTGAAGAAAATTAGTCGGAGTTCACTTTCAATTTTAAGGGCGCGCCAAAATAAGTAAAAGGCTTAATTTCATATCCGATGATTTTTAAGATGATCCTAATTCACACGATCTCATTGTAAGATAAAGTTGAAGTTTATGAAAGATGCGTAGATGGACTCAAAAAATATGAAATCATTGGATATACAAACAAAGAATATTCATGAATCCAAAATGGGAGTATATGAGTGACAGACATGGATTAAGTTAGGAAGGAAAACACTATCACAACAGGTGGCAAGCCTTTTTTTAGGTTTTCCAGTGTTTAAAATATTAAAAAAAATTAAATGTACCGTTTTAAACCTTCTCTGCAGAAATTATGAGGTCGTTGGAATATTTTAATACAAACACCTGAACAACGCATGTTGATCGGTGAGGATTCCTTTGTGGTGCAAATGCACGGTCGGCGTACATGGCAATGATTTTGCCGAGGCGACCGAAGGCACCGAGCCGTGCTCCGATTCCCCGGGGCCAATCAAAAGGACGATAAAAGGATGAAGCCATTATTGACGCGTCGGAACATTCTCATCGCCCGCCTCCTTGTGACGGGAAATCACCGCCACTCACACGCGGGCACGCGGGCGCATGGTCGCACGCCGGCCGGGACAAATGACGGCCGCGCACTTGACAAGCAAATAAAGCGGTCTCACCGAATGGGATGCCGGGGGGAAAGGGGCGGTTGCCCGGCCGGTTTACCGTATCTCTCAACGGCACGCGTAGAGACACGAGGTGAGGGAGGGAGGGAAGCCCAGCTGATAATCAACACCGGTGACTGATACCTTATGACCCCTTGATAGCATCCAATCAACACTCCTCCATCCGTTTGCGCCGGTGACCCCTTACTCTCCCAACCATCCTGTTCTAGTCCCTCCACCCGGGATTCTCCTCGACCATTTCCGCGGCACGTAGTCCAACATCACTCTTCCTCGGCCCTCCAAAGGCCACTCCCACTTCATGTCTACGTATCCTGAGAGGAGCCGAAGCGCAATTGAATGCCATCAGGTAGACTAATCTCGAGAAAATGCGATCGCATAATGATTTGTCATCGATGGACGACTGCTCTGGTTTATTCAGCATTTATTTCGGTTCGCTGCGGATGCCTGGTGGGTCATCTTCAACTCTTTCCGAACTACTTTTACCTCGTATTTTGTTTTGTTATCTTCAGGCACGATGATTTGATGAAATTGGAAATGGGTGCTTTAAAAAACATTTTGGATAAAAAGTTAACACACCCGCTATTCATAATCTCCGTCAAGATATATTAAAGGCTATAGATCACTGCTTCTTTTTGCATTCTTTGCTAAAATAATGGGTAGCCCACTTTATTCTTCACCCGAATACTCCTTTTGATTGATTGAATGATTTGATTTAATTAAAGGTATTCGTCTATGTTCTTCAAGAAAGGCTCATTGTATTTAAAATACGAGGGCTTTCCAGAAAATGACCTCCGTTTTCGCGAAACGTGAGAAATAGTGGAGGAAACCAAATGGTCGGTGCATTGACGCACACAGTACGAGGATAATATCAGAAATACCCACCTGACCCCACAAAGAAAACAAAAATTTTGGAAAAAAATGTATTTATTTTGCCACATAATCTCCTTTCAGATCTATACACTTTTCCCAGCGATGTTCAATAAGTTCGATACCCTTTTTATAAAAAGAACTGCCTTACCCCTCAAAATAGTCATTTACTGCCAACATCACTTCTTCACGCTTGGAAAATCTTTGTCCACCAGGCCATGTTTTCAAGTTTGCGAACAGATAATAATCCGAGGGGGCTAAATCTGGCGAACATAGGACATGAGGTAACTATTCAAACTTTGATTCATGAATGTTGGCCATTAAATTAACATATTTGTGATCCGGTGCATTGTCTTGATGAAACAACACTTTGTTCTTAGCAAAATAAGGCCGCTTTTGATTTATTTCTTTGCTAAAACGTTGCACTAAGTTTTGCATAATACTCGCCGTTGATAGTGTATCCTTTCTCAAGATAGTGAATGAAAATTATCCCAAAAAACCGACGCCATGAACTTGACTGCAGATGAAACGGTCTTCGCCTTCTTTGGATGCGGTTCTCCCTTTTGAATCCATTGTTTTGATTGCTCTTTTGTCTTGGTTGTGAAGTAATGGACCCATGTGTCATCCATGGTTATGAAACGGCGCACACTTTCTGCTTTGTTGCTGTGATACTTTGCTAAACACTCAAATGAAACATCTTCACGACACTGATTTTGCTCGAGTGTGAGCAAACATAGCGGCACCCATCTTGCACACAGCTTTTTCATAACCAAATTTTCAGTTAATATGTTTCAGTTCAAACCGCACTTTTTGAAATGTCTACTATGTCTGCTAGATCGCGCACTTTCAGTCGACGAACATCCAGTATCACTTAGTGGATTTTATTCACGGTTTCTGGAGTCGTCACCTCATTTGGTCGACCAACCTGAAGTTCGTATTGACAACTCGTACGGCTTCGTTTAAACTCTGTTACCCAATAGACTGCTATAAACGAAGGAGCAGACTCAACCAGAGTAAAATCCAGTTTAGCTGCTTATATATATATTGGTTGGGCTGAGGCCTTTCTAATAAAAGTATTGTATCACAAAACGATGACCAATTTTCTCCATTTTCACAAATGCACTTAAAACGTGCACTATTGATGACTGCCAAACAAACACCGAACAACGTAGCGTCTTCAAACTTGAAAAATATGTTTTATAGATTGAATACTTTCTAATACAGTGATATATAATGAACAACTACCGTCATATCTTGGTCACGCCGGGTACGTCTGGGACCAACCTCGTATTTCAGTACGCCTTGCGTTGTAGTGTTTGGAAAGTCGTCTGTCGTTTGTTTACAATAGCGAGTCAAAATGAACAACTCAATTGAAATTCTCGCCAAATATGAATCCCTTTTAGTGATAGGGTTTTTACTGAGAAAATTAACTTTTTATCTACTGACATTCACCGGGAAATTTGTGCTCAGTACGGATCAAATGTAATGAATGACAGGAGCTGTACGTCAGTGTTGTCGTTATTAAAAGAGTGAACACAAATGCCCATGATGATGAAAAAACTGGCCGAATGTGGCTGAAATGGCGGCCTTACTCTGTGGTGAGCAATGAACTGTACCTAAAAATTGAGGGAATTACGCGAAAACTGTTTTTTTACGATATCCGAAATCTTTAGAAGTTTTACACAGTTTTCTACAACTCTCTTGAAAGGAAGCATGACTGAAAAGCTTGGCTACTAAACATGTTTTGTGCACGTCTCGGCGAGGAACTTCAAGATGCCGTCGCTGGTCGGCTGCGATCTCAGGCGGCAGAATTCCATGCTGAAGGAATTTGAAAACTAGTCCAGAGATATGGCAAATGTTTATATCAGTTTGGCAAATATTTATAAAATAGAAGAGATGCGTAATTTTTTGACGAATATAATGAATTTCTGCACCTGTTACATTGTGTTTCTTGTAGCATAACAGATGCTACTTTGTGGACTGCTCTCCTACATGTTTGATATCCCATTTTTCCTTTTGGTAGACCACCAGCCAAATTTAAGTGAAATCATAGTTTTTTATTTGACAGGTAAGAATGGAATCCACACCGAACTAACGTCTCATGGGTTTAAAATGAAAACATTTAAGCTATGGGGTTAAGATCCATTGTCTGATTACGAAATGAATGCTGATTTCAAAGTAACTCAGGTATGAAGAAAACGCTCTACTGGGAAATATATTACACAGAAACCTCCGGTAAGTAGAAACGCTCTCCTTCGTTCGAGACAATTACGCCAACCTTCCAATGTCTAAAGTATGTAAATTTCACAAAGGGGAAGTAATCGAAACGAGTCCGAAAATGTGTATTTAATTGTATAATGTTGTCGTGGGTGACGGTATCTGCGATGGACTTGTGGGTATCGGACTTACAACTTTTTCAAGACAGATGGCGGGCACAGGGCAAGAAATACTGAGGTTAACAAACTTCAATTATTTTATTTCAATTTTGATTTTGGATCATTGAAATTTTAAATTTCTTTAGTTTTATAAGTTCTTTCACTATATGGATAGTTCAGAATTTGAATTCACGTATTATTTCGTCTCATTATTGAAGGAAAGTCTCGCAATTTGATAATATTTATTTCGATGGGTTAAACAACTTCCTACCTAATTTGAAAATTAGCTAGATGTAGCTATTGAACTAAATCTTTTTCTTTGCTTAGGATTTCAATACTTCTGTAACAAAGGATAGAAAAAAGATTATCTCACAATTTTATTCCATCGCTGTACGGTAAAAATCTAATAACCATTTTACATTACGTTACATGGCATAGTGCCCTGCAAGCCACCGCTAGGATTGGTGGTAAAGGGGTGATAATACACATGACCAAAAATACTTTTACCCTGTGGTGCAATCGGACAACGTTCACTGAAAAAAATACTAATGTTTTTATCATAAATCTATCAATACTTTAAATCTCTCTCATTTTATTTTCAAAATACCCCCCCCCCCGTAATGCGTTGGGGCAAATATTACATTTTCAGCATCATTGATAAAGATACATCCTTCCAATTTATGCAGCAGATTTGATCTGTTATTCGATTTTCGCTCCTTGAGTTATTCCAAACCTAGCTCCCCGAATAGTGTGAACACTCTACTCAGTTTTTCATAATTACGTTTTACAAATATAACTCTTCTACGCAACACGTGATCCGATCTGGTAATCCAGCCAAATTAATGAGGAAACATCATATTTTAAATGAAGCCTACCTAGCTAAATATAACGTGCATCTTCAGACCTTCCAGGGATATTTCCCCAATACTTTGCCAACAAATCCCAACTTTTTGTGAGCATATCCACATATTCCATTGTACGAATAAGTTTCACCCAGGAGAGGTCGTGATTGAGGATAATGCCTACGTATTTAACCTAGTGTACATTTTCTAATACGGTATTCCTGATGCACTAAGTTTTTGGAATGGAACTTTCCTATTACAAACATTCATTACTCTGCACCTTTTAAAGTTTATTTCTAATTGTTAGGTGCCACGATAACGCTGTATAGCATTTACATAATCAGATAAGCTACTTTAACCTGAGGATTACGGGTACATCTGTAAACCTATGCATCGTCAGATAATAAACGTATCTTACTGTAAACCATGGAATTAATGTCGTTAAGGTAAAGAAGGGATAAAATACGTCTGATAAAGCTTCCCTAGGGAGCATCTGAAGTGGGTTCTAATGCATTAGATCAAAACCATCTACGGTAATTATTTGTAAGCGACCATCCAAAAAGCCTTTCATGCAGTCCAGGATATATTATCTATCTCATAGGCTTCCAGTTTTGTAAGTAGTTTGCTATGATGTACTTGGTCTTAAACTTCGTTAAAATATATATAATTCACGTATAATGGAATATTGCTTTCTCCCGAGCCTAAGATATCATGCACAAAAAGCGCACGTTTTGTCTCGCGGGATCCATATAAATAATGCAGTAAAAATATAACCTTGAAAATTAAATGTTTTCTGTGTTAAATCACATAAATTGATAAATATTTACGTTGAATTAGTTTTTCATTTGACATATAAATCAAGAGAACTTTCTTTTGCTGCACAATAAGCTTATTTTTGAAACTTCTGATTGATATGTAATGAACTTTCGCCCAATTAGTAGGTCAGCATTGTTTGGTAGGGCAGTAATACATATAATTGAACGGTTTACCAAATTACGTTGCTTCAAAATTTAAATATCAATGTAGACCTTCGCGGAAAGCTTAGAATTTTTGGACTTTTTCAATTCATTGAAATTAAAGGGTATTTTTACGAGGCTAGGTATTTTGTCTTTGCTCACAGACCTTTGCGTATTTCCGCAGAATGAGCAAAAAGTTCCGCAATGTTTCCGAAAAGAGCAAAAGCAGAATGAACCATTGAAGTGATTAAAAATCAAGAATCTGGAAAATAAGGGGAAAGCATACCGCTTTATATTCATACAATGTTCCTTTATTGGAATAGATTGGTTAAATTAGTCAAATAGAACCAAAATAATGGACAATTTATTCACCAAATCTTTTCTCTCGTATTTCTTTTACATTCAAGACATTTAAATAATTTTTCAGCAATGTGTTCAAGGTAATTCATTCCCTCTATGAAGTTAAATCTTGGACTGGTTGCTTTCCTCGAAAACGAATGCACCTTTGACATTATCCTCCACATATTTGCAATTATAACCAATTCCAATTATTCACACGTGTGGATTATGCTTGAGGACATTATTAATGCCTCTATTTTAATTGTAGAATATGACTCAAAAATAAAATAAAAATATCTATTACGAGCAGATGTCAATGGATAATTTGTTTACTGCAATAATTCCAACATTTTTCTCACCTATAATCAATTCTCTGAGCTTATTCAGATTCTCACCAATTAAAAGTTCCCAAGTCTGAGAGATGATCCGTGACAGGAACAAATGGTGGAATATTATTTCGGTGTAAACATCAATCAAATATTGACTACTGCTCATAGATGATTAAATAACATATTGGCACTGGTAATATATACACCATTTAACACTAGCGCCGAAGTGCTAGCCTGTAATGCGCATTCAACAGAAATACGAAGACTGTTCAGAAAGTATCTTCCGTTTCGAAATAAAATATGAACCTAGAGACAAGGCAAAGCTTTATTATGTACATTTGAAAGATACATTCTTTAACTATTTTTCTGCATAGTCGTCATTGAAAATGAGGCGTTTATCAAAACGATACACAAGCATTTCAATACCGTTCCCGAATAAATCTGCCATCTTACATTGTAACCACTTGTTCACACACCAACATGCAACACTGCGTCATTGTCAAATCATTGTGTTGCAAGCCACGACTAGCGAGAAATTCGTAATCGCAAATCGGTGATTTAAAAATTTTTTTCGTTGATTTTCACCGTCAGTGCATCTTTCACAAGGTTAACCGACCACTGCGGTCCTCGTCGTGAGCATTGGTGCCAAAGTCATTTCTACATTGAATGTACCTCTGCCTCACTCCGCCTTCACTCATTATTCCGTTTCCTCACACTTAACAAAGTTGCCTCAAAGATGAATTTCAATCGGTTCATGTTAGAATTTTGCCGGTAAAAACTTATTCACAGATCGCACTTCACAACTCTAAGGATTTTCTATTGCAGCGAATATTTTAACAGTTGAGCAAAGTAGAAGAACCACAGTCTGGACACACTCTACCACAGCAGGATAGGTACTGAGTGTAGGGATGTTTGGACCCAAAGATGGTGGCTTTAGCCATACCCATTGCCACGCTAAGCCGAAACGTATGTTACTTCCTGGATAGCTGTGGTGGAATGTATGACATGACGATATTCACAGCCTTTTAATTCACCTGTCCGATTTTCAGGCAATATCACCTCCGCAACTCTTTTCCTTTCGGCGACTTCCCCATCATTTGCCGTTTCCAATTTCCTCCTCGTTCCCCCGCGACCCTGAGCGCCCTCTCTCCAAGTCACCCCGATTGGGTGGTTCAGATGCGAAACCTTTCACGTTGTCACGGCGCGTACATTGGCGGCGGGGCCCCTCCACCCACAATAACCTCTGCCCCAGCATCTGCCAGTCGAAGCGACGCGCTCCTCGCCACCAATTTCCCCACTTCGCACACACCTAATGCACGCGGGGTCCGGAGCCAAACTACCGAGAGATCGCGACCATCGGCGAGAGAGGGGCGGGGGAGGAAAGCACGGGCTCACGCTTCACGGCCGCGGTGACGACGGGACGGGCGTGCCGCCAGAGGAGGAGGGCAAGGGGCGTGCGCAATACGTGAACACGGCATCCACGCCCCTAAAGCCAAGGGGCGACAACGGTGGAGCGGCGCATACGGCAAAACACACACACATACACACGATTGTGTGGCCCATGGAAACGATCCGCCAACACGCAAACACACACACACAGGCACACGTGTTTGTGTGTGGGAGACTGACGGCGTGGCGGATGGCAGATCGTGACCGGAATTTGGATGGGACATTGGCGGGGTGGGAGTGGGCGGGACGCCGGGGAGTCCCATCGGGCCGCATGCGAGGGGCGGAGGGGGGGGGGAGGACAAGGGGTTTGGGAGAGAAAGGGTGTTTCGGGGTTGAAAAATTAAATATTTGACTCTTCCGTTGTTCAATTCGTATTTAATACGGAAAAATGGACTCGTGGGGGGTGTGGGGGGAGAACAGAAATGTGTGTGCAGATCGAACGACGCGTGGCGGAACGGCGACCTTTGAGAGGGTTTCCAGAAAGTTAAGCCGTGGGCACCGGGTGAACGACGGTACTGCACGTTGCAGTTGCAGATGAAGTTGATCTTTTCGTAATCTATTTGAGTTCTATGCTAAAAGGCTTCGTCAAAGTGTTTGGCGTTTGTGAGACAACATTAATGTCATTAAATCTTTCTACCTCAAAGAGATGGAATTTTTTAACATTATATGCAAAAAAACTTTAATCAGTTGCAAAGGTTGAAATAAATATATTTGGAATATTGAATTAAAATGTGGTGGCATAAAATAGGAAGGACTGTTACTTCATTAATAAAGTTATAGACCCCAGACTATAAAGATTATAATCCTGACATTAAATAATTGTGAAAGTTGAAAGGACTCAAATTTGCGGAACTAATTCAAAGATAATTATGTACCTAATGCCTGCGCAAGATTCGGAGATCCCTCCTATGCGTACACCCGAAAGCATACACACTGAAATTTTTATTTTCATTTGTTTCTTCATTTTTATTTTCATTTTATTTTTATTTTATTCGCAAAAGCTGTTATTTAAATGTTGGAATGTGTTAGTATTGTGGGAATACGCAATACAATGGATTATGATGCAAATTGATCTAATTAGTTACTATAAATTATCTATTTATTATATCATTAACATTAAACACTTTTTAATTCGTGCCCTGTTTATTATAACTTTTATGCATTCAAAATAATTAAAGTTTCACTGCGTGCCTCACAGGAAAATTTGACCTACAACAGTAAATATTTAATACTTTTTATGAATACTTAAGCAGATATACTAAAAATGGAACTTATTTGATAAACGTGAAGATCAATTCAACTATGTTTTATAACATCAACTCAAAGAATGGAATTAAAACGATAATTCTGCTGTTTTGAAGTTCGGCAAAGTTAATAGCGTCTTTTCCTCCCCATATGTTAACAAATGGTAGTGTGGACAGGATGGGGAGTGGGGGTGAATGAGTAAGGAGACCGAACCGGAAGAAAGGGAGGGAGGGAGGGAGGAGTGGAGAAGAGCCCGCGGGCCGCTTCCTAAACGAGTGGGGCTTGAAGTTTGGTATCGCGGTGCCATATAAATTGATTCGCCAAACTGTCGACATTCGGAAATGGCCACGTGCGGCCATGGTAATACATTCCATATCGAGCCGGTACCCCTCTCAGCCACAGAGTCATAACATTGTATGTTGCTGCATTCACAATAAACGGTGATTACCCATAGGAATTTACTCTTGAGTGGAACCCACTTGGAAGATTGACTTTTTTACGCAACATACTCATCATCATTCGGGTTCACCAAAGGTCAAGGTTGCGTTCAATACTTGCTTGTAGTCACGTACTAATTGTTATCTGAGTGAGTGCAGCTATTTCTTCAAAACAGTAACAAGGATAAAAGTCAAATAATTTTTATTTATTGTTTTATCCTAGTAATCGATAAAACAATGCATATCATTATTAACGAACCATTTAAAACTCGTTTTAAGTCTTTGTTCGAGATAATTTTAGCTTTTCTATCACAAAATAAAAGCGAAAAATTAATCAGAACCACTAAAATAATTCAGACTAGTTATCGCGCCCACACCGTTCATCATCAGGAACTTCGATTGGGTACAGTTTACGCTGAGCGATATATATTAGCTATACTGCCCAGGAAAATGTGACGAAGAGTATTCACTTTGACTAGTGATAAATATGCCTAAATTTTATCTACTGTGTACAAGTATATTTCCACACAAAGATGTAAAAGTTTGGTTTTAACTAATGCCCCAACTACCGCAAGGATGAAAATGATACAGGATATGACGAGAATTATTTTAAATGGTGTGTAAACGATGTTTATGCCCATTATCCCCTTCATTTTTTCATGTCGACCGGAGCATCGTGTCACATAGCAACGCCAAACAAGTATGGATAATTTAATTCGACCAATTTAATTTAACCAATTGTTCGTGGATGTTTCGCGACATAATACTGCCGACATGCTGATATGAGCAGCACAGTTTATATGACGATAGAAACGAAGTTTAAGGTATGATCCTATGTTCACACGTCATTTGATATTTTGGATATGTCTGCGTACACTAGCATCCTTACGGTAAATATTAATCGAAGTATCAACCATATTTTTGAATTAGTTTGACATATCTACCTCATAAATATCGCCACGCCGAAACATCGTCAATAATTCTATTTTTTGCAAATTTGGTTTTCAAATATGCAATTTTTGCATATTGTAAGTTCAATGTAGCAGGACCCAAGCGGACTACATATACTAGAGGCAATCAAATGAAACCGAACACCTGCCATAACATACAATCCGCTAGAAGTTAGCTTTTTACGTATCCATACTCCCATGGATGTGGTTGGAGAACTTCATAGTGACAACTCACTGTTGTTGGGTTATGTCCTTGTTGGTGCGCGGACTCTTGTTGTTGTAGTAGGTTTTCGGTTTTCATTTGACTTTCCCTCATATTTAAATTGCTGTCCTTGAGAAAGCAAGGTTTCGTCACGTTATGGTTCGATTCGATACATGGAATGCCTTTTCTGGGCTCCTCGTCGGAATAGCACGAGCGGCGCCAATCTTGAGGCGTCACATCGCAGTAGCCTTCTGACGGGGCCTTTCATTCGGACCCCTCGGCCTCAGGCTCCAATCCCCCCGCGGCCACCAAGTCCCCCTTTATCTCCCCTTCACCCCCCCCCCCCGTTATTCATTATTCCCTCCATCGCTCATCACTCCAGCCGTCGCCGTACTGCCCGAGAGCGCCATCTCTTCCTCCCTCCCCTCTCTCCCTCAACTTCCCTTCCTTGCCAACACTCCGCCGCGTTTAAATGCCGCCGGATTTCGGTTACGGCGCAATTTAGCTGATATCCATTTATGTACCTTCCCTCCCCAGGACGGAGTGCGGGTGGAGGAATGGGATCGTTTCATCGGATCCGCAACGCGAACTGGGAGCGGAGCACGTTTTGCGGGAGATCTCTCTTCCCCTCCCCACCGCGAAACAAGACCGGCGGAGAGCCGGTACAGCCCCGCCCCCTTTTATTTTGGCAATGAATTCATGACCCGGTTTACTAATTAAAGACCCCGGCGACGCCCAAGCGATTTACTTTGCTCAGAACTGCCGGCTTGACCGCTGTTGATTCATGCGGCCCTTGAAAATCAAACGCATAACCCGCGTAACCGACGAACGCCCAGTCGGGACCAGCCATCCGGAGCACAACCCCTTATGTGCCGAGAGGCTTAAAATATCATTAGGGCGAAGAGCAAGAACTGACTTACGGGTCATTGGCGAACTATGATCATAAAATTGATAGCGCGGAGTGCTGGCGGGTTTATATCTCTCAAGTTGCTTCAAAATCGAGAATAAAGACTGCGCATAGAAAAGCGAATATGTTCTGTTATTAAACTTAGCGCTGAAAGGTTTCCTTCTAGAACGTGGCATTTACGATTGGAGTATCTGACTATTTAAGTCCTCGCCATGATTAATGTTATAAAATATGAGGCTTTAATTTTGAGCAAATGTTCCATTAACACAGTCATAATAAACGTGATGAAACTAAAGTAATCCACCATACTAAAATAAACAGCAAACGTAATAAACCCTAGGCTCGTTATTTATAATCAAAATTAAGTCAAAGAAAGTCTAAATATGATGTTATATTCGTTACTCGCCGACAGAAATCTATTGATTCGACGTGCCGTAATATTGTACGATTTTCTGTTCCGATTATCGCCAACTTGCAAAGAATTATTTTCGATGCTAATAAAAGTATTATATGCGATGTAACTGTATAATTCGTTCAATTGGATTTTCGTAGAACTAGAGTGGCATAGAAGGAGGTCTTCAGCATGTTAGTGAGAATATGTGTCACTGCATTCGCGTCTGCATCTTGAAACAGTATGTATGATCTTTTTGCAGAAAGTACCTCTCAAATGCTACTATTTCGAGTTTCATGCTGCTATAAGTATGTGATAATATGGCATTAGGCGCACGATTGATAAATGGAATCTCAATTGGCTCAGAAAAACTCCATGTTATTGATGCCCATTGAAGTCTCGGGCTACTATCAACTATGGTAAATTTGTAAATCCATTTGCAATAATGCAGTTAAAAATATTTGTAGTTGAATAGTCAGAATATGTGCCGTTCTAAGCAGGTGACGAGAAGCACAATTCTGGAAAGTCATCCATGAACCCTTAAATGGTAACAATCGAACGTTAAATGATTAATGAAGGAAGGAAGTATATCAACAGTATTGAAAATGGGCCTATTTTAAGGCTAGATCTCGATTTTTGTTGTTAAAAGAGACAAGGGAATTGAGTCTGTGCTATCTATAGCTTGTGCCCATCTAGAAACGATAGATTACATATAATAATAATTGCAACATGTATGTTTATGGATTTTCTTTTACTACTGTGCCCTCTGATTCTCATTAAAAAGCTGACAAAGAATTTCTCAGACATAAATTTAATTATCTTCATAAAACACCTTAAATTGACGAAATTTCGGAATAAATGCGTATTATTCAAAAACGTAATAATTAATACGTATTATTTTGGAATAAACACCTATTTAAGGGTTAAGGCCTATTCTGGCTACATGATAAAACATAAACTAATGATACTACGAATAATTTGGTTAGCTCTTTTTCCGGAAAAAAAGTACAGGAGCATTGAGTCCATTTGGGTAAAAACAACACGAAGCAGTCAAAGATCAAACCATCCGTTTGGACTATGAAAATTTTGCATTTTCAATTCAGGAGGATAAACTATAAATTTCATGTTTTCGCAGATCAAAGGGACCGGTCTCTTGTCTCTCCTCACGGCGAGACAGATACGTATATGAACGAGATATTTCAAAAGAAAATTTCATTCCACGCAATTATAATTTACATGCCATGATTTCAATAATCTCTCAATTTATTTGATTGAATAAAATTCGAAAAAAATAATATTGCTTACGCTGCATTCTATTGCTTATTTTGCTCTTCTGAAGAAAATGTATTTCTGAAAACAGTGGAAGTTCTCAAGAAATGTTCTTCCTGGTGAAATTCAAGTGAGGGTCATCCACAAAAGGAAATCCTCTTACTGGTTTTACCAATCATAACTCAGCGAGTGAAAGGAACTAGATGTAGAGGAAATAGCCGACCGATCTTTTGAAAGAATATTTCAGAGGTAATTTGCAATAATTAAATAATTAGGCAACTGGCACTGGTAAAAATTAGGCAGGATAAGCTTCATTCATTCTTATTTGGTTGTCTATTTCCCGATGAATCAATGCAATATTGAGGAAATTAATCACACTATAATCGATCTAAATAAATTTTCCGAACTTAAGATACTCATTCATACGAGAGACACACTTTCACAATAAACTGGCCACGTAATGAGTTATTTCCAGATATTTCGCACTTCCGGCCGGCTCACGATGATATAAGGTATAAATTTTCCAGTACTAAATCTATTATCGTTCATAATAATTATATATGCGTACTTATTAATATTGCCTATTTACAATGTAACTTTCAATGCTTAATTTCACCAATGAGTCATAAAGTAATCATGTATTGTTTTATCACGATTCATTTGTAAACTTAAGACTCATTTGCAAACTTAAACTCGTCCTTGAGCTTGGCTGTCTTCATCAATTTAGCAGTTGAACAAGAAACTTTCTCGCCATAATTTATTTTTATCACGGTGCACTGTGACCGTTAATGAGTTACTACTTGTAAAAAACTGTTTCTTCAGTTTCTAACTTACGCCCTTAAGTATCACTGTGTCCCGGGAAAACTAGAGTCGTTTGTAAACCTAAACATGGGCATGACAGGCAATGGAGTACTCTTTTATACCTAATATTTCCGTCTTCTGTACTTCCGTTACCTGCTTCCCGCTTTCGTGGTACATTTGTTTTGGAAAGCGTAAGTATCTTCGGCACAATGGATTGCTTTTGCCAGATTCAGGGCAGGGTGGAGGTATACATACATTGCGTGTGGCGGGAGCAACCTTTGACATCAAAGGGGAGAGTGCTCAATTAAATGCCACCGCCGGCGTTGGGTGGACGTTTGAGCTGAACCTGCTGAAGACTTCACTAACGAAATATTTAACTCGTGCCGTCCCACGCGTTTCCCTCAATGAACCGAACGTTGCAGGGACGCAAGGCGAGATGGGCCCTTTCTACATGGTTCTCTCCGAGATCAGTTATTTTCAACTGATCTGGGATTGAATCGATTATACGAGGTCTGTCAAATAAATACGCGAACTGAGGCCATAAAAAATTTATTTAGCAAAATTTAGTCTCAATCGATTTTGTCCCCTTCAAAGTTCTCTCCATTCGTTGCTAATCACTTATCTTGTCTTTTTTTCCGGTATTTAGGCTTTTTAGTTTTCTCGTCGTTTCTTGCTTTATTGTGCCCACATCTTCGCAGTGATATCCGCTCATTTAAATTTTGCATTTTGGAAATAGAAAAAAGTCGCATGGGGCGAGATCTGGAAAATGAGAAAATTGATCAAGGATGTGATTGAATTTTTTGCCAGAAACTGGCGAATAATCAATGTTGAATGTGCAGGTGCATTGTCATGGTGAAGGATCCATCCATCGCCTTGAGACAAATTTGGTCGTACAAGACGCACGCGATCTTTCAAACGCTTGAGGACTGTCAGGTAGAACTCAGCATTTACTCTTCGTCCTTCAGGAAGAAATTCATAATGAACAATATCTTCGATATCAAAGAAAACTAGGAGCATGACTTAAATGTTCGATCTGCTTTTTCTTGATTTTTTTGGTTTGATTAAATCCACTCGAAAACAGATGTTTTCTTCAGAGCATTATCACCATAAACGGCTGTCAACATTTCAGTAATTTCTCGATAAATTTTACCAAACTTGACCATACAATTTGATGTCGATTCGTTGCTCCGTGATGTCGTCAATTTCCATTTTGGACAAACAGTAAAAACAAGGACAACCGAAACTAACACAACTGGAACCATACGCACAGCTCGACGATCCGCCAAGCACAGACATTGGGTCATTGGGTCTCAGGCAACTAGCGCCGCTAGTGGGCGGGGCCATAATCCGTGTCATGGTCACCAGACTGCACCAGTCGCGTATTTATTGCATAGACATCGTATTAAAAAGAACACTTAAGCTTTGCTCAATTCAGTTCCATCCGATTTGAACTGGAAAAATTTCACCAAAAATCTTTGCATATAGGTCTTAGACTTACGAATTGAGTCAATCTAGGTTAAAAAATCTTAAATAGTGGCTTAAATATCGGAAATGAATTGGAAATAAAGATAACACACCTAAGGGTCGAAGTAATAAGTAAATGAAATGACGTGCATTTAAATTATTGGACTGTGTCACTCCACTTTCCTTTGTAATTTAACACAGTACATTATATATGCATAATGATGCCTTCAAAATTTCTTTATGGTTCTATTTAAATTTCATGAAATAGAATAAGATAAGTGTAAATAATTATGAATAAAATTGATATAAATACTTCACTTGTGACTCCTCTATTTTTTACTATAAAATTCCAAATATTTCTCAAAGCAGTTGTAATTCGTTATAGCCTTTAATGAGAAAGCGTTGCATTCTACAACAATATAATGATAATACAACTTTAAAAAATGATAGGAAATGAAGCCAAAAAATTATTATGGTCACTTATATTTTAAGAATTTTTCTTCTGTGCCAAATTGTCGAAAATTAAAATACATAGCTTGCATAGAAATTATCAGGAAACGTTTCGGAAAAATATATTTATTTCAGATATTTCTACAATGCCTCAAAATTCTTCAAAGTACATCCCATGAGTGTCGGCACACTTTTTACAGAGAGGTTTCCCGCAACTCGAAGGCTCCCTGGTAGGCTGATTCCGGAAGATCCTTAAGGGTACACGTGCAAACTGCTTTGATTGCAATTAGGAGTAGCATGGTTGTATTCTTTTGAGGGAGGATTTCACTTTTGGGAATGGGGAATAGTGTGTGGGTGCCAACTCGGGACTGTAAGGGGTTGGGGAATCGTCACGAAGCCGTTGAAAAATGCCTTCGCAAGCAGAGACTCCGACTCTACTCTTGGTAGTCCGTCAAAACATTCGGGATGAGTTTAGCTGAGATCTTTCGCATTGCCAAATTTTCAGTAATAATGGCGTGTACTGTCATCTCATCAATGCCAATACGGTCTGCGATCACGTGCACACTTGTGCACGGTCCGAAGTTAGCACTTCACGCACACTTCAGGAAAAAATTGTTATCGATGCTTTATCGATGCTTATGCAAAACTTGTATTTTCAATTACAATATATATCCTTCTTTTGAATGTGAATTAAGAAATTCAGGACTTTATAGCACTTCAACGTTTCGTACAAATGGATGTAATCATTTTGTTATTTGATTTTTTTTGAAGGCACTGTAATATATTGTTAAACTCCCGAACAGCACTTGTAATCCCTAAATAATTTCAGCTCAATTATAAATTAAAAACAAAAATGGAAAAATGTGTGTTAAATTTCCGATAATCAGCCGAATATGCCTGTAAATATCCCATTAAGCTAGTGAATACAGTTTTATAAGAGTTTATTTCAATACTATATAAATACTATATATCGAACATGATTGAGGTAATTGATCTTACTTCATTATTCGTGAGATCTAAGTCGATTAAAAAATGCAATTTTTGGGTGAACGAAAATAGTTCAGATTTAGTTAAATATATTTCAAGGTTAGTCTTGAAAATATTCAAAGAATAATAACATTACAATCTAATGATATTCAATTCTTTCAGTCCAATCGGTGTATTGATGAATTCACATCAATTTTGATCATAAGCAAAAGCATGATTTATGTACTTTGTAGGCATAAAGTACAATGAAGGCCAAAAAGGGGTATGACCCTACGAGTCTAACCTTATCGAATATGACTTATTCAAGTTTATTCCAGCTCAAAATTTATTTTCTCGATAAAATGTGTGCTTTCTCGTCTATTCGACCGCAAGGGAATTTTTACGTTGCCGAAATTAGACTAGATTAGTTGCATAGACGAAATGCATTCGGAAGAACAAATCAATCCGCATACTCATCCAACAGAATTGTGACAAAATGTTTAAGAACCATCAATCCATTCGTAACATACCTGTAAGTCTAGGGTTCATATTAGCCCCTGCAAATAAACTGCAGTTCATTTCATTAATTTTGTACGCCAGAGAGACAATTACTGGACCATTTGGGAGTTATAGTTTTGTGAAAAACAAGACCCTAAAAAGAGAGTTTTTATTGTAAGAATGACCTCCAACGTAATGCAATTTCTCATAATTATTCAGAAAATTGAACATTAAAATTTAAATTCCCATTAGGAAAATTATTCCATGCAGTCAATTGCCTATCAATTGACTGAACTACGCCAGCTAATAATGCGCATGCCTGACACTGGATCCAGGCTTTGAAAATAATGGCAGTGGGCAGAGATCCGTTGGTTTTGCAGGGAAATTTTGCGCTAATTGAATTCCTCCACGATGTTTGAATAATAAAAAGAAATGTTTGAATTGTTGAGTTGGTAAACATGAAATTATTTAATATATCATTAATTTTAGACGATCTGAAAATCATCCTCATCCACTTCAAATTGAAGAATCTGGTTCCGTCACCAATAGCTTCACTAATCATGTACGCAGAATAGGTTTCGAAAAACAATTTCATCAAATAAAAGTTTAATTCCGAATGAATAAAAATTAGTCTTGTACCGATGCGACGACTGATAAAAAAAGTTAATGAAATATTTTCCTTCTTTTAATTTTTAGCTTTCCGCAAATTTTATGGGTTTCAAACCCACTCTCGGGACACTGGTGGAATAACGAAATTCAGATTCAGAGAACCAAAGCTAAATTGTATTTAATTATTAGTCCGGCGTGGGCTAAATGAAACCAATTTTTACGCGTGCCGCAGGTTGGGAAATATATGATTCATGGATGTCGACGGAGGGGGAAAGAGAAGGAAGGAAGGGGGGGGGGAAGTTGAGTCGACCTCGCACGGCGATGGGTCGGGAGAGCGCCGGCGCGGTCAGCGGCGTGGGCGCGATTAGAAACGGGGATGGAGGGGTGGGATGTGCGGGCTCGCGCTCGCCTCCGAACGAAATCACTCTCCAATATTATTCCGACGAGACGCACGAGGGAAATAATAAGTATTATTTACGTCACTTAGCCACGTCATTTCGGGAAGCGAGAGGGAGCGCGTGTGTGCTCATTCTGTGCAGCTTGAAATCATTTACTGCCAGAACTTGTCGAATTCTTACCAAATGAAATACTGACCATCCATTCAGTTTCCGAAAACAACTCACTTCCGATAAATACCCGCTTGATAAAAACAAATTCCGCTTCGGTTACTTTGTGGAACAATAAATTTGTAAAATCTATCCCAATGCCCTCATAAAGCGTCTTTGTGATTCCGAAGGTTTCAATTTTCTTCACTCCGATACAGTTGGCTAATCTATTTATGGAAATTATATTATTCAATCCTTCGATATAAATCCGTAATATAATATGGATTTTGTGCGACCACTAATGGAATGGACCAAATTATTTTTCCCGGTCATGGAAAATCCGCAGAATTTGATTCATAGATATGATTTTATGATTTTTACTTAGAAACTAATACAAACTAAACATTCAAGTTTGGCTAGTACTTCCTTAATATTTAAGGAAAAAGTATTGAAATATTAGAATAAAATAGAGCAATGAAATATGCAATAGCCGTGGTAAGCATTATCATAAACCTTTCGGAAAAAATTGACGAATAAAATAGCGTTTTAGTAAGAAATAGAAAATAAAATCCACGAAAAATGGAAAAAGATTATGAGAAAAGAAATATATTCCTTTTTTATAAATTAAACCAAATGAAGCAGAAAAAATACCGAGTTTAAGTGAATTAATTATATTTTATAGGATATAAAACGTTATATTATTTTATTCAACAATCAATTTCCTCCAGTATGTTAGTTTAGAAGCTTCTTAGTGAATATCCGTCAAAAAGTTAATGGACAGACTAGAGTGAAAGACTTTAATGTGACCTAAGCCTGGTATTTTGCCATTTTAAAATGAAAAAGGAGGTAAATATCAATTAAACGTTTAATTAACTTCTTTGTCGTGAATTCCGTCGGTGTACCTCTTGGTTGCGACAGTAATTCGGAGCACGTCGTTGAAAAGGGAAGGTTTATTTAAAAAGGAAAATGTTCATTCTTGGGCACTCGTGTGGTTGAAGTTGTCCCTTTTCATCATAAATGAACTTTTTTCCACGCTTTAACATTTGTACAGTGGAATAGGCGTACATTTTTTTCATTACCTTGAGCACATTTAAAAAAGAATTTTTAAACGGTCACTAATTATCAACACTAAGTAACTAGGTTTAAGAATTTTCTTCGAGAGCCATAAAGGTAATACGTTTAACTTGAGTTTTGCATTACTTTAAAATCTCAATTTTCATGAATAATTATCCATATTATGTGGACTACGATTTTGCAAGAAATGGTAAAAGAAATTCTGCCAATCCACACTTCACAATATATTGCCATGCCATACACCTATTGCCATGCCATACACCTATTGCCATGCCATACACCACTACCATGGTTTCGCTTCCACGCAACATTATCAAGTCACCAGAAAGCTACGTATTCGTATGAACTTTTTCACCCGACCTTTGAGTGCCAAGAAATTCCACGGGATTGAGCCTAAGACAGTAAACTATAGAGTATGATTTTCATTAAAAAATTTACATGGACACCAAATGGTATATTGACCGATAATTGTAATAAATATTGATGGTTACTAATGCAGAAGTATTGATATTGTCTTTTGTAAACTACGTCAATTATTAGTTATCTTCTTTTACTCTAAACGATTTTGCAGTTAACTAATATGGAAGTGTCGATAAAGGATCCACGCCATGCCTTAACTTATGCTTTAACTTAACCATTAAGGAACTTTTTAGACAATAAATTGGAGTAAAAAGCCATCCACTAATGCCAAAATTGCCGCCTCATAATCCAGTTGCCTAGAGAAGCATGGTTTTTAATGAGAAATGTGACATTTGATGCCATTTATTCGACAACTGATGAACGAGATACGTGATAAAGGCATACACGTCTGAATTTCACTTTGGATGTCAAATGAACGTTCTTGTATTCGATTCGTAATATTAGCGTACATAAAACTGTTTTACCTGCACAAATTATCACTATCAAACATTATCAAGAAGTAAAATCACACCCATCAGCAATTTTTGAAACTTTCAAAAGATAAAAGTTATTAGGAAATAATATAATACTATGTGTGCAATACTACGCTTTCATGATAAAACAGAAATAGTTCCGGTGCTCTCTCACCCAATCTCCATCGTGCACCATTTATAGACGAAAAATGTCCCATTCTCTTTTTGTCCTCCCGCCAGGGATGAGGGCCATCTAGATATCATCGTATATTTAAATAAATAGATAACATTTTAGCTCTTCTTTATCTTTATTGAAGTAAGTAAAAATAATGATTGCCTTATCTTCAGTGGAAGATGAATATGGAAAACCTGATGCCGAAAAATAATACTCAGATAAGATAAGATTAGACATGGCTATTGATTATACATTCCGGTTTGGACTCTTTAAATGTTGTTTTCTTATAAATGTTCTTTCAATAACAAATACCAACTGCAAAAATCAATATTTTCTGAAATCGAAAGAGCAGGTTGGGAAACGCTGATATTCCACCTTAAAACTCCAACGGAGTTACAAGTATGATTTTCCGGTGGACTCGCTTTCATGTAATTATTTGACATGTGGAAGGACGGGAAAGATTTATACAAGAGATAGCATATATTTCAACCTAATTAATTTATGAACAGTTGAAGTAATGGGATATTGAATAATAATAGCAATCGCTATCCTTTCATCTTCATCGCTCCA
Organism: Hetaerina americana; assembly: GCF_022747635.1. Taxonomy (NCBI): domain Eukaryota; kingdom Metazoa; phylum Arthropoda; class Insecta; order Odonata; family Calopterygidae; genus Hetaerina; species Hetaerina americana. The sequence continues at coordinate 83,768,590 of NW_027287427.1, read as the reverse complement.
AAAAACGGAATGATTAAATGAAACTTATGAATAAAATTTCCTCAAATTCTGAGAAACTGCGGGAGATGCCGCAAAAGTAACTAAACTAAAAAAGCCGACATTGTGTTCATTGAATAAAGACATTATCACCTGTGTTGGCAGGCTGCCTGTTTCTTTTGAAGCAGGTTTACCATAAAAATGTTAAAAATATATACATTTTTCACTCAATTACGTCCCTCTGCCTTCGTTCAAATGAAACTAATTTGGGTTTCTTTTATGCTTAGAGGTGAATTTAAATTCATTTAATTTTAATAAAGTAAAGATAAAATAATTATTCATAAATTAAACCCACCACCACAGTAATCAACCCAATGGTCGATTTGATAGGCGAAAAAAGGACGGTTCAACGGCGTGAGAAATCCACAAATCAGGGTATTTACGGAGGGCCAATTCCTTTCCCTGTGCTTTCCCATGAAGACCTGGTGTCCGACAAACCACACCATTTAAATGAAACCGAGTGTGCTCAGAGGTATCTCCTGGAAGTTAAAGATAATATTTTCTTAACAAAAATAAAAACAGTAAACTAGTGCAAATGATTCCACTATCATACTTGAAAAGATTGTTCAAGTATTTTTATTTTCACACTTGGACGATGACGAGGTACAAGTAGTATTTCTCGTGATTTTAACGTACACGCGTAAATATTGGAGGATTTTCGTACACTAGTTCTATCTGTTGAAGATTGATATAACCTGGTTACATTTTATATCTAAATTATTTTTTTGGTAATAACTAGGTAAAGAAACTTTCACCATGTCTTGGCACACTGTTGCTAGAATACAACTGAAGTGGACGCCCGACATCTCTCATAGTCAGGATCGTATGAAACGCGTTTCCTAGAGAATACATGGCTATGACGGAAAACTGGTAGTGTATATTTAATAGACATGCCCTGATTATTAGTGATTAATGATTTCCTATCTCATTTTATCTCCCATCTCATGAAATTTGACCTTGATAATATGGAAGGAATTATACTTTCCAGTGCCTCTAACAACGGCCCTTAGAGCTCTCATACAATTGGTTCGCTTCACTGGCTCCCAAAACAAACGTCTCCGGCCCTCTCTAATTCCTACTTTGCATGAACGAACGAAAACAGCTGAGTTTATACAGTTGTTTTTGTTAAGTTTTATTTATAAAACAGTTGTAGTAAATAGTTTATCTTGTTTACTTGTAAACTACGGTGTAAATCACATTCATACGCTCAGTCGAAAGAATAGAGTAAAATTGTAAAATTACCCAAATGTAAAAAAACGGCCTTGACCATTAAAAATTGTCAATACTCCTGAAATAGTGCGGTGCCAAACCTTGAAAGAATTAACCGCACAACAGTTTACTTTTTCAAAGTATTGAGATATTAAGTGTAATATCTATTGAATACCGCGGGTTATTTAACGACATCTCTTGGAGAAGAGTATGAGGAAAATATTCGGTCAACGTAGCAGAAAATAAGGAATTATTAGAATTGAAGTAGTATGGCTATGCTAAGGTGATTAAATAGGGCGATGGCATTCTTCATTAATAAGATATCGCTACGAATATGTTTCATTGTTAGGAATGATTGTGACATGGGTTTGATGACAAAGTTAAATCATATTTGGCGTAGAGAAAGTCAATGGCAAAACGGCACTATTTGAAATCTTAGAAGGTCGACAGAACGTTAGCAGAATCGTCTCAAGCGATTTTAATTTTATTAATATCTTTTCCGTCTCGCAATGTATATTCCTTTGTTTCCCCAATATACGACCGATTCTATATATTTTTAATATTATATTATTTGACATTATAATTATATCATTGTAACTATAATTTTTAATATTATATATTATTTAACTTACTGAGCTAATATCTTAACGAAGTCAATTCGTTAACCATAGTTTCATTTCTATTGATTTTTTCTGGTCCCAGTAGTTAATTTTCCTACCGTAGCTTGAATTTTCAGCACGGATTCTTCCATATTCCTCCATGATTGATCTTTTACATTTCTGTAGAGCGCACTTATCTCACCCTTACTCAATAAAATCTCCATGTTTTAAAACAGTGCCCTCCCCCTCGCTTCTTTAACCCTATTATTTTCCCGCTTCATTTTTTCAATTTACCTCTATGTACCTCCTTCAACAAGCTATTACTCTCTAAAATGTTTCCATTTATTTCATTCATTAATATTCTTTAATACCTGCTAGTTAGTCTTGATCCATTGCTTCCTCGTAATTTTTCTATTCAATTAATGTACAATTTCATTCTACTTTAATCCACCCCACTCTCGATCCTCATTCGTGTAAGTTTTTCTCTTGCTTCCTGGTAGTCTTTTCTTTTCGTCCCGGGTAAGGCGCATTCTTCGCATTCTGCAAAAGCTGGGAGCCATCTGCCACCGGCCGCCAGCCTTAACTAGGATTCCCCTTCCCTCGAACCAAGCCAGAGAAACTGCCGCCCGTTTGTCCTTCTATTCGGGAAAACGTAAGTCATACTACTTTTGAGACAGGCCTTTTGTACCATATCTCTAGTATGTACATAAATATGAGCATATATATGATTCCCCCTTCCCGGACTACAAACTTGACGTGGTGGAAGGGCTGGTGCGTTCCGATTACCCCTAGAGCTGTGCTGGCCGGAGTAATAATAATTGCTCCTGGTAGGGTCACCCATGCCAGATAGGTCGAAGGTTAGGAGCCAGACGAAAGGTAGCCCACGCAGCGTCTGTTCCTAAGTGAGGCGGCTGCAATGGCGTCTGACCCCAGAGGGGCGGCCAGTAAGTGATGGTGTCACGTTAAAAACACTATTGAGGAAGGCAACGGGAAACCACCTCAATTATCATTCCCAAGATTTAGATGATGGAAAAAAGAGAGATTTTGAGTCCTGGCAACTACGGGGATCGGCCCAATCGGCCGTGTGTCGTGCCCGGCAGCGGGGGAGGCAAGGCTTCCGCGGTCGTCATCCCACGAAACCCTTGCAAGGGAAAACCGGCAGCAGCAGGACAGAAGACGCAGGAGAAGAAGACCACATTAGTTAGAATAGGAACGTGGAATGTTAGGACAATGATGAGGACAGGGAAATTGGAGAATGTTAAGCGAGAGATGGAAAGGGGAAATATAGATATTTTAGGTCTATGCGAGGTGAGATGGAAGGATAGCGGGGATTACTGGAGTGATAAGTATAGAATAATATACAGCGAGGGGGACGAGAGCCAACGAGGGGTTGCCATAGTATTAAATGAAGAGGTAGGAGGAAGAGTAATAAACATAGAGCAGGTAACGGATGGATTATAACTAGGAGATATAAAAGCAGAAGCGACGAACTTGGTTATTATTCAGGTATACATGCCACCGAGAAACCATAAGGAAGAAGAGGTTGATAGGATATAAGATCAGTTAGAGGACATAATCGTTTTATATCCCACGCAACTAAAGTTGTTCTCAGGATCATAAGCAAAAGAATAGAGAGTAGGGTAAATGATTACTTAGGGGATGATCAGTTTGGGTTTAGGAAGGGGAGAGGTACGCGTGATGCCATTGCAGTAATGAAATTATTAATCGAGAGGAATATAGAACACAACCAGAAGGTATTTGCCTGTTTCGTAGATTTCGAAAAAGCGTTTGATAGAGTGAATTGGGAAAAACTAATGAGTTTATTGCAGAAAATAGGAACAGATTGGAGGGAAAGGAGGCTAATCCGCAACTTGTAAATGTCTCAGACTGCACAGGTGCGAGTGGGGAACGGGGAATCCGGATGGGCAGTGTTAGGACAGGATGATCAGTGTTATCACCGTTGCTGTTCAACCTGCATGCAGAGGAAATGATTAAAGAGTCATGGGAAGAACTGGACGTAGGAATGAAAGTGGGCGGGGAATTCGTAAAATCAGTTAGGTTTGCTGATGACCATGCTATAGTTTGTCAGTTAGTCAAGGGGTTGCAAGTATTGCATAGTGAATTGTAAATTCAGTGCGACAGGTATGGGATGAGAATCAATATTAATAAAGCAAAGGTTATGCGATTTTCTAGAAGGAAAAAAGCTAAGCTAAACATTAAAATAGAGCAGGTAGAACAGTTTACGTATCTCGGAAGTGTTTTGGACCAACACGGTCAAAGTAGTAGGGACGTAAGGAGAAGAATTGGGCTAGGCAAAGAAGCTTTCAGTAGGAGGAGGGAGTTGATGACAGGGACGTTGAGCAAGTATATTAAGAAAAGACTCGTAAAAACTTTGATATAGAGCGTAGTTATGTACGGCGCGGAAACGTGGTCATTGAAGCAGGAGGATAGACGTAGATTGGAGGCTGTTGAAATGTGGGTGTGGAGAAGAATTGAGAAGGTGAAATGTACAGAGAAGAAAACAAATGAGGAAGTACTTGGTATGGTGGGCGAGGACAGGGGTTTGTTGGGAGCAATCCTATGGAGGCAGGAAAAAAGGATGAAGGGGGTATTGACCGGCAGCGGGATGTTGAAGACTGTAATAGAGGGGAGACTGTTAGGCAAACGAGGAAAGGGAAGGAATAGGATAGGGATGTTGGACGGGATGAAAGGAGGAGGAAAGTACTGAGAGCTGAAGAGGGATCTGATGTAGAATAGGATGTTGTGTTTTGCTAGGGGTCACAAATTATTTAATTAGTAATTATGTCCATCCAAAAACCTACGTTAACCGTTAGATTACCTAAGATTAATTATATATGATTCGGCCTTCTTCTGTGCTATATCTGTCTGTTTGTCGTTGCGAGGATTTGTTGTGCTATAAGTTCTTCGATAGCTTAAATCTTACCTTTCCGGAAATAAAGGCCTAGGAGCCCAAGTTCATTATTAAGTAGAGTACTTGTTCATATTTTTGTCCATTATTATGTTATGGGGTGCATGATGGAGGTAGTATGTTCTTGCCTTCCAAACTACGTAGAGTTTTTTAACGTGTTGTCGTCAATTGTGCGAATGATACTCACCGTAATTTCCTCGAAGTTAACTCTGATGAGTGTGAATGGAGATCTCCTAGTACGAGTACTCATACCAACAGCAAGTGAAATCCACATATCAGGGCACAAGAGCAGTTCCCTTCCTTGTACCGCTTTTGGTTTGGTGGTTTGTTAGGAAATTGGGAAATTAGGAAATTGTCTGGCCACTGAAAATTCACATGTCTTGTGTTAGGTTGAGGGTGCACAAAAACCTCCCTGGGAATTGAAACCGGAGCCAATATATGGCTACACACTCTCTTAATGGCCAACAACTTCCTCATTAAATTGGAAAAATTTGAAGTTCATCTTGGTTTGTAAAACGAGCCATTTGCCATTGCCATATCCTATCCCTCTTAAATGAAACACATTTAAATTTGATTTTCCTACATTTTGCAAAAATATAACGCGTTATGATGCGTAGCGTACATATCCGATCATTTAATAAATTTCGAACTCTGAAATCACTATCACTGTTTTTTTTTCATTTTAGTATAATGCTAAATACCTGAATTTTTTATTGACCAAATTACAACTTTCAAATCGGAAATACCATTATATTAGAATATTTTATTTTGAGTAGATTAATTTAATTAACAAATATAATTATCGCTGATGCAGTGGACAATTACAATACCTTTCAGCTATTTAAAAGAAACGATAAATACATAATGACGAATCATTTTAGTACCAAGTGTATACAGTCAAAACTATATCTCTAAAATAAATAAGTATTTCTTTATACAGGGAATATGAGTGGCATATGTCCATCACTGTCGACCCCTGATTTGAAAAAAATAAGGATCAATATATCGACCCCGGTTCACGTGAGTATTTTTAATGTCAAAAAAATGGACATTTGTTCATTAATGGGAATCATTTTAAATAAGTATGGGGCTGTGACTCGTGTAGAATGACAATTTGGTAAATTTCTTCCAGCAAGTGCAAAGACAGTATTTACCAGACGTGTCGGTTGACTGACACGGAAGAATAGTCGGGTCTCCGCAATATAAGGGCAAACACACGTAGATGTATTAAAAACTGTCCGCAAAATCGAGGTATACTTAGAGTGAAAGAGTCAAGCTTGGATTTTAGCCATGTGATGAACTTAGAAAATCTCAATTATTTCATTCGTCATTTCCCTCAGATGCCAATTCCAATTTGTTCGGTAAAGAACAAAGAAAGGATAAACAGGCAAATTTTGTTTCAAAAGGAATTTTTCCAATCGAGGTGGAACGCAGATTCGTTCCACCTTATTTGGGGATGAAATAAGCGAACAATCTTTCAATGCTCAATAAATTTGGTGAAGTACATTTCTGCATTTGCGCGTCCTTCCTAATTATGACGACCACTATTCACTATTCTTAGCTCGAGACCGTCCACTCCACTAATGATATCCGGGGTGGAAACTGCAGACAGGTGAGAGCAGGGGCCGCGGGTCGGGGAAGGTGCGACGCGCAAGTCGGCGACGGGAAGAGCGCGGATGCGATAAGCGTTCTCGAAGGTGGAAAAATTGCCACCCCCCTCCCCGGTAACTCCCCTCTCCTCCCCGATCCAATACGGGCCGCACGCAGTGTTGTGGCGTGGCCTGGAGGGAGGGAATGGTTGGAAGGGAGAGGATTAGTGGGGGAGGGGGGTGATGGAAATAGAGGGGAAAATCGGAGAGGGGAGGGGTGGTCGGATGGGGCGTCAGGAGAGGGAAGAAAGACGTGTTGTGGAGGACGACTTTACTACACGCCATCCGCGCCCCACCCCTGGCTCACCCCACACCCCATCGCACTTTCCCTCCCCTTTACCCACACACCCCCCTCACGTCTCCCACTGCACTCCCACTCCGCGCGCCGACTCGCCCCCCCTCCCTCCCGCCCTTCCCCCTCCTCTCCGAGTCCCGCGGCGCAACTACTCGGCCACGAGAGCCGACCAGCAGGCAGTCTGAGCCGAGACGTGCTTCCGTCTCGCTCTCGCTGCGGGAAGCGCCCTTTCTCTCTCATCCCTTCCGCACACGCGGCCTCTCGCAACCTTCTCTCCACCCTCGCCTTCCCTAGTTGTGCTCCGGGAGAGGCGCGGTGGCCCCGTGTCTTTTCCCCGATTCCCTCGCGTGTCGGCGGGAGCGGCCAGTTGAGGCTCTCCGCCTGAGAGGGGGACCACTCCGCCGGCGAGAGAGAGAGAGCCGCCGTGCGCCCGCGGATTACCCGCCCCCGGCGACCGAATGGTCGCTCTTCCCGCGCGCGCCAAGATTCGCGAGGAGGTTCAGAGCGACCCATTTGATTGGCCGGCGCCGGCACGCGCCTCCCTCTCTTCCCGCCCGAGATAAAGTGGTGGGCGCGCGCCACTGCTTTCTGCTTGCCTCGTGTGACCGCCTCAGACGACCCCAGAGCGGCACGCCGCCGGCCCCGATAAGGAAGTTGTTCTTTCCCACCCATTCTCTCGACCGCTTTTCCGTGCCCTTTTATCTCTCTCTCTCTCTCTCTCTCTCTCTCTCTCTCCCTTTCCTCCCGACGCGGCGGTGGAAAGTTTGACGCCCGAAGGTCCCCTCCGCGGTGAGGGATTCATTCCTCAAACCCCCAACCCTCTTAGAGGAATTTGTCTTTCCACCGAGGATGGCGGTGCCCAGTTTGTTTGGATATGGATTCTAAATTACGCGTGCGGGTTACTTTAATTGCCGATTAGATCGCGAAATTGTGAAAGCCGATTTTTATATATCTAAAAAGCCTGTATGTGAACGACTTGCGATTTTGTGCTCTTCAAAACTATTGGTAAAACAGGAGGTTTTTCCGTTTTGGAGCTCGTCCAATTTTTTTCGTTTAGAGGAAGTGTGTTTCAATCGGAAGAAGATTCACCTTTTTGCAGTACGCGATAACATTTATTTAGCTGGTAGAATTTTTTGATTACCCTATTTGTTTTTCTATTTATATTTCAAATTAATTTTGTTTTCTCTCTTTATGTCCATTTTTTGAAAATGTGTAATCTGTATGTGTGCCGAATCATTAAAAAAAATATTCTTTGGAATGAATTATGTAAATTCGAAAGTATTTTTATTTAGATAAATAATGATTAAATTATTTTAATGAACTTGAAAAAAAAGAGAAGACACTTGAAACGTTCGAGTAAGGTTTGCGAAAGTTAATGTTAAATCAACACTGATGCTGTAACCTGGAATTAGTCGGTCAGGTTTAATTGAAATCTCGAGAGTACTATTTTTAATACAATTTATTATAGCCCATTGTTCTCCCAGTTCTCTCGTAATTTTTTATAAAACCAAAAGGTAATTATTCTTTTGGTGGTTCAGAAGGATTTTATTGATGATTGGGAAAGCATTTCAGTAACGACTCACAAGACTTTAGGTAAATATTATTACTCATAGGCGTAAAAAGTATTGGATTTAAAATGAAGCTGCAGTGCGCAGACATTTCAAAATAAATTGAAAAGTTTCCTGAACTCTTCAAAAACAGTTTAGTATTCCATTGAGTGTAAATGAACTGACTGTTGAGTAATTGTTTGAATTTTTTCAGGAAGAGAGGACTTAGAGCGTGACTAAGGAAGAGTAGCTCCAGTGTAAGGAAACTGAAGGCTTGCTCTGAGAACACAATATTATTTATTATTACATACCCAGGGAGAGAGCCAGGGTCACGTTGGGGGGGGGTTGGGGTTGTGGGGAGGGAAGCAGGGTCAGGATATAGCGGAGGTGGCAGTGGGAAAAGATATAAGGGGGGCATAAAAGAGGGAATCGGTCTGACTGGCTTTGGATGACGGAGCGGCACGTGGGAGGGGGGTTCGTGGGTATTCGTGACCTGCCCCGGCGGATTGATCAGCTCTTCTGCGCGATAGAATTCAACGCCTAAAAGCAGGAAAGAGAGTAGGAGTGGAAAGGGAGAAAAAAATTTCGAAAGTTTATTTTACCTTAAAAAAACAATATCCTGGTATCGTAAAAAACCTTCGATATCCTTTTATATTTTCCTTCTCATTCCGTCTCACACATTTGGTTCCCGAGGAAAACCGCACGGCCTTTTATTTTTAATTTTCTACGTGACGCTTCTTACTGGGATGTGTTGAAACGAAAACCGGCCACGACCATATCCTTAGAGATTCCCTCTCAGCCAGGAAGTGAGGGCAGGAAGGGTTTCCTTTGAATGAATTAAAAGAGTAAGAAATTATTGTCGCCCCGCAACCGGTTTTCGGCAGGCTTGCGTACCCAATTCGACACGCGCCGAGAAGAATTCGATTGGGCGCCGCCGCGTCTTCCCTCCGGCGCTGAGGCGAGGCGAGGGGCGAAGTAGAGGAGAGAGTGGCGGCGAGTGGGATCCAACGCCGCCGGTGAGGGTCGCCGGGGTTCGCCGAGACCGTGTCACCTGGTCGTCTCCCGCTAAGTTCCTCCCGATACGCTTGTCTCCCTCACCCACGTTCAAACCGACCTACTCGGCCGGGGGAGCTGTTCCGGTTCCCTCAGAGATAGGAAAGGCATCGGATGTTTCCAGTGCCAAGGTAGAGGGAAACTATCCAACTCCGAATCTCACGGATTTCTCGTCGTAAAATCCACAATGGTGCGGAAAATATCGGATTCTTCCGCCTTGTGAAGGCTTCTCGACGTGGGGACTCCTAAAAGGCGGCCGACTCTTCTCTCGCCTTGAGCCATTCTCAAATTCCTCGTGGATCTATGGCCCTGCCGTCCGCCGCCCGTGTCCCACTGGGGGAGTGAATCACATCCCCGCCAACGCGACAGGAAGAAGGAAGCGGTGCGATCAAAGAGCCTTGGATCCCGGGCCCCCGTCGAAGACTCCCTCCGGCGACAATGGTTCCGTTACTAAAGAGATTCGTCGCTGCTTTTCTGCTCCACATGATCCTCTTGGAAGATCACGGTGAGTCCCGCGGTTTTCTTTTCGTTGGGATTTGACATGTTTTATATCTGGGACGGGAGAGATGGGGGACTTCCATTGCGATCCGTGGCGTGTGACATTTTATGCGTCCACACAAGAGGGAGGCTCGGTGTGACTTGTAGACATGCAGCAGACACCCAATATCGCGCACCATATGATACGTTTGTCATGTGGTAGTAAGTTGTAATGTGGATTTTTTTTAAAATGTGGTTCGGCTGAGGTTTCTCGCCAATTCCACTGCAACTTTCAATCAAAACGCTTCCAGATAAAAAAACTTTATATGGGTTTACAAACGGAAAGTTAGTCATGCAGAGGGACCAGTGAGGATGAATCACACGTTTGTTCAGTTATTGGGTATATTTGGAGATTGATAAATTGAAGATTTTAAAACTATTCTTGACGCTTTTGGTTTATGGATTAACTTTTGTAAAGAGTAATAAAGGCGAGACGTTTTACACTGCACGATAATACCGTGGTGATCATATCAGAGTGTAATCCTAAAAGACCTGTAGTAAGATTTCATTCAGGGAAAAATAATTTAGAAGTTATCATAAACAAAGTGCTGTTAGTTGAAATGCATAGTATAGTAAATAAGTGTTGGTAGCACTGACATATTTTTTCAAATCATGAAACCTTTCTATTTTCTCGAGAGATGCCAGATTTGGTATACAATAAATGTAATAGGCAAAGTCAAGAATTTCATCGGTAGTGAACGAGGAAGGTAAATAGAAGACTAATACAATAAAATTCCGGTAAAAATCCTTTTTAATCACAGATTTAGGACTCATTGTATTAATGCTTGTATTGAAATTTGTGAGCGACGGATTGCAATCTTCGTACGTATAAAAAGTTTTCTGTCCGAATGTTGACTTGCTGCATATTACCAGTTTAACCTTGGTGAATCTTAATTTTCATGTCTTGACAAGAATTAAAAAGTAAAAATGTATCGGATAAAAACGGAAACCTTCGATAGAACGGATTATTAATGTATGCACGAACATACCGTTCATTCTAAGAAAAATTCTATGATTACATTTTTGCATACTTATGTATGAGAATAAGCTAACTTCTCATGTTGACTACAATTGCCACAATGCATTGATACTAAAAAAACGGGGTATTGTAAAAATAGATGCCATGTTTCCAAGTGCCAAAGAATTGGAAACAATACATTATGAACATCGCAAATAAACACATTATAATGAACATCACAAACAACATTATGAAATTCCCTTTAAAACTGAATTTTAATTTTTTCAACAAATTCAGTAAGCTATTATGGTCACCATGATGATGATTTGTCGAAAAATAAATATCCAAAGCGTATAACATCATAAAAAGCTGTGTAATGCACAGCAATTATAACTACTATTCTTTTATTGAATCAAATTTACCGTGTGCTTCAACTTTGTTCCATCAGTATCGCATTGCACAAAAGTATTCACATGGTGAGAACGAATTTCTTGGTGTGGCTTAAATTTATCTATTTACAATTGAAGACATAATGAGTGATTGAATCAGGTGCACACAATGCATTTTTGACTGCATGGTTGTATGTATAACAAGTGATATTTCCAATGAAAATATTATATTTTATTCATTCATTAATCTAAGTATCATGTGGAATATTAGTTTATGTCCGTCTTAAAGTTTTTCCGGTAATTTTAAGGATTCTCTGTGCCAAGCCACCATCGTTTGCATCAATTGAAACGGGCAGTTATCCATCCATGACTCAACTCAAATTCAATGGACGATGACGTTATCAAAAGGGTGTTTTTTAACCATTGGTTAAAGATCTTTTGAATGGGTATTCATTTTATAGAAGTGAGCTCTAAACGTCTATTAGAAGACAAAACGGTGGGATTATGAAACGTTAGATCTATCCGTGAGTTTTCAAAAAACGATTTCTGCTAATAAGTATTCAAGGGTATAGTAAATGCGTGTGAAATTTGATTTGCCTTCTGCAAATAAATTAAATAAAAAGTGCGAGTCACCCACTAGTAGAAAATATCACTTGTTTTGATAATTATATCATGTATCATAATGTATCGTGTGATGAAAGGAGGAAAATTGAAAAAAATTAACGATATAACTAGTTTAAAATTAGAAAGAACAGCCGTTTGAATGCATAGGACATTTCTCATGAAACCAATTGTGCCAATATTTTTTGAATAATTCGCTTACAGCTTATATACTTAATCATGGATGTTGTAGGTATGATTCTTAGAATGACGATTAGGCGAACATACCATCCCCTTTTACACTTTTATTTCATAATAATTTTATATAAGTTAATAAATTCATCACAGAGTTTTAAGCAAAATACTGGAATAAGCATAAATGGTAAATTCTCTCCGCTAGAATTGGAATTTGTCGGCATCAGTACCGAAAAATTGTATTTTCGAATTCCTTCATACATTCTTCCAAGCATGTAAATGGAAAATTACGCTACAAGCACACAGTCTCATCCCAAGCAACAAAAGGCAAAAAGTGTGTGAATTCTAAAGCATGTGCGGTTAGTTAGCGTGAAGTTATTGCATACTCGTACATTTTTTCAAATATTTACTTATTAATGAATATAATTTACATACGTATTACTGAAATATACTCTTCTCGCTAATTACCTCGTTTCAAATACACATCATAACTGGCATAGACAATCCCAAAAAAAAGAAGTGAGTAAAAGGCCATACTATTTTGCTTCCATACTTAATATAATGAGGTAAGGCAATCATGACAAATTTTGGCGAAGTGATTTTTTAGGACTGTTTATGATCGCTGTAGATATTAATACATGAATCATTCGTCCTTTGCGATTGGCACCCGAAAACCAACGTTTCCTATTTACTTGTATCGATGAAAATCATTCAATAAGGGTGTTTTCATCGTTTCTTGAGCGAACTCGAGACAAATAGGTCGGAAAGATTTTTCATATATGATGGCAGATGGACGATTTCACAAAATCGTCGTGACCTAGGATAATTTAGACTCAGCTCCGTCAACGGTAAAGCAAATATGCCAGTCACAGGGATGGAAATACGGATAGACTGCTCTTGTTCTACGCTTTGCCATTGAATTATCGATAAACCGCTTCAATAACAGGATTTAATATTTATCTCCGTTTGTGGTGCACTGCCTTCGATGATGGGGAGGAAAAAAAAATTTCGCTCAGTTGAACGTCACGCGGAAATTACGTCCAAATTAGTGGCACATTTTAGATTTATAGGCGCAGCGCGCTGGAATACGATCTTTGGAAATCGCGTGAGATATGGAAACATTGGCTGTTCGTCCAACTCTTGCAAACCCGTGGCGTGATAAGGAGGAACGACTCGATGCCATTTTTTCACCTCACGGCTGTCGACTGAATATCGCTTTATCCGCCCTCAACGGAAAATGTTATTTAGTTTAGATTTCAATGCTACATTTGTCATTGAAAATGACATAAATGTGGGTACTTATCTCGAGGAAGTTTACCCACCTCCTCATTCGTGGGTGCTGCTGTGAAATGACCGCAAATTGTTGGGGGAATTGGTTTATCTCAGATCCTGTCATCGTTTCCTCTATCGAATTATGTCCTAAGCAAGTCCATGTGGTGACAGTCCGTCTATTTTCATGGGGAGGGAGGCAGGAATAATGGTAGTTATTCCCCATTATCAGGTGCGCCTTGAATTGGATATGCACCAAAAGAGGCAGGTATTCCTATTCCATTTCCCGCGGACGGACACATTATTTACAGCAAATTTACCATTAATTGGATTTCGACTAAATCATTAATATTTATTTTCGACTGAATATTAATTTTTAAATTTCAACTCACATTCATCCATATGAATGCATGCCCACTTGCAATTTAGTTCCCATAGGTGAGAATAGAGATCAATCCTGATTTTTAGGAAAAGTGAAATTCACATAAATTTGAATGTGAATTCCACTCCTCCAAATAGGGGCGCGGTTCCTTTCCCTGTATTAATATTCGTTTTCCTGAGAAGTTCTAAACACCAGGTAGTCACTACGCGGCTTGAATACATAAATGTCATGACATTATTAGACATTGGAACATAGGAGCGTTTGATCAGTAGCTGAATTCCTATTTCACAGAGATAGGGTAAAAATCCTAATTGAAATTATTGCTGAATTACTGTTAAGCATAAACTAAATTGACTTCTAAATTAAAATTAATTTATACGACGGATTCTCTAAACTTTTAAAAATACAACGGAACTGATAGTTCGGAGGTATCATTATGGCTTAATGTAGAAAAATTTTCTTTTCTAATCACTTTCATGAAAAAAATACTCAACTTTGATTGCACTTAAGTAATATCATGGCCGAAATTACGTCATGGTTAACAATTTTTCAAATTTGGCATTCACGAATGATATGAACTAAAGCTACAGCAGGCGTGCGGAGTTTTGCCGATCGGTTAACTATTTGCATATTTTATTAATATTTATGACGAGAAAATGAATAAAACGCATTGTGAGCGTATTGTGGAAATGTTTAAAAAGGAAAAATTGTTTTTTTCCTCATTGCACGTAAATGAAATGTAGCCAAAGAATAACAACAGCTTGCAGTTGGAACTTAGGATGAAAAACGCATTCATATTTGAATTAATTCCTAACATTTTTAGCGTTTTTCAGGCAGAATCCCTCAAACGATGTTTTAAGAAAGTAATCATAGATATCAGGGCTGGCTGCTGATCAGTTATTCATCGCTGCATTGCTCTTCTCCAAGTAGATGACGATTGTCCAGGTCGGCGTGGAGTCGTTTACTCCAATCCTTTTTTATCAATACCGACAATGAAGGCATTGTTTACCGTTTTTTTTTGTTTTGTTCAATTGCTGTCAACAATTCTGAGGACAAAATCCTTCAATTTTACTTAAACGATAGTTTTTATGGAGTATTATTGATTATAAATATTGGTGAAATGTCTGAAAAAATATGATAAACAAAAACTTATAAAAATACATGAACCTAAATTTTAGATGTTAAAAAATTATATCAGGACAATTACACCTTTAAATCCTCGAATATATGATCAATATGAAAATAGTCTTGGAAAAAGGATTAAGACTTCCCATGAAAATATAGGTTCAAAAGATATTGTAACTGATCTCTTGTAGGCAATCATAACTTCTTAAATGTTAACTAGTACATTTTGATAAATTCTTTACGGAATGCTTTGCCATTTATTGGAATTAAAATCATATTTTTAACGATATAAAGTTGTGTGTCTTAAGAAATTAATTATTTAGGGTGAATTTTATAGAGAATTTCGAAACTACAGGCGTAAGAGTATCATTTCTCAAGTTAAACGTGTAAGCATTAACTTGCAAAATGTGGAAAAGTCATTTACATTCCTCGTAGAGTGTTGAATAGAGCGTGAAAGAAATACAAATATTGTCATTAATCTATCAAACGCTTGTCCGTGTTATTCTAAATAAATTGAATTTACTGACCGAGTGAGAAAAGTTAAATAAAAACAGTGTGAATACTACCACGGTAAAAATGTCTCTAAAGACAACAATTCATGATTAATTTTAACGCTATTTTTCCAAATATGAAACTAAATATGGGTGCCATGCACAAGATTTTGAAAGGACTTACTAGCTTATCACTACTACATACCTACGCTATCTACGCCCACCAAGACGCTACTTACAAACCCAAACCACAATAAACCCTTCTTCAATTTACCATTATTTCTGCCTCCCTTCATTTCATCTAATATTCCCAATTCTTTTGCTCCCCTTAACCTTTCTTGCCTAACGCTCTCCATTCTGTAAAAGCATTAAAAATACCATTACCGAACGCAATTCTCTGAATCCACTTTTTTAGTCTCCTTGTGATTTCTCGGAATCACCCTCTCTCCTCGACTAAAATGACCAGGACTTTTGAGTTTGTTTTCACTCTTGCCTCCGTCTATTTTAGTTTTATCTTCCTTTCCCACGTTCACATCTCAAATATCTACTCCTATAATCTTTCTTCAACGACCAAGTTTCCCCGCAGTACAAAATTACGCTCCATATTAAGGTGTGCACATATATTTTCAAAATAAAAAAATGATTGCATATATTTTAAATTTTTAGCTCGCTTATTGCTATAAGATGTGATGGATACATGTCAAAGCAGTATGAAACCCTTTTCGACAGTGAATTTCGCGTGAAAATATTTGTGGAAAAATGCATGTGTTGTGATACGGATGTATCGTGGGAATTGAGGAAGCTGTATGATTGTGAGGAATTTTATATCCGCAACTTGATCATGATAATCCACGTGGAATAACCTTTGGAATGGTTTTTACCAACCATTCTATTGAACTATTCTATTGAACTGCCCTTGACTGCATCTCCATTATTATCGTTTCTTTAATCATTTTTTCTGATGATTCTTCTTTGCCTGTGGAGTTATTTAGTTAGTAATTTAGTTTAATTGGTTTCTTCAATGACGTTCGTCCGTGAATTGTAAACTGGAACTGCCTCCGATTACTTTTATATTTCTATTTTTTAGACTGGCGCATTTGGCGATCTATACACCTTAACGAGGGTGTGAAGAAGGATGGGAAAAGTAAAATGAACAAAAAGGAGGACAGGAAGAAATGCTGGCAATGGTGGGGGAGGAGAAGGATTGCTGAGAGAAAACCAAAGGAGGCAGGAAAAGTGTACGCAGAGCATTTTGATTGGCAATGGGATGTTTGAGACTATGATATGGAGGGAAACTATGTGTAAGCAAGTAAGGGGTGGGAATAGAATCGGCATGTTAGACGCAATGAAGGGAGGTCTTTCTTTAATTTTTTTATTGGGGTGAGGTTGAGACTGTATGGTTCCTTCTTCCAGCTAACCCAAAAACACAACATTGTAGACATTTAAAAACGCCCATGCCCAAGGTTAAGGAAAATCCACCTTGGCGGGAATCGAAACCGCGACCTATGAATTGGCTGAAGAAAAAGTTCCCCCTCCGCCACCGGGGCCGGCGGAGATATAAACTGAATTGAAGAGGGGCTTACTGTAGTGCTGGATGTCAGGGTACGTTTTGATAGGAGAGTCAAGTAGATGCATCGTTGTATAGTCTGTGTTCATAAAAAACCTAATTTAACTAGTGGACTACCTATACACAAACAAAGACCGACTCACTTCCTTAAGACCCTCTTCCTAATTCATTCCTCATAATTGTTTTCTGTGACTATTTAGCGGTTACTTGTCCATCACTTCCAACCCTTTACTTTCTTAGCTGCGATTACCTATGAAGTATAAATGCGATGCATTTAAGTTTTAAGGAATAGTTACCCTATGATTACTAGGCTAGAATTATCTATTGTTTGGAGTTGATTCTTTCATTTAGGGGTCATCTTTGCTCTGGTCAATATTATCAATAATCTGCTCAATATTCTCGTTCCTATTACCCTACGATTGAATTTGCCGTTAACTCAGTATCTGCCTTTTATTTGTTTACATTTGCTTTAAATAGATATAATTAAAAAACTACGCTCCTCATTCTAGCAATGGATTGCTTCACTATGGTTAATCTAATTTTCAACAACATATTATAACTTGTAGAAAGGGAGGATCAACAGCTTTTATATTCTAATGTATTGCACGATCAACAAAACTCTCCAAGTAATTCTGTAGTTGTGGCTCACTCCGGAAAGGCACCCAGTTTGGGTCTTGAGCTTATCGGCTGGTGCCGGGGCTCCTTGCGGCACGTCGTGACGGGGGGATCGGATGCGCCGGGAGTGAAACCGCGGGGAAGCATGCACTCCGGCAAAGAGTCGGGGACGATCTTCATATCCCTCCGTTTCTCTCTCCTTATTAAAACTCATTCATCACTTGCAATTCTGGGGATTTATGGACTTCATATCGCCTCCTCCAAACGAAAATGCGGGCAGAAAGTCACCGCAGGCGAAAATATAAGTCTCAGACTCCGTGATAGAGGATGCAATACTGGCAGTAAGATTGCGAGAAAGGTGCCATCCCTCTCCACAGTCTATCTTACATGAAAATCGCAAAACAAGTTTTTGATTCACTGCTCCACCATCTCTTTTTTGAGGTGATGCTAATTAATAAGAATTTTTAGCAAAGGAAATACGTGAAAGCAAATAACATTTCGAATCTTTCCAATAAATAAGTGTTGCTATTAGCTTGTGTATATACATACATATATATATGTAAATATATATGTGTATATATATATGTATATGTAGATATACATACATACATATATATATATATATATGTACATGTACATGTACATATACATATATATGTATATATATACATCGATGTACATATTTATATATTTACATTTATATATACATTATATGAATTTATAAATAAATAAATAAATAAATAAATATATATATATATATATATATATATATATATATATATATATATATATATATATATATATATATATATACTAGCTGAATACCCGGCTTTGCACGGGTTAGGGAGAAACAATAATATAAATATACTACATAAATAAAAACAACAAATTATAAAGTACA
Source organism: Hetaerina americana (assembly GCF_022747635.1). NCBI lineage: Eukaryota > Metazoa > Arthropoda > Insecta > Odonata > Calopterygidae > Hetaerina > Hetaerina americana. The sequence continues at coordinate 83,750,244 of NW_027287427.1, read as the reverse complement.
ATAATACACTACTTCATACAAATTTAAGAATCTTTTTTATTTAACACCTGTTTATAAACTACATTTTTTGTTTCATATCCAGGAGAAAGAATATATAAATTTTTAGGCGAACCTACTCAGGAGCAAGCAGCATAAAGTTGCCCGTGGCTAAAACATGGCGACCTTAGATCAACACCACAAAACTTTAAAGACTGTCCCTGTGATTTATTAATGGTAATTGAAAAAGCTAGAAGGACTGGAAACTGTAATCTTTTAAAGTTGAAGGGAAGATCAGTTGGGATTAGAGGTATCCGTGGAATAAAAATTATATCACCTTTTCCTTTTCCAGTTAAAATGACTGCCTGGATTATATTTTTCATTAATTTTGTCACACACAATCGTGTCCCATTGCAGAGTTTTGGTGGATCTAAATTTCGCAATAAAATGATTGGAGATCCTACTTTAAGTATAAGGCGATGTTGTGGCAATCCAGCTGGATAAAGTGAATTTAGGAATTCCGTTGGATAATTGACGGCTTCGTCAGCATCCACTACGGTATCAACCGATTTATATTCAATCACGTCTCCTGGCAGCATGGCTAGTATCTCCTTGTTAATTTCATTAACATCATCGTTCTTAGGAGCAAGAATGGCTCTTTCTCGCAACCATTCTAAATTTTTATAATTTTGAGTAGGATAGACTGCTTAGGAGCAAGAATGGCTCTTTCACGCAACCATTCTAAATTTTTATAATTTTGAGTAGGATAGACTGCTTGTATCATATCGCGGACAGTTTTCACCGATACACATAAATCTGATGACAATTTTATCATACCAGATGCTTCAATAACTAATCCATCTTCTCCAATCTCCTAAAGTTTATTTGCAAAATTTTGAGCATTCCCATCTCTTAAGAGGATTCGCATGTTTTGTTTAAGGCTAATTTCTTGGACATGATTCCATAGAAAAGAATGTTTTAAACAGGCATTAATTTAATCGGCTGGAGTCGATTTTGGAATGACAGGCAGAGTTTGACGGAAGTCTCCACACAGGAGTACCAGAGCTCCTCCCATTAAACTGCAGTTTCCTCTAAGATCTTGAAGTGTTGCGTTGAGGAAGTTGATAAGAACTTGTGCCTGGCCGCTTGTTTTATTTATATGACGTGTGGGATTTTCTTGTCGGGAAATATTAAGTGGCAACTTGAGGGCAGAGTGGGCTGTTCTTCCTCCTTCCATTAATGTCGCTGCAATACCTGAAGATGCAACGGCTAGAGCAATTTCTCCATGAACCCTAATTTCAGCGAAAACTAAATTAATTGAAAATGTTTTTCCTGTGCCACCAGCAGCATCAAGAAAAATGATACCTCCTTCTTGTTTATCTACTGGATCCATTATTGTTTCGTACGCGAATTTCTGATCTCCATTAAGAAGTGGCTATTTATCCGCGATGTATGCTTCTAAGTCTAAGACATTGTAGCTAGTTTCACGTGTATAATCTGGATAAAATACACCCTGTTGATCTTGTAGAGCTGCAAAAAGACCGAGTTCCACTAAAGTCTTGTTAACCATGGTGATACACTTTTCCACCAAAATAATCAAAGTTTTATTAAAAATGTCGGAGTTAAACGTAATATCCAATGTAGGATTTTCACTTCGAACTTTAGCCAGTATATCCCCACTCATTGATTCTTTATATTTTTCCCATATTGTTTTTGGGTTAGATGGATTACAGGAGGTTATTATGATGGCAAACAAAATTCGGATTTGTCCTGGAAGAGAAATCAAACTGGCCTCTCGCAATGAGTCATCCCAGTGTTGATCTCCTTCTAGCAACCCTAAATTCTGGCAAGCTTCTCTGAATGTCTCACATATTTCTCCGTTTACCGTTCTTAATTCTGCAAATGAGCGAGGTCCTCTAATGGTATGTAGAAGCATCCTTAAAAAATAACATTCGGCGTTGTTAGGATGGACTGTGTAGACTCGGCCCAATGCGTCACATGGATAAATATTATTCTCAGGATCAAAGTTGCCCATTTTTCTTCTACAAAAGACTTTCCTTGATGTATTCCACGTATAATATCTCGGCAATTCTGAATGCAATAGTGTTCTTGCAAAAGTATCCTGCTGGCATAGTTGGAAAAATGCTGTTTCTATGACAGCAAAAAAGTAAACAAATTACATACATACAAACAAACACTCTCCTTTATATATATAGAAGATATATATATATATATATATATATATATATATATATATATATATATATATATACATATATATAATGCATAGCATATACATGTATCACATCTATATATTGCCCATATAAATATATACTTTTATCCTTAAAAATCAATGAAATACATTTGAAAATTCTAAATATTTCCAAGAATTGAGTAGGGATTGACGAAAAAAGAGAATGGAACATGATCAGAATGCAAATAAATTGAAAATCTACCATTCGTTCTATATTATTTGCAGAATACAAAGTGATATGAGTATGACATACTTCACACTCACCTTTCCGTTGCATTGCCGGCGAACACGACATATACAGAAATAAGCATTTAAATATTGTAATGCGTCTCCCAAAATGATTTATTCCATTTGTTTCACTTCTGGTGTTCCAGCATCACATGGCATCCACCAATGTAGCCGCTTACGGAATATCATGTGCATGATGCTGAATTATCGCAGCTCGTCATGATGAAGGGACCCGATTCCAAAATTCTTTGTGCTGGATTCACCGCCGTAGAAACTTCCGTTTATTACTTGGTCACAGCGTGACCAAGTGTTCCCGTTTATTTTGAGTTCACAACCCTCAAAAGAAATTGCCTACATGAGAATGGGGTCTTTTGAATGTGTAAAATAAATTACTTTATTAGCAGTTTATTTCACACGAACTAATACTTAGAAAAAATAAATTTAACCCAAAAACAGCTCTAAAATTAAATTCTAATCAGTATGAATAAATATCTTACGATTATATCACCTGTTAAATACTCGCATAGTTAACATTAACGCTAATAATCGAGGTGTTTTACAAATAACCTGGAAGGAGGGAATAGGTAAACTTAAAATTTTTTCTATGGCCTATGCAATTCTGTGCACAAATATTAACCCTATGTTGATGATGTCCAGAAAAGCCTAGTGCTTGTAATTTCTCAATGAGCTTGAATACATCTTTTAGAAAACAAGCATTGGCGAACTACAGTAGAATGAAAAATGCATCTATTACATGTCTGCCAAAATGTTTACTCTTAGTGTATCAAATGGCATTTAATTCTCCCTTATAAAAATAAAATCCACATTCTAAGGAAGAAAAATTTGACCTTAATGTAAACTTGCAAGACCTTTTCTTTTAGCAGTAATTGATACCTGGATCGAGTGCCGAGCAATTTACAGCCAAAATCAAAATTGAAATATGTATTAAAATGGTTCAGGCATAGCGGAAAACTGGCATTCTCTGGGTATTTCACGTAATACTTTTGGCTAGATAACTTCCGCCTTTGTTCTTTAATATGGACAACAATAAAATAAGTTCGTTTTCACCTAGTGACTAAAACTGCTTTTATCCATCTCATCAACGGCTCTTGTGACTCTAGAATTGATTTTGTGGGGAACTCAAGAGACAATTGTTTTTGAAGGCCGTATTACTTTAACGAAGGAAATACCTTTATCGGTAAATATGTTGAAACATCGTCGATAAAGAAAAAAATAGAAATAAACGTGAACTTTTACGGACTAATTAATCATAAATCTGTATTATTTTTTCTCGTTTAAATAATAAAGATGTGTAAAACGCTTGAGTATTTTGCTTCCAATTGTTAGCTTAAATCGGAAGGCTAATGGTACTAACGTTTTAGACATTTTATATTTTGATTTCGTTATGGGCAATCGAAATCAATCCCAGCACTGAATAATATCCTGATAGGAAAATAAAATGACTAATTTCTGGTAGAAAGGGCCCAGTAGCTGAATTATGCTTAAATCTACTTTTTCTTAGACATTTTCCCTGCAACGGCTAAATACCTATACAAGCGCTCATCTATCAAAAGTTTTGCTCAAGTTCCCGTATCGTTTGAATCGCGACACAAACTAACGCAACGTAACGTAAACACATCTTTTAAAAATTTGCACTCAACATTTACCTTCAGACAAAAGCTAAAGCGTGTTCAGATGACCTCTAAGCGTGGATAAGTGCTGAATTTTCGGAGTTGATTGTGCTCACGAATCAAGGATATTATGTCATGAAAAGGTACAACAAATGCCTATGTTTCAATAAAATACTCAGTTAAAATAACAAATTTAGAAATAAACACCAATTTTGAAGCAAGGTTCTGCTTGCAGTAAGAATTGAAACGATAGTGCGATGATTGCAGAGGAATTGACTCCTTTGCTAATGTGTCCACTCTTACCCCAAGGAGCTCTGATCCGTTTAACAAGGATTAAACTCTAACATTTTCCATTATTGCATTCATAGAATACAACTAGTTAGGTTGTGTTCAGTTGCGTTTCTCGATGGTTCCTTACTGAGTCGGCCATACCAAATGGCCGGCCCACTTTCATTATGAGCCTTTGCAGTTGTATTATAAGAAACAGACAGTTCCAAATTAGATTTTTGTTCCGCTATTTCTACATTCTTGCTTCATTTTCGCACACATGATTGTATTAGGCAGGCTAAATCAAGGGCCATCAATTGCGTCGTCATGTCCCAACTGCTTCTTTGTCCTCGATGTTTTTTTGCTTTCACATCATATGTGCCTAGTGATTCATTTTTGTAGCACTTGTATTTATGACATGCAAGTCAATGCAGGTAAGCGGGGAACATATTATCGGTGGACCTCTGTACGTACAAGGTCTGTTCTAAAAAAGATGAAATTGCTTAAGTAAATACTTGTTACTGCTGAATTAGTTACCATTTAATCATGCTTATAGCCTTCCCTTGGCTGCCAATAAAACGCTCCCAACGTTTTTTCGAATGCCGCCAGGAACGCTTCTTTCGGGATAGCCTTTTAAGTTTGCGGTACAATTTTATTGGATGTCTTCAATTGTTTCAAAAATCCACCTTCAACCATTCCATTCCCCCAACACTGTGCCAGACTCATAGATTCATTGCCGAATGACCCTTAAATCTTTGCATAAGTTTCAGTAGCACTTTTATCGAGGTTCAAACAAAATTCAATTCACTCACGCAAGACCCTCATTCTCACTTAAACACGAATTTGTACAGCAAGCATGAGTAAACTCGGACAAGAGTCGCTTTCGTGCAGAAACAATTGAAGATAGGGACACGTAAAAGGCGGTGTTTTACTTTTCACAGATGTCGCTATAAGAAAGACTAGTCTCGTCTTTTCTTGAACATCTTTGTTGGGTCGGGTACTTTTGGGATTACCCTCGTATGTTATGTATCACCACCCACTGACTCTCTTAAATTACTCTGGTGATGACGCTGCTCATGCCTCGGATTTTAAGAGTTGACTGACTCTATGAGCATGTCTCATTGCCTTACAAATTTCTTGCTGATTTTAGTTTTTTGCGAAATGATTTTACACTGAAACGGGTTTTTTAGTGTTTGAATACACCCAATATTTTTCTTCTGCCTTCCGTTTCAGCAGATTTTGCTTACCATATAACTAAACTATTATAACTTTTAGTTATTGAAATACCCAATGCTATGTTTACGTTTGTGAAAGTCTTCTTCCACAGTGGATTTTTTTATATGAAAAACGTTTTCATAACTTCTGGCAGCTTGACAAAGATCATCTAAAATCACTTATTCATTCCTAACGGGAGTAATATGGGATAAGTAATACTTACACAAGAAATAGTTAGCTAAAGATGCGCTCAAAAAGAAGAGAAAGTTGATCATTTAAGATGTGTTGAAAAAATGAGTGAAAAAAATGATATGGAAGTAATATAGAAGTCAGAAGCATGGTACTTGAGGAGATAAGATATGTATAAAATCATTATACATATCTTATTAAATTGGTGGATATAGGGTTATGGGAGGATGTAAAACGTGAAATGGGCAAAGTAAATACGAACAATAAGTGGTAGGTGTAATAAGGGAAGAGAGAAAGTTATTTGAAACCATTCAAAGGTAGGAGAGGAGCCTGCAGGGGATACCGAGAAGGAATGATGGGATACCAAAGGTCGTCATCATGTGTTGTTTGTTTTTCTGTTGGGTCCTTGGCGTCCTACGCAGTCTTATCTATAAAGTCGTCTAAAGAGATACCACCTTATGCACCTATCCCATGCTTTTAGCACTCCCAATAGGCACCTTTATTTTTCTACTCCATCTTAATACCATCCACTCCACGCATGCATCGTACCTTTCACCAAATCTCTACAATCCACCAAATTTTTTATTTTTATTATTGGTGGTAATCTTCTTCAACTCACATGCTGGAAAACGCCTTTAGTACTTATGTTAATCTGTCGATTTAATCGCGGCATTCTTCCCGTGTCTATACTCCAAATTACACACGTCTTCTCTTATCCGATGCTCTCAACACCTATGATTCTACTCCCTACAAGCACAAACTGTAAGCATGGAACTAGTAAAGTCTCTTCCCCAGGCCTCTATACGCATAGTTATAGCACACAACCATTTCATCCTTTTGAACTCCATCTTTGCTTATATCTATCCTTCTCAAATCCCCTCCTCACATTTTCGGTCGCTATCCACTATATTTCCTCATTATGCAAACCATTTCCACCGCTCAATTTCTATAATTTTCAATTTCTTTTAGTTTTCCATTCTTGTCGTACTGGTCCATAATGTACTCTTTTCATTTTTTCAATATCTCCTTTTCTCACTCTTCTTGGTTGGTTTAATTATTCCTTTCCCAACTATGTTTTACCTTTCTACTTTTAAAAATTCTCTTATTTTGCCTATTAATTTCTTCCTCATTTTACGACTAGTCTACTTCTTTGCACTGCTCATGTTTCCACATATCTCTTGAATGTTCCCAAATGAGAGTCACTCTCATTTAAAAAAATTGCTAATTGCTTTTCTCTGAATCCTCATTCCTTCCTTATTTGTCATTTCCTCCCCTCCTCTCCTTTCTCCTTTCTTCATTATTATATTGTAATTCGTCAGCAAACGTTTCCTTTTCTTCACAAATTTCACATAATCAATCAATTTCATCCCTGAAGAATTTTATAGAGGGAAAAATTTTGAGTAAAGGGGGAAATAAAAGACATTTTGGATGGAACCAAGGGGAGTTGAAAGGATGCGGAGCCAAATCATGCGTTATGTATTCCAATTTATAATACGGATTTGAGTGTAATTAGTGTCGTTTTATGGTAGTATTAAGCGTAGAGCGGTTTGTAGTACCTTATTCCAATAAAACTTTCCCCTAATTCAGTATACAATTACTAATAATATGTGTCAAACGACATAATTACCGCAGAAGTACTCTTACCGTCCCGAAAACTCATAAGGTGATACCTCGTCATCGCCGTATAAACCCAATAGATGTCTTTATAGGGGCGAAACCGTAAAAAGATATAATTTCCGGTATTGTAAACACTACTAGTAATTTAAATTCAAAATTGAAAATAAGTTACAGAATGCAACAATTTCAGAGCGTAAAAATCATTCGCCTTGACTGGGACTCGAACCCAGATCCCTCAATATCCGGTCGAGTGCTTTAGCCATTTAAGCTACCGAGGCGTCCTCTTAAACTCTGAAATTTTGATGCACATTAGCGGATGCACATTAGCGGATGTCTCCGTTAAAAGTTACTGTTGCGGCATCTCCCGCAGTTTCTTTGGAAAGTTACAGAACTTATATATACGAATATACTGAAAGGTATAGCTATTACATTAATTTAAACCATAAACACAGTAATCAACCCGAAGGTCGGTTTGGTAGGTGATGGTAGAGTTCACCCAGTACAAAGCCCTATTAGACGTGTGAAATTCACACATCAGGGTAGGGGGGCCAGTTCCTTTCCCTGCGCCGGTTATGGCTTCCCAGAAAGATATATACATGCACGAAATCCCGTCAAACGGCGAACAAATACTCGTTTACATAGATAGATAAAGGTCTTTATTTGGGCGAAATTGAGACCAAATGGTAAAAGGGATAGGAACACGTATAAAGGACGAACACAGGAGAAGTGGGGAAGGCGGAATTAGGAAAATCGCGAGTGTAAAAATATTTCCTCTTGTGTGTTATCTATTTCTCCTTTGGTGGGTGAAACAGCTTCCTAACGCCATCTCTTGGCCAAAGAATCGGGGCACCTGGTTGCATAAAACTTCACAGATCTTAATGTAAATTACGTTTCCTGGATAGCTCAAGTGGTTAAGAGCCTCCGCCCGGCAAGTGGAAAGATCCGGAAGTTCAAGTCCTAGTCTAGGTCTAATATTTTTACACTCGTGATTTGCCTGATTCCGCCTTCCCCATTTCTCCTGTGTTCATCCTTTATGTGTGTTCCTATCCCTTTTTCTTATATCTATTTCAATGTAAACGAGTATGCATAAGGTTATATTCTTATATTTGATATATATATATATATAGTATACCTCGTAGAGTATAGTCGTAAATTTGATTTGGTGGATAATGTGATTAGAGGTGTAGGTTAAGATTTTAAGGGCAATTGTTGGAAAAAAATGAGGGATTAATAAGAGGAATTATTGCGCTTCATTTCAAGTTGAATGAATAGATGGGAAATAGAATTACTTGGAATTTATGTACAAAAATTTAATGAAGTATGTACTGGTGCTCTGAGGATATTTCTCTGAAAGAAATTAGCTGTTGCGGCAAACTCTCTCATAGTTTCTACTCATTCGCACGAGAATTTCACACCTAATTACTTTAAATGATAAAGTAACTGCTCCTTGAACCAAATAAGTCTAAGAGACGGAGAAGGCTTTAATGGTTTGTAAATTAATGAAACAAACATGTAATTGCGATAATTGACCTGAAGAAATATATTTCCAACTGCAACAAGTATAAATTCGTATTACTGGATTGTTTCTTAAACGCATTTATGTCCAAACATTTGAGCATATTTTTTGCTTTTTTATGGTGACTTATCCTTATTCATTGATATTGGCTTAACTTTAGAATCAATACCTTAATATTCACTTACGGGAAAAAGCAAAAATTTATGATTAAACATAAGCATTTTATTCATGATAGTAGATATGAAAGCTGTAAAATTTTGGCGTCCGACTCGGTACGTCAGTCACTTTATTGGTATTCCGGGAATTATAGCGATGAAAGGCTTACTATTGAATGATCATTGCGGTGAATCTATTGATATTATCAACACTAGTCATAAGAGTAAACGAATTTCAAGAGGAGTATGCTTTTTTGAAATTTGAGTGTGCCACTGAATTAAATTTTTACGGTTGCATTTACCTAATAAAATTTAAGTAATTACCACTACAAAAACTGTTCACATCATTCAAATATAATTGGCCATTACCCTGACTGAAGTACCTCTCGTATGCGCTAGCAATATAATTTTATCACTTTGAGTAACGAGAGAGGAAATTTTAATATTCATAATTTTATATGCTAAATTAAATAACAGAAATATCTGGGGAAAAATTTTGCCAAGCACATTTCCAATGTAAATGAGATCAAATGAGAATTTAGTTGATATAAAATGGTAAAATATGAATGATAAACTGTTACACATAGTGAAAATACCGAGGCAATTCCCTTGAAATAACCAAGTTTGTATTAGATAATTCTTTAATACCTTTATGTGGAAAGTTAGATAATATTTCCCAAACCAAATCTATCTCATTGATAAACTATTGCCCCCTTGCCTTAACTTGAGCGAGGAAATATTTTTTTTAGTTCAAATCATTATGATATAGCAAATATTCTAGCGTAAACTGCTATATGCTGCAATTTATGTTCTAACATATACGTGTATGCGAATTTATCCATCTATATCGGCAAAAAGTATGTATTTTTTAATGATTTGATAATTTTCAACGTATTTATTACTTATTTAATTTCATGAATGAAAACATTTTCATTCTAACAATGGCTATTAATACCCGAGTACCACGTACCAATTTTCAAAACAATCAGCAAAGTCCTTTCTCGGGAAGGTTATCAGTTAGCTCGTGGCGTTTCCTTTAATCCCGTAAGCGTCCAGAACATTGTGCTGCTGTTACAGGGAACTTGCTCCAAGCCGCAAACGATGACCCCGCTTTCCTAAAAAAGGTCATAATTGGTGAAGAGACATGAAAAAAAGACGGCCCATTGCCCTTCCACCTGAGGTTTGAAAATTCATGAATTACGAGACATTAATTTTCCTCTCGTGTCTTTTCTACAGAGAGAATAACGCTGGTTAAATATTCCCCTTCGATTAATCTATGACCGAATTCAATAATATAACCTTAATTTCAATATCACCCGCAGCATGCTACACGAACTAAAGCCTGTAATAGAGAATGAAAATGATGATGGTAAAAAAGTTCACCCTCATCAGGAAGGAATTCCACAACTTTAAACCTGAAACTGTTATGTTTATCAGATAATGAAAATATTTTATCCGGCGCGTCTGCCAGTCTTCGCTGCCAACTTGTGAAAATGCGTTTAAAGTCATTGTATATTTTGCATCAAAACACCATGAATGCTTTTCTTGCCGATTTGTCGTTTCGATTTCTAGAGCACCCCTGCCTGATCGAGTACTTGTTTTTACCGGGAAATAGATATCCGGACAAAGATAACAATTGTGAATGCACCTAGGGTTTTTATCCATCTGATGAAATATGCCACCAAGTTGTGATTAAAAATCACGTAGTTTTGACGTTATATGGTAGTCGCAGGCATTTGACATGCTTGTAGGAAGTGGTTCTTTCGGGTTTTCTTCCGCGTGTATCCATTTTTCGGACGATATTTCTTTATTGAATAAAGAAGGCCGCTACTACCCAAGGATCATCAGAGAGGCAATTGAAATTGCAAAAACGCCCAGAAATTTCAACCGCGAGGACGGCTACCCCCTCGCCAGCGCGTGGAAACGTGTCCTCAAGGATTTCAACGAATCAGAGCACACCTCCTAAAAATAGGCGCCAAACGGAGGGTATATATATTGGACCAAAACCTGCATCGGCACTTCAGTGGACCTGAGGAAGCCAACTGGAACGTTGGCGAAATATCGTCCGAAAAATGGATACACGCGGAAGAAAACCCGAAAGAACCACTTCCTACATCAATAATCTCCGCGGAAGCCTACATGGAAATTTGACATGCTTCGCTGATCGAGTCAATTTTGCTTTTATAGGCGCGTTAATTATTAATTTATTGTCTTTTGCTGCAATTTTCATAAATGAACCTGGATGTAGCTTCAGTGGGAAAATAAAAAAATGTTGTTTACTTTTAAGAATGCAATTGTAGCGAAATGTGAATGATAAAAATGTTTTGTATTTTATATGAAGTTCTAAATTATTTATGCCCAAAATTGTAATATAGTATATTGGTGATTGCCACCACATAGTGAGTAAATAAGTATATAACCAAATATTATGCCGGGATATTTTAAATCAAACATATTGGGGTAATATGAAAAGAATTGTATTGTGTATATAATTGGGGTAATGATTATAAAGCACCCTTTTCTCCAATTGAATCACATAAAACCTCGATTAATTTTTTTCCTCACTATTTTCTTTGAAGTGTTTGTTACGTCTGATCATTGAACTTGCGGAGAGGGAGTTAACTTACAAAGAATATGCATCACTAGATGAGTCTCCGTGACCTCGTTTACTCAAGATTCAGTTTTGAAAAAGCTCCGCCAGTTGCATTAAGTTGATTCATACAGCAGATGCATTTTTGAGCAGCTAAAGAAAGGATATCAGAGATTAATCCCGAAGGGGCATGAATTAGTCTGAAAAATATCCCTTCAGCCGAGAGATCTATATTCTTTGCTACCATATATTTTGCTGAAATATAGAATAACCAGCCATTTAATAAAGTTAATTATTTTAATAATAAATGTGCAAACATTGCAACTTTCAGCAAATTATATCAGAGAATGCTAGGTGTAATAGTACAGTCTAAAATAGTATTAAGCAGGAATATTAAAAATAGTAATATTGATATGATTTCGTCATATTATATGAGTACTTCACGGTAGTCGAGGAATAGAGCGTTGGACTGGACCGGCACGGGGAAAGGAACTGCCCCTCCCTAACCTGATGGGTGAATTTCACACACCATCGGGCTTAGTAATGGGTGAGTTCTACCATCACCTACCAAACCGACCTTTGGGGGGATTACTGTGGTCATTATTTTTCTAAATTTTCTGAATGATATGATGACAACAATTTTTTAGGAAATATGACAAATTTCTATTAGAAAATTCTTGGTAAGTATTTCGAAGGTACCTAAATTTAATAGATAAAGATATCGTCCATTTATCGTAATTCTTTTCGATTCGAATTTCAGTTTTACAATATTTTACATCATTTCCCCAGAGTTTAAATGACCATAGGCCCTTTGAAATAGGGGAATAGTTTTTGCAATTATTTAAAAAATAATTGGCCAGTAAAACTACGAAACCGTGCAAATTTCTATCCACCTGGTTTCTACTTTTCGTTTGTGAATTATATAAATAAAATATCACCTTTAACTGCAGGTCTTATGCTGAATAATTCTGAAATATTTAACCTCTAGCACTTCGGCAAAATAAAACTGAAAAAGCAACAGTATTTTCAGTCACAAAATTAATGCACGAAATTTATGGAATGAAATTAAAAGAAAATCGTTACTTTGACGTGTGCTATACTTGGTCATTATATGTTCAAATACTTTTAGAGGTATGCTACGTAAAATTCCGATATTTCTTTCACTCGACCATACTGTCTTCACCAAAAATCTTCACTAATGGATTGTTCAAGTTACGACAAAATTCATTTTGTAATAAATTTTCAATATGGAAAGAGAATATTACTTTGAGGAACTTTTTTAATATTTCTGAAAAGAACGCGCTGCGTCATAATTGAAGTTCATTTAAGCCAAACAAATATTTTTTCGAAGGAATATGGTAGAGTATTATTAATTTCTTGTGAAATCATTGTATTCTGTCTTAACCTTTTTGACTTGTTCTCTGCTTCGTCGTAAAAAAATGTCTTTATTCATCCGTTCAACGAGCGAAGAAAAGCATTCAGAAAGCCAATCACTCAAAGTTTAGAACACAGTTTTACACTCTCACAATTCAACAGTCGGTCTCATGTCTCGAGTAGGGTCTGCTACAAAAAAATTCCCACTGTCGCACAAAACATCTTCAATTGCCTTATCCTATCTCCGCTTGGATTTGGAGCGGTACGCAATCCATTAATGCAACGATAGTTTCCCAACCCTCTTGTGTTTTTTTTGTATTTTAAATGTAGAGAAGACAAGAGTCTTGGATGCGCAAGGAGTGCAATGAATCGTCACCTTTTAAAATAAGTAGGCCAAGAAATACGAATTTTTCGAAAAAATAATGGCATCTTTTCCCCTCCTCATTTCGTGATATTTTATTTCTTCTCTCGCCCGCCCATTATTCCCATTCATTATTCATCGCCGCTGCTACCTACATCCACTCCGTCCAGTCCCAACCAAACCATGCGCATCTCCCAATCTTTCATTATCGCCATCCGACCCACTCGTTTGGAAATGGCTTGGGTTGTACTAGGACGATCCCTTTCATAATACGTACTCCCCCTGGCAAGGAATAAAATGATGAGGGTAGGATAAGGGTATGGGGAGGGCGAGAGGTGTGGTGAGTGGGTGGGAGAGAGTCGGCAGCCGTTATGCCATTCAGAAGAAAATGTTGGATTACGGTTCTATTCATTCGCAAGTCATTCCATTCGACTCGATGGTACGGCTTTCCGATTCCCGGGCTTCGATCCTTGAGATTTCGTGCGAATTGTTCTTATCAAACCATATCCGAAAATAAATCGAGAGTAATTTTTTGTTCGTTGAATGTTAACTTATTCATCAAAATTTTTAAGCAATGCTCCCTCAGATACTTTTTCCAAGAGTATACAAGCAACATGGCCTTCAGTTCGACTTCAGGATCCTTCATTGGATAACATCAGAACTCATTTTATAACTAGAGTACTTGTGAAATTACTACGTTATACTATGTTTTCTGATGGGAAATATATCTTAGGAGGGATGAGCACTTACGAATTTGTTTTCCGTGTGGCCCTGGCTTGACCACCGATACTGGACTTCGAATTTGAAGGGACAAGGCCAAGTGTTTGTACGAGTAGACGCAGCAAGGGTGAGACAAATATTTTACTTGTTTTAGGCCGTATGAGTCACTGGGTATGATGATGTACTCAAAATATTATTTCTTAGTAAATTCGCAAATAACTGCTTGAGCTATGTCATCCGTGAGAAAATATTTAAAGGAGAGACTGCGAAATTAGATATATTGGAATTATTCCTAACTGTTAATCCCAGTTATTTTAGGAGGCGTCCAGAATAATTGCAAACAACTTGGCTAAACCCTTACTGTGTTGAATTTCTCATTTCTCTTCCTCCCTCTCTACTTACACCTCTCCAAATACTCATACCATCGACGAATTGAAACGTGTGCATGGCGAAATGTAAATATTTGGCTTTTCAATTTTTACTCAATGATATATTTTAAGAGTGAGTAATGTTAATGGAAGATCTATACTTGTTTTTAACAACGTGACAATGCATACCAACTATTCCAAATATTCGGCTTTGAGTTACTTTAGGATCCGGTGTTGGTCATCTCCTGAAAATAAAGCTCATAAACGTTCAAAAACCAGGGCAAATTGTACTTTGAAAACAGCTAATTATTCATAATTGGCAATACAAAACGGCTCGCATGAAAGTAACGTCGGTTCATGGAAAAGGAACGATGGGCCTAAAAATAATCATGATTTTTTCCCTCGACGAAGAGTATTTGAATCCCAAAATATTACTCATTTCCTTTCAAGGCAAGGCAATTTTCGAAAGATAATTAGGTCAATTGGGAGATTCGCTCACTCGATTCCAATAATGGGAAAGTCTTATCGTCAACTAATATCAAACATTTTCATATGCTTTCATAGTTATAACACGGGCAGTTGTACGCTCTTCCGCAGTGGTCTGGGTGACTGTGATGCTCGAGATTTTGTGACAGATCTTTGGACATTGATCGAGGGAGAGAGTCTTCCTTATCAAAAAACTTTTTTCAATATAAAAATATGATCATACTTAGTAATATATTCATTAAAGTGTATCCATACGAATTACTTCAAATTTTTAAAATCCAAATATTATAATAAAACCCTTGGTGTTAACATTGGTGCTACATTGCTTCAAGTTATCGGGTTTAAGCAATGAAAGAGCTCATAAAACACATCTTAATTTTACTCATTTAACCATGCACTATAAATTAGATGGAAAAATCACTTAATCCTGTAGAACCTTAAAGTAAATAGTTAGTTTTTTGCATGAATTTTAAGCCTCAACGTGCTTCGAGTCTTGAAGTGATTTACGGCCATAGGAGTTGTTTGAAATATGCCACGTTATATTAAATTATGCTCCATGAATTTTGAATCTGTAATCCATCGTATTTTTGAAGTAATTGTAGGTCTAATGGAGGACTTGTAAAATAATGTCGTTTCCTTATTTAAAAAAATTAAATATCCAGAAAGTGAGTTATTACACGACTATTTTTATTAAAGATGAAAGGGTTGAAGAAAATTATCGATCATTGCACCTAATACCATTCAGTGCACGCTTCACCTGTCTTCACTGAGCTGAAGTGGTATTTCCTCGCTAGCAAAAAAAATATGCATACTGGCTTTGACTTCCTTGTGTGCACACGCCTCGAAGGCAGAGCAGTGGGAGGAGTCCCTGCCGCTGTTTGAAGTTGCTTGAATATTTCTCCAACAGTTCCACTTGTAGCTGACAGCGCATGACGTTCAACCGGACTCTAACTAGCAAAATGTTTGAATAGTGGCCTATCAAGCAGAATTGACGATCAAAGGACTTAGAGTCACGAGTAAATGCTTATTTGAAGGCCTGTTTTACGATTGGTGCCAGCGTTAATGGGCAGCTGGTTACCGCCACCTAATTTTATCATGCACCACCGGCACTGGTGGGGTGTTTGCGGATTTACTGTGCGCAGTTTGCAGCTGGCGTGTATGTGATCGTGCGACGCGACGACGACCAATAGCAGAAAGCCAGCTCATAGCATGCGCTCTTCATCTAAATGCCTCGACCTTTCAACACTAAAATAGGAATATGGCACTCTCGAATGAATTGCATTAAAGTTTGCTGGGTTGACTCATTTTTTCCCCCGGGGACTCGATAAGAAAGCACTTCAAATGTTGCTGGAAACTCCGCTGAAACATTCGGATCGCGCATTCGATCGGTAACTTAATCCTGCAATCCCCTGACTATAATACTCGGATGAATATTTGATCCACTAATATATATTTAAACAGGAGTATACATATATACGAGGGTGGTCTGAAAAATTTCCGACCTAACAAAGATACAAGACATTTTTTCTGAAATCGGAAACTTTTCAGACCACCTTCGTATGAATGAATGTATGTATTTGTGCTCAAAAGTATACAAATAATTTTAATATGACTTATTCTTGCAATCCCGACGGAGACGTATTAAAAAAACACCATATATCGCTGTTTTTACCATAAAATAAGCGACAATTAAAGGAGTAAACTATTATAATATGCGCGTGCTTTCCTCAATATCGTGCGGTTATGAGAGATTTGCATTTAATGATACGTTAGAGCAGGCGAAGAAACGAATGCAAGGAATGAAATGCCCACTAATTGCTTCCACCGCAGTCCCGAATCGACGAATAGATAATTGCTGACGTCCAATGGAAAAGCGCATCTAAGGGTTCTCCCGGTTAAATGCGGTTGGAGTCCACAAGAAGCTGGAATCCTCACTGCGT
This sequence comes from Hetaerina americana, assembly GCF_022747635.1. Taxonomy (NCBI): domain Eukaryota; kingdom Metazoa; phylum Arthropoda; class Insecta; order Odonata; family Calopterygidae; genus Hetaerina; species Hetaerina americana. The sequence continues at coordinate 83,733,357 of NW_027287427.1, read as the reverse complement.
GCCCTCGACCCCTTTTTTCACGCCTGAGTTGTTCGCTCTCCTTTTCCTCCGCTTTCTTTTTTTAATAAACATAAGCCCGCCTCCCCCTCATCCCACCCCGGGGCGGAAATAGCGCCTGATGCAATCCCTAAATATCCCCCCCCACCCTATACACACCTTCACTCCCTCCCCCCGCCCCCGGCACCCCTCACTCCCTCAGGGTCGAAACGTCCCGAAATTGGAGGAGGACGTGACCATGCCTCTTCGGCTCCTCCTCCATCGCCACCAGAGTAGAGAACTTCCTAAGAGCCGGACGTGACGGGGCGAAGAAAGTTCTAACTCGGGGAAGGGGAAGTGCGAGGAAGTGCGGAGAGGTCGCACCAAGAGGTGTAAAAGAAAAAAAATACGGACGCGTGGAGGGTGAAAAAAAATGAAGAAACGATGCGGGGGTGGGGGGATAATTTGGGGGTGCGGGAGGGAATGAGGGTGTGGGTGCTGAGTGGGTAGGGGTGGTTCAGCACCCGAGTGGTGGGGCGTTCCCGATCCCGCCGCAATTGAAACCCCCCGAATCGCCAGAGGCGCCCTCGGGATGGCGAGCCTCCACTTCCCTCCGGGGGGGCCGCCGTCCCTCCCCGCGGAGGCGGTGCTTCCTCGCACTGAGCACCTGGAACCAGGATATGGGGTAGGAATACTCGCGGACACGGATCAATGCTTCTGATCGATCCGATTTTTTACTCGGAGAAGTCAGTCGGGCGTCTAAGGGTAGCATCACGAGGGGAACGACGACGTGATGAACCGCGGGCCGCCTCGGGGCCGCACGGGATTATTTAACTGCCGGGCGACAGAGTTAGTTGAGTTAAGCGCGCATCTTCTCTTCCAAATGTCGTGGGTTCGAGTCCCACCATGGGTGTTTTGTCAACTCTGGTGGCTCGATATCAGGGAAACCTAAAGGCGCAAAAGGCTTGAAATGAATTGCTTATGCTCCTTCTGATAAATGCCATGTAGACATAATCTCACCTTTGGTTGAAATCGGGCTTTTTCATAGTTGGAGCGTTCAACATGTAGGTTTGATGTGATCGTAAATTTTACGATAGGCGTAGCCTGAAAGTCTGCCAGTGGTGTAATCCATTTATTTCAATGTATCCGTAGTATTTATCGAGGAGTTGTTTCTCTTGTGGTCAGCTGTAAACCTATAACGACCAATTCTGATGATTGTAAACACCCGCTCATAGCTGGGTTTTAACTCATTATCAAATTGATTTAGGCGCCAATAAATGTATTGTAATTGCTACCGATTTATTTTCCGATCTTTAATCTATCGCGGGCATGGTTTATTTTACACGCGGCGAACATAGATAATCAATGGATATTTTCCTTCATCCGCCAATGAAACCCGCCCCCTATCCTTGGCATCATTTCGCCCTTCCCCATATTTCTCCCCCACCCTCCCCGTATTCGCTCCGCTCATTTTCTAACCTGCAGCGTGCTCACCCATTTGCCAATCTCGACTCCTTTCGTCCCTGCGCGGGAACTTCTTCGCTGAAGCAGCCATTTCCTTTTTTTCCGTTTAACCTCAGCTATTTTATGTTTTTTTCTTGACCCTCCCCACTCCTTCCGTCTTATCCGGCATAAAATACATTTTTTTCTCATTTCAGCTGGCTCCGTTCTCGGTAACTACCTGCCTACCTACCGAGAGGCACATGGCCGGCGCGCCCTAGAAATCTGCCTCATTGGCACTATTTGTTTCGCTTTTTCTCTCAGCTTGACCTGCCTCACTAGGTCGCTGCGTGAATTTTCGACGCAGCTTTCCTCTCCCTAATATCAATGGTTGAGGAGAATGGGAATCCATTTTCTTCGAGAATAGGGAGTTTTAAAATCTTTAATATCTTTCATTTTGATTTGTTATGTGTATCATGGTCCTTATGTTCATATCTATGTTTCATGATCTAATAGCTATTGTAGATCAAAGGCCGTCACCAAAGGCTACTTATTGGAATATCGCATTTAATCATGGGTCATTTGATACACATGCAGATGATTTAAAAAAAGTCTTCAATTAATTCAAGTGAAGCAAAAGAAATTTGATATTTTTGATGATTACTTTTCAGAGCTTATTTGTTATAAAGAACACGATACATTAATAAAATTAAGCAGTGTGCCACATTAATGTCCTCATAAATAATATAATGTTCGAAAGTAATGAGAAACTCTTATGAAATAAAAAATATTTTTTGAAAGCTTAGCTTCGACATTGCAACTCAAACTGAAGTGCCGGGCCGAAAAAACCCACAAGTGCATACGCCATTTTATAAAAAAAGAGTACGGTAAATCTCGGAAATCCTTCCATTTATTTCGGATATTTATATTTCCACAGTTTTTCTCGGACATGAATGAATTTTATCAGTACACTCATTCTTATCCCAATGAAAATTTATATACGTGTATTGCAAACGTATTTCAAAATGTGTCCTGTTTACCGCGTTAAGTTTTTCATCGGATCCCGTCTCAATTTGAAGAGATGAATTACAAGAAATTTTTTCATGAAAGAAACGCCCAAATTTAGGATATTTCCTCAAAGTAGTCATTAAATCAACATTTATGAGCGATGCTTGGGCAATTTTATTCCAAATACATAGCTAATAGAAAGGGAAAATCTTTTCCTCCATTCGCCCCTATTTCCCACATACCATTTATTGTATACCTTTTCCTAGCGATATAAATGCCAGTCTCAAGACTAAAAACTAATTGATACTGCTTTTTTCATATCATCTTGTGACACAGATGACGTGGGTTTGAATCATAGAATTTTGTATTGATAAATATATAAATAAACAATCAATCACTAATTAAATATTCTCTCAAGAAAATCAGCCAGATTTCCGTAACCGGTTCAGCCCCGGTCCCCACTTTTTAGAAGTTCCGGAGTCTTCCAAGCGGGAATAAAAAATGGAAAGAATCTCTTGAGGAATGAACCTTTACACAATTTAATACGAAAAAACGCCTTCAGATAATTTATCGGCCGTAAATCGTGAATGTAAACAATGCAACAGAAGTGACGAGAAGCGCTCGGGTGGCGGTCGCCTTACATGAAGAGGTCCTCCACCCTTCGCCCGGATTATTTGCGGGCCGCTTCCTCGAGTGGCCCGCCCGCTTAATGGGAGGTGAAGCGCACGGTCGGCTTGGGGTGGATTGATTGGCCCTCCATGTGACGCCGCTTGGGACACGAGAGGTCGATTTACATGAGAAGAGGATGGGCGGGGCTATAAATTCAAATTCGGTTTTGAGGGTGACCACGTGAGAGGAGTATACAACACGTACAAGGGGCCAGGGGGGGGAAGTGGTAACGCCCACGAGGCATCGCGAGAGGAACTAAACTCGAATGGCCAGCGACACCGCAAAAATTCTGTCCACTCTTACTTATATCTATCTGCCCTCAGGATCTGGACGGATGGTGTTCGGTATGTTAATTCCTCAAAAACATCCAATGCCTTACCTGCCACTTATTCGAATTTAGATTCACAGAACACTGCAAATTTCTCATAAATATTAAGGGAGGAATACATATAAGCGTTTAACGGGAAAAACACGGATGTTGCAGAAGGAAGTGTTCCGCTGACGAAAGCCCCAAAATGTAGAAAGTTTCAAGTCATGATTTTACTACACTCGTACCTGTATTATATAATTAAACATGCACACATATTTACTACAATGCAATGCTAAATAAGTCTTGGGTGCACAAAATAGAGAGGGACTCTCAGTTTTGTCTTTTGAATACGCATTTCGGTGGCCCAACCACCTTTCTCAACGGGATAAAGAAAGAAACTCATCCGCACACGCACAGACACACACAAACACGCGCGCGTGTGTGTGTGTTTATATAAATATATATATATATATATATATATATATATATATATATATATAAACATTTGAACGGTAGAATAGAGCACATAAATTAAAAATATAACATTAAAGGTCTGAGTGCGGTGAAGTGAGTCTGACCTGAAGAAGGCCTAAGAGAAGACCCAAAGCTCAAACTTTCTAAAATGTGAGTGTCCTTTTACGTTTTATCTATTTTATTTTTGTGCTCTATTGTGCTGTCCAAATGTTACAGGTATATTGCTCTCGTGAGGGCATTTTAATCATCGATGGGACACTTACGGTTAAGAAAGCTTAAACTTTCTTAAATGTGAGCGACCTTTTACGTGTTTCCTATTTATAGTATTTCTATTTTTCCCTCTAAGTGCTATTTATATTGCTCTCGTGAGTGCTTACATATACCTGTATATATATACTATATATATATCCCTCCCCGGACTACAACCTTGACGTGGTGGAAGGGCTTGTGCGTTCCGATTACCCTTAGAGCTGTGCTGGCGGGAGTAATAATTATTGCTCCTGGTAGGGTCACCCATGCCAGATAGGTCGAAGGTTAGGAGCCAGACGAAAGGTAGTCCACAAGGCGTCTGTTCCTCAGTGAGGCGGCTGCAATGGCGTCTGACCCCAGTGGGGCGGCCAGTAAGTGATGGTGTCACGTTAACAACACTATTGAGGAAGGCAATGGGAAACCACCTCAATTATCATTCCCTAGAACAATATGATGGACATTAGAGATATTTTGAGTCCTGGCAACCACGAGGCTCGGCCCAATCGGCCGTGTGTCGTGCCCGGCAGCGGGGGAGGCAAGGCTTCCGCGGTCGTCATCCCACGAAACCCTTGCAAGGGAAAACCAGCAGCAGCAGGACAGAAGACGCAGGAGAAGAAGACAAAATTAGTTAGAATAGGAACGTGGAATGTTAGGACAATGATGAGGACAGGGAAATTGGAGAATGTTAAGCGAGAGATGGAAAGGGGAAATATAGATATTTTAGGTCTATGCGAGGTGAGATGGAAAGATAGCGGGGATTACTGGAGTGATAAGTATAGAATAATATACAGCGGTGGGGACGAGAGCCAACGAGGGGTTGCCATAGTATTAAATGAAGAGGTAGGAAGAAGCGTAGTCAACATAGAGCAGGTAACGGATAGAATACTACTAGTGGAGATAAAAGCAGAACCGACGAACTTAGTTATTATTCAGGTATACATGCCACCGAGCAACCATGAGGAAGAAGAGGTCGATAAGATATACGATCAGTTAGAGGACATGATCGCGTGTGTTCCTGCAGGGAAACATTTGATAGTGATGGGGAATTGGAATGCGACGGTAGGCGAAGGAAGAGATGGTGATGAGGTGGGCGACTACGGTTTGGGCACGAGGAATGACCGCGGGGAGAAAGCAGTTGAGTTCTGCAGGAGACAGGGGTTAGTCATCACCAACACTTGGTTTAGACACCACAAAAGACACAGGTATACATGGAAAATGCCAGGTGACTCAGGAAGATATCAGCTAGATTATATCCTGGTTAGACACAGGTTTAGGAATAGTGTGATAAATTCCCACAGCTTTCCGGGAGCGGATGCGGACTCTGACCACAATTTAGTTGTTATGAAATGTAGCGTACGTTTCAAAAAGATAAGGCAGGGGCGGCCAGTTAGAAAATGGAATGTAGAAGCATTAAATGGGTTGAAAAAGAAGGAATACAAACAGGCGGTAGAGAAAATCATGGAGGATGGTAAAGGGCTTATAACTATCGAAGAAAAATGGGAAATGATCAAAAATGGGTTGTCTAAAGCCGCAAAAGACACTATTGGAACCGTTAACGCTAAAAGGACTAGGAAACCATGGATCACGGATGAGATGATTACAAAGATGGATGAGCGGCGAAAATGGAAGAATATAAATACAGAATTAGGCAAAATGAAGTACAAAGAATTGAACAATAAATTGAGGCGGGCAACAAATAAGGCAAAAGAAGCATGGTGGAAGACGCAGTGCGAGGATATGGAAAGTCTCCAGAGGAAGGGTGAAATCGGTGCGCTGTATAGCAAAGTTAAATCGTTATCGGGAAGTAAGAAAGGAAGAGCTATGCTAATAGTTAGAGATAAGGCGGGTAAGGTAATAGTTGACGCAGGAAAGATCCAAGAGAGATGGAAGGAGTATATAGAAGAACTGTATAGTAAAGAACTCAGACCAAAACAGTTAGACATTGAAAAAGAAAATGACGTAGAGGAAGACAGCTTAGGTCCAGGCATACTAGACAATGAGATAGAAAGGGCATTAAGGGAGATGAAACTAAATAAGGCCGTGGGGGTAGATAACATTCCCGTGGAACTTTTAAAATGCTTAGGAAAATGTGGGAGGAAGAGGCTATATGGGCTGATCCGTAGCATTTATGAGGAGGGAATCTGGCCGGAAGACTTTGTGAGAGCAGTTTTAGTTCCGATTCCGAAAAAGGTAAAGGCCACGTCATGTGGGGACTATAGGACAATTAGTTTGATATCCCACGCAGCTAAAGTTGTTCTCAGGATCATAAACAAAAGGATAGAGAGTAGGGCAAATGATTACTTAGGGGATGATCAGTTTGGGTTTAGGAAGGGGAGAGGTACGCGTGATGCCATTGCAGTAATGACATTATTAATCGAGAGGAATATAGAACACAACTAGGAGGTATTTGCCTGTTTCGTAGATTTCGAAAAAGCGTTTGATAGAGTGAATTGGGAAAAACTAATGAGTATTCTGCAGAAAATAGGAATAGATTGGAGGGAAAGGAGGCTAATCCGCAACCTGTACATGTCTCAGACTGCTCAGGTGCGGGTGGGAAACGGGGAGTCAGGATGGGCAGTGTTAGGAAGGGGTGTAAGGCAGGGTTGCCCATTATCACCGTTGCTGTTCAACCTGTATGCAGAGGAAATGATCAAAGAGGCATGGGAAGAACTAGAGGTAGGAATGAAAGTGGGCGGGGAATTCGTAAAATCAGTTAGGTTTGCTGATGACCAAGCTTTAGTTTGTCAGTCAGCCAAGGGGCTGCAAGCATTGCTGAGTGAATTGGAAATTCAGTGCGACAGGTATGGGATGAGAATCAACATTAATAAAACAAAGGTTATGCGATTTTCTAGAAAGAAAAAGGCCAAGCTTAACATTAAAATAGGAGGGCAAAAACTAGAGCAGGTAGAACAGTTTACGTATCTCGGTAGTGTTTTGGACCAACACGGTCAAAGTAGTAGGGACGTAAGGAGAAGAATTGCGCTAGGCAAAGAGGCTTTCACGAGGAGGAGGGAGTTGATGACGGGGACTTTGAGTAAGGATGTTAAGAAAAGACTCGTAAAAACTTTGAAATGGAGCGTAGCTATGTACGGCGCGGAAACGTGGTCATTGAAGCAGGAGGATAGACGTAGACTGGAGGCTTTTGAAATGTGGGTGTGGAGAAGAATGGAGAAGGTGAAATGGACAGAGAAGAAAACAAATGAGGAAGTACTTGGTATGGTGGGCGAGGACAGGGGTTTGTTGGGAGCAATCCTATGGAGGCAGGAAAAAAGGATGAAGGGGGTGTTGACCGGCAGTGGGATGTTGAAGACTGTGATAGAGGGTAGAATGTTGGGCAAAAGAGGAAAGGGAAGGAACAGGATAGGGATGTTGGACGGGATTAAGGGCGGAAGAAAGTACTCAGAGATGAAGAGGGACCTGGTGTAGAGTAGAATTTAGGGTTGTGTTTTGTTAGTAGTCACAAAATATTTGTTTGGTAGTTGTGTCCAACGAAAAACCTACCTTAACCGGTAGATTACCTTAAAAAAAAAATATACATATATGTATGTATGTATATATAATATATATATACTCACATATATATGTATATGTATATGTATATGTATATGTATATATATATATATATATATATATATATATATATATATATATATATAATAATACAGAGAAAAATCCCTGTCTAGGAAATATTTTTACACTTGTGATTTGCCTGATTCCGCCTTCCCCACCTCTACTGTGTTCGTCCTTTATGTGTTCCTATCCCTTTTCCTTTCTGAATGTATCTATTAAAAATATAATATCTATGTGAATGAGTATTTGTTTGCCGTTTGGCGGGATTTCGTGTTTGAATGAGTATATATATAATATTGAATGATTATTTGCTTATATTCAAATCTACGTCATTTATAATTGAAATTTCTGTTGACAGCGTATTCACAGATGGTCATATCTGGAAACTGGGACCAATCAACTGAATGGCAGGTTCATGACTGACTTGCCAAAGAGGTCAAGAATATTTTAGCATGTTTTCTCTTTTATGCCTCAGTATTGTGAACACACGCATAAGGTTTTCAAACAAATTGCCTCTTATTCAAGAGACTGAAGCAAAAAAAATTTTAAATATAGACCTAAACACCGTAAATTAGTTACCTACTATGCACCAAAAGCACATAGTTCGAAATTCCTCTCGTTCTTGGCATAGGAATTGCGTCAACCGTTGTGGTTTGACCCCAGGAAAGCCTGATTGAAAGTCCAGATACTAACTACTGTAAACACAGGTGTCATGAAGAGCACACAAAACATCAGGAAGTCAAATAAAATTGAAACTCATTTCCACTACCATCAAAGAACCCTCATTTGAGAAAGGACTGGTAACACTGTGTCGCAACGTTTTATCAAATTTGTCTCCATATTCTTTATCTTTTTATGTTACCATTTATATGTTCTCTTTATCCTAGCTAGAAAAAAGCGTAGAATTTTATTTTTTGATTTGAGATTGAAAAACAAATTCGCATCACCAAAGTGATAATAAGTAGTAAAAATACGCTTCCTGATGAAAAAAGGTATTTATCAGGATAAAGTATAGGTAAATGTTTTCATTTATATTTGTAAATAAATCCAATTTAAGATCAATTACATTCTGAGTACAAAATTCCCTTCCTAATATGTAACCTTCACGTCTGTGGAATTATTTGGAGTAATTATCAGCGCCCTTATTTGGGATTTCCATGCTAGAACATAATGCTTACGACGACATATATATCAACCAATGATTTGATTCGAGGCTGAGTCAAGTGAATCTCCTTATATTATGATCAAATTTCATAGCACTGGTGCTTAAATTTCAATTAAATTTCCTGTTAGTTTACAACATTTATAGGCTTGGAGATTAGCAGGATGGGGCGATTGTTTAGTGTAATCATGGCGGTTTTATTTTCAAAATGCACTACGAAGGTATTGTTCTCCTTCGTTTCCTGAGTCATTAAAGGGTCGAAAATATCACCATTCATCGATGAATGGACATTTACAATGGTGATTCACTCAAGCAGTTGTTTGGCGACTATAAAAGTCCTAAAATCCGTTACATATTTAACAGACTCACATCGACCAAAACAGGTACACCAGTAGTCTCACCAGAGACTTTCGCAGCAATTTAAGTCATGGTCTTCCCAGAAGTATCCGTGGACTTACGAAGCATTGAAGTTCGTCCGATAAATGCCTTTGAGACTACACCTGAAAACAATAAAAAGTGAGAAAATTTTGTAATAAATAAGTTTCGATATAATAACATTTACTTTTTAATGTTTTAATTAGATTCTCCCTCCCCAGTATTTAACAAATATTTTTAGCTAACTCCAATCAGGGAGTATTATTTTATTTAAAGAGGACATGACTTTTAAGAACAAAAACTCCTTATTAATTCTAGTGTTTGTGTTGAGCCACATAGCCATATGGACGCCCTCAAGGTAATTTAATCAATTAATGAACTAAGAAAAGCCTATTTGAAAAGAATACTCAACACGTATTCATAGTTTCCTTAGCAATCATATTAATCAGAAATATGAAGTTCTTTCATATTGTCTAAATGGAAATGAAAACCATTAGCATTAAATAATTATGTACTCCCATAACCGATTGAAGAATATTAATCTTTCTATTCCTGCCATACCGCCAAGTTTACATTTAACATGAGTTTTCGGTAGTACCAAACATTTGATTTCGCCTGATTGAAACTAATGAGTGCTGAAAATATTTTTTAAAACATTTCTTTGAAATAATAGATTCATTGAAAATATAAACGAAACAAAATAACTGTCTCCATTGAGGCTTCTAAATTGTATTTTGGGAAAAGAGTATCGTAAATCTCTCTTTAAAAGCTATATTATAAAGTGTAAAAATTATTAAAATGATAACTTATTTGCAATGCTAAATTCTAAGATTTACCAACATCTCATATATATTTTATCTGCTTTGGACAATCATGTATTGAAGAGAATCGCGAGGAGAAACAAATTTAGGAAGAAAGAAAAATTATAAATCTAGACTTTTTTCAGTTATCGACGTAGCGATTTGAAACCTACCCATAATACCGGCTCACGCTTTGACAAATTGCTACTTGTACGGTCGTGCCGACAATTATAATGACATTAATTAAATTAAATCAAGATAAACGTCATTGAGGTATGAAAAAAGACAGAATGAAATTAGTTCTATTACGATTTTCATCTCAAGCAAAAAGAATTCCGCATCCAATTATAAGGAGATCTAAAATTGGCTCGGACCTTTTACAAGCCACTGGGAGAAGTAATTGAACGGGCGAGAAAATAGCTTCTGGAGGAAGGGAGAAAAGGAATTCACAATGCAGCAGAGGGAAAAACAAAGAGAGATCTCGGGTGAGAGAACAAAAGGGTAGTCATAAAAGAAAAACACAAAGAGTCGAAAAAAATACAGGAAAAAAAACGGGGACGATTTTGGCGTTCCGTCTGAGGTGTTAGCCGGTGACTTTTTTTCTCAAATGTAAGAGGTTCCTTAAGACCGCCCATCAAAGTTTTGGGCTCGTGTTGAGAGTTTCTCCCGCGAGTTTGGGTTGTACGGAGGCGTTCGTGAATATTGCTGCTCGAGCGTGACTATAATATTAGAAATTTCGCCCGGGCCCGCCGCCCCTCCTCCCCACGATAAGGATCGAGATGACGTCGTAGCAAGCCCCCACTTCCTTTACCATGCGAGAATTCTTACGATTTTTCCTTATTCACGGACGGCTACGTTACTGCTAGGGTCGGGAACGACGCCATTGGAGCTGGATTCCAGACAGGATTCTATCCTTCGCCCTCTCGAATAAAAATAATACGGTCTATCGGAAGCACTTGTTGGTACTGTATTCATCGAAGTTTGTTATTTGTTGGAATGGCACTCGTTGAAATTAAGGCAATGAAGTGCGGCAAATGATTGACGCTCGCAATAATTGCTTGTTGGATTAGTAGCCGAATTTTCGAATATTCCTGTGATTTCCATAATAATATTTCAAGTAACCTAACTCTGCAGAGCACGAAAACAGTCCAGTATATAAAAATCTGGCACTCCGTGTGATGATTTGAAAAGCATGCCTTGACAGCTGTTCTAGATCCCACTAAAATACGTAACATTAAGATTCTCTTTGATGAAATGACATCGTTTTAAAGAAATCTCATTAGCGACAGAATTCACTTTTGTCTCGGTTCTTCAAAGACCGTTAGGGAACAATAATTTTTCTTAAAGTAACAATAAATATTAAAAGGTAATGCTTTTGTAATCTTCTTCTAATATGATTTCGTTGGTGTGGTAGGCTAGTATGTATTTGCTGATAGAAGCTATGCATTAAAGTGAAAAGTTTTGACAAGACAACAGCATTTTAACACAAATAAATATTTTTTATTTTTTTGATTTCCTTTCCAATGATTTTTAATTAATTCTTGTTCATAAATTGATAGTCTTGTCAGAAATTCAAACAGACTAACGTTTTCTGATTGTGAATCCAAGACTTAATCTTAATTTGTTTTATAAGTTTAATTATATTGTGAAGTATATTTCAAACGCGTGTCACCCATTTCTCACTGATTATCAACACAATCTGGAATGGATTTGGAATGAGTGACCAACTGGTCATTGAAAAGTGTTTAAGCTGAAAAATGAATATAAGTAAAATTTAATGTCGGAAAATGTTAAAATATCATATAGCGAAAACCAAATTCGGAGATAATAAGGTTCAGCCCTCAGTTTTTCTGGTGGATTTATAATGAAAACCTTTCAAGTTGGAATGTCTTTTCATTTCAAAACATAAAAAAGAAAAATGAAAGTGGAAATTCATTCCGACTTTCACACGACCAGTACGTTGTAAAAACATTTTAGAAAAGACATGAATTAAACCTACGAGAGGTTTGAAAAACCACCTTTCCTTTCCCTCCCTGCTTATTTGACGGATCATTGCTTCCTTTTCAAATGACATCATCATCACCTTCTTCCGCTCATCGTTTGCGAAAAAAAACTCTCATCTTTGGGGCATAAAAAAATATTTCTTTACTGCCAGAAGACTTTTATTGAGGAAAAGGACATTATTTTTCTCTCACTTCCACTTTACCTTTTGTGGAGGGACGAGCAAATACCAAGCGTGGATGGGAACAGGTCCCGCCCCACCGAAATACACCCCCTCGGTGAACGAGCGCCCTTAACTCGGCGACTGGAAGCGGAGGAGGGTGGGAGGGAGACGAGGTGGCGGCTTAAACGCCTGCGACATCGCCCTCCATTAATACACATCCGAACCTATCAAAAACAGCTCCCGCGTGCTCCAAACCCCGCGAAAGGCCTGCCTCCCCCATCACCCGCCTTCCCTTCCTCCCTTCCTGTTTCCTCACTCCCAAATCCCCCCCCCCCCCGAGCACCTTGGGTCTTCGTCCCATTCCCTCTTCCGAGCAGATCGGTGGTCTCAGTGTGGTGGCTCAGTGGTGGAAGCGACTCAACCCTCCGATAAATAGGGGTTTAAGTGGCTCAATTCTAGCGGAATTAATTTCTCCGGATAAGGTGCTGGCTTGATTCGACATTTGACACCCTCAGTCTTCCACACCGATGTCCTGGGTTCGATTATATTATGATTGAGGGACAATTCAAACCGCTAAAAAATCACCACACGGAATGAGGAAATAATTTTTTAACTGTAATTTTCCGTACTACCCTAAATATTTCACCATGGGTTTTCTTAAATGCACTATGCATTTTAATGCCTTCAATACAAACTAGGGCATGATGTACTTGATTTGGTAGGATATACGTACTTGTTGAAAAATCGGCACACAATACAGTGTCGGTATGAAAGTCGGAACAAATATTAGCTCGGATATTATTTCGCCCATTCCTAGAAAATCTAAAAGAAATTCGATAAAAGATTTTATTTCGTTATTATATAGGTATTCGATGTTTGAGGACCTAATTTCAATCTTAGATTCCAGTGACTGCCTAAAGCTGATATCATTTGAGAAAAAATTCTGGTAAAAATAAATTGGGGCTTTGCATTATCTGCAATTTCACAATTTCTATAGATTTGCAAATAAAATGTCCACGAATAAAATACTATGGGATTTAAATAATATCTAAATGTTTAGACCTGAAAAACGTCTATTAAAATATATTAGAATTAACATAAATCAACATGAGATACGAAAAAAATATTTTTGTGTTAAAATATTTTAATTTTCCATTCCATGAAACAGCCATTAACACTTGCGACATCTGCCATTCACTAGTAATTGACCAAAATACTTATTTAATCACTATTTCTCTCCTTTTATTAATTTTTTGCATTTCTTTGGACAAGAGTATAACAGTTAACACAATTACAGAGGGAAATCAAAAATACAGATGTTCTAAGTACTAATCACTAATAAGCACTAAGCAAACTAAGCACTAATAAAAGAAAAAGGCAATTTCGTTGACAGCCATCTAACATTTATCACTTATACATTTGAAATGCTGTTCATTCATCATACCGAATCAAAATTTAATTCCACGTGTTTCATGCGTCACGTATCACATAAGTATACATTACATCAATAATACATGGGTGGTCTGGAAAGTTTCCGAATTTCAGAAAAAAATATCTTATATCTTTGTTAGGTCGGAAACTCTTCAGACCACCTTCGTACAGTAAAAAATCTGAAGATTTAATAGATTATTTTTATCTAGTTAAACCATAAATGAAATAACCGAAATATTGCTTTTAGTATGCAGAATAATTTTCAGTTATTCTAAGTAATATGAGCTCTTGGAGATTATATAAGTATAAGCATGTGGTGGTAAAGAATGTATTACCAAATGAAAGTTTTAGTATTTATAATAATTTATGCAATTTTAGATACGGCTATCTGCCTAGACATACTCATATTGAGATGATGTATTGAAAAAACTGAAACGAATCTTAATTCTAAATGCTATCGCCGAAATAAAATGTCGCTGAAAAGTAATTCACGAACTTATCTATTATCAATGTCATCTTAAGGTGTGTATATATTGAAATATACCTATTACACTATAGAGTATGAATGGATTTAAGATGAGTAACGATGCACCGACCGACTATTGGTAGATACCATAAAATATGGGGCACATCGAGTTGTATGGCAGTTAAAGATGACTTCGGGAATCTCACGATAGTAGTATTTAGGGGAGGCGATCGACAGCTGAGATCAGGCAGCGCCATTAGGGATGGAAAGGAAAGGATGAAGGGTGGTGAGAAAACCGGCGTCGGCATTAGTCCTCTACAACGTAGCTCAGGTAGGGATCGAGATACTACTGAAAATTATTCACCACCGCCGGGATTTGAACCTGGACCCTGTTTCTGGGAAGCCAGTACGATAGCCACCACACCATCCCCGGGAATGTCACTTCACCATTTATTGGCAAAAGTGAAATTCCTAGATCTTCACGGCTCTTCAGATCTACGTGCATACGAAAGGCTGTTACCATTCGACTCCTGTTTTTTAAATTGATGTCTACTAATTGAACACTATTTTAAGTATGGTATTTAAGGATCTAGGTGAAAGACGTGGGGTAGAGTATATCCACCGCCAGTGCGTGTTACAGAGGGCACCGGGTCGGTCGGTCAAGGGAGAAGTCGGAAAGGGAAGCTATGCACTAGGCACATAATTTGCTGGTGTTTACCTCTCTTGGTTGCGGTTGAGAAATATTCAAGAAGGAAAAATAACTCGTCATGCAAGTGTTCTTTGAGATGTCGATTCTGTGCGACGCTTAACACTCAAGAGTGCCATTAAACAGTACGAAATCACTGTGATAAAGCTCACCAAGCGCTGACTCTTCCAAATTACCACGACATCCCACGACAGTTAACCTCATAACTACACAATGCTTTTTCCTCTTTTATAGATTTTTTAAGTATCAGGTAGCTCTCTTCTGTAATTTTCGCCAGTTCTAGAATGAGTGATTTCCTCGTTTGAGTCAAATGCTCGTATAATATTCTCCAGTCTTGAGACTAAACATGTATTTAACTTACTTCAACTTGCAATCTCTAGATTTCTCTATGATGTTAATTTGAAATGTGGGGGCACTACATGCATTCGCTTATTTGTAGTTTTCCCAAGTTATGCTGATATAGGGTGCGATCCGAAAGTAATGAAATTATTTTTGAAAGTACTTTATTGAACAGATTTGCACAAGCACTTAAAATTCTTCTAAGTTCGATCCTTGGGCGTCTACACATTTCTTCAGTGACTCTGCCATGACGGGGTGCGCACTCTGGAAGGCGTCTTCGGCGACCTCTCGCAAGGTCTTCGTCACAGCTGATTGGATCTCTTCAATGGACGAAAACGGATTCCTTTCAGAGCTGTCTTAATCCAAAGGAACAAAAAGAAGTCTGCTTGGGTGACGTCAGGACTAAAGAGGTGGTTGGGCAGCGTTAGCACCAGGTGTTTGGTCAGGAACTCGCGGAAAGGCAATTAATATTTTACATGATTGAGTTGGGGATGAGAAAATTGTCGGCCCGATGTGTGCCGCGATTGCTCACGGTGGACAACAAGCTGATCCGGCTGTCAACTTCGAAAACTGCATGAACTGTGTTATGAATTGCTGCCGTACCCCCCGTATTCACCCGATCTGGCTCCCCGTGCCTTTTTTTATTCCCTAACATGAAGAAATGGCTCGCGGGACAAAATTTAGCTCAAACGAGGAAGTTAGACAGAGGCGTATTTTGGAGAGTTCGACAAATTCTATTTTTTGGAGTGGTTAAAAAAATGGCCGGAACGTTGGGAGAAGTGTATCTTTCTACAAGGGGACTAAGTTGAAAAATAAAATAAAAATGTTTTTGAAAAAATGGTTTCTTCATTTCTAACACGGGTACTTATTGAACCGCCCTCGTAAGGGATGTAAGATATATTGAGATGATACAATTAAAGACTGTGTAGTGAGGGGAGAGGCATGCACTCGAACAAGAATTTAACTAAGTAGGTATTTAACATTTGCAGCAATCAATCAGTGCAATGGTAAGGGAATAAAAACAAAACAAGGTATATTGTACAGCATGGTGAGGATAGAATGTATGAGAGCTCGGGAGGAAATATTTTAGAGAAAAAACTTTGAAGGAGTAACATTTATGACAGTTAATATGGATAGAGAATCAAAATCTACATCCCAATACAAATGAAGTTATCAGAAACTAGCAGGAGCAGATTTACACATTCCATATGAGAAAATCTTGTCGCATAATCGTCGTCAAAACACTAGAAAGCCCTAATATTTAAATAATCAAGCATGCTTATTGATGCCTAAAATAAACATCTTTAATAAAAGCATAGATTTCTTCTGTTACTATTTGCGAATAATTGATAGCTGCGTCGATATTTAGATATATTTTCGTTCATAACACTGTTTTCATAGCCATAAACTTTACTCTTGGGTTAACGGAAGTAAAAGAGAAAAGTCTTGGAAGGGTATTGGTGAAATAATGTAATTATAATGCAGTTGTATAATTTGTCTTTTTTAATGGAGATGAAGAATCAATTATTTATCAACGAAATATATGAACGGATCATTACACCCAAATCCCACTGGAATCATTCTCACTAATGATACATCAAAGTGGCTATATATGGAAAATTGACTGAAGAGAACTCTTGTAGTGTTTCCTATTAATGAGAAAAGCCTGTGGTGAACTGCTTTCAAATATGTGTGTGTGTGTGTGTGTGTATATATATATATATATATATATATATATATATATATATATATATATATATATATATATATATATATATATATATATATATATATATATTTTTTTAGCGTTTCCGCAAATCGTGACTGCATTCACTGCCGGGTTAACCCAAATCTCTTCAATCAGCGTGGGGTTAATTTCGTACTTCTAAGCTACCAAAGATTTCTCATTATTTGGGAAGTAGTAGATATATATCCGCAGAATTTCTCTTAAGAATTCAAATCAAGCTGAAAAATTTCCATTCCAGTAGATTCCGACTAAGCTGAACGCTATGGACTCTCACGGAGAAGAAAAAAAATTCTCAGAGATACAATTTGAATACACAAACACAGAAGGTGATATTCTTTAGGACACCCAACCTCCTTCCCATGCGTTGCCTTCTAAGTCGTTGGTTCGCATTTATCAAGAAACACTCACGAAAGGAATGATATATTAAGCAATTTGCGAGAAAGAAACCCTTCCGTCGTCCGCGAAACTCTTTTTCCTCGGCGACGGATCTCCTCCAAACAATCCCCACTCCCCCCCCTCTGGCTTCCCCCAACTCCCCCCTCAAGGGACACTCTCCCCACATCAATCCCCTTTCGGCCTCGCTACGTACGCTACCTCCCTCTCACCCCTTACGGCACTTTCCCTGCCGTTTCCCCAACTCCTCCTCCCGCTCCCACGCCACACTCATACCTGGCCCCATTATCTGTAAAGAATATGCGACCGTCCAAAATTAGGAGGGCCTGTTTCATTTTTTTCATTTCCAGCGCGGGAACCATCAACATTTTTCCTCCCCTCTCATTTCCACCACGTTCATCATCCCCACCCAACAACACCCCCCGCCTGGCCTCACTCCGCCCCCCACCCCCTCCCTCCCCTCCCATTCGCGCCCTCATTTACTCCAAAGCTTTATACATCACAGCCCGAGTCCCTTCAGACGAGCGCTTACGCGACCAGCCTCTCCCTCCCCTTCCCGCGGCAACTCGAATCATCCATACCCCGCCCACCCACGCCCTCTTCGCCCCCTCGTGCCTCCTCCTCGCGCCGCGAGGTGGCTCGTTAAATCTGTCGTTAACGCCTTCATTACTGCCGTCTCTTTCCCTTCATCCCCCCTTCAGCCCCCTTTCCCGAATTCCCCCGCTCGCCAGCCCCGCTCCGCCCAAGTTCACCCTCGCAGCTAAACAAAACCATCCCTCACGTCTCTCTTCTTATTACGTTTATTATATATATATATATATATATATATATATATACATATATATATATATTTATATATATATTTATATTTATAAATATGCATAGAATCCCTCGTCTTCTTCTCTTTCCGTCTTCAGACCGCATATGTCCTCCCACGTCTTCCATTTCGAAGGCGTGGATGTCTTTCGACACCCTCCCTACAAATTCAACTCCCTCCTCGTATCCTCCCCGCTCTCTCAACGGGAGGGGTTCGGCGAGATGCGGAGGGGGTGTGCAAGGGGTTCATAGTGAGTGATCCCTCCTCCCCTCGACCCCCTCCCTCCCAAATCCACCCTGCGGCCAAAGATGCCGCCGGCAAATGCGATCGGAAGGCTTTCTTCCCCTCCCCTCACCGTTTCTTTCCCTTCCCCGTCGTGAAATGAGAGTCCATCACTCATTCCACCTGCTTCTTCCTTGTCCTTTCGCCTCACGTATAGGGTGGCTTTCCCACCCCCTCCTCCATCCATCCGTGTTTAGCCTGGCGATGCCTCTCCGCCCACCGACTCCCATCCCGCCCAACACTCTCCCCGCCCCTGCCCACCTCTCGTCTCCCTCGACCCCCACCCGAACCCACCCGAAAAGACGGGAGCGACAGACATCTGAGATCTTGATCAAGTCATTTCTTCTCTTTCCGGACCTCCTCCTGACCCCCCCCCCCATCTTCCTCCCTTTCCTCTTGCCTCTCCCCTCCCCCCGTGCGGCAAACAGACCTGCCTCCTCGGGAGTTCTTCTCCTCGCCGCCTCTGATTAAGTCG
The DNA here is from genome assembly GCF_022747635.1 of Hetaerina americana. NCBI lineage: Eukaryota > Metazoa > Arthropoda > Insecta > Odonata > Calopterygidae > Hetaerina > Hetaerina americana. The sequence goes on along the minus strand of NW_027287427.1, from coordinate 83,714,504 downwards.
GATTTCCACCTCCCCACGTCCCACGCTCTCCTCCCTCCCCTGCCCCCATCCGTTGCCCCTCCTCCCTTTTTTTTGCGACACGAGACGGTGAAGACGGTGCGGAGACGAGATTCTGTTGGTGCGATTGTGTCACGGTTGTTAAAAGAGTCGAGGACAAGGACTCCAGCGGATGGAAAATTAGCATTTGGTTCGTCATGTCTCCGCGCTCAGCTTAGTGTTCCGCCTGCTCCACTTTTTCCCCGCTCCCTCCCAACCCCCTCTCCCTTTATCACGGGGTCTGCCGCTTTGGGCGCTGCTCCGCGGGCTCTCGGCGAAATATTGCACTAATTTGCGTGAGTCATGCGGAGCATCAGGCGGAATCGGTGTAACGTATTTTATGCGGAGCCTCTGAGGGGAGCAACGAATGGGTTTCTTTTTCTTCGCCGACATTACCATTTGGCGTTTGTCATTCAACCTACCCTTTCGCTCTTCCCGATATGCAAATGATTGTCACACATCCGGAGCTCCTCTCAATTTTACTCTGGAAATCCATAATTAACAAGGATAACCAATAGTTAAGGAATTATTTTCAGCAGCCAAACTGTAGTCATTTTCTTCAGCATTGTTATTTTTTAAGTAAAGTACTATAGAAAACAGAGTTACGAAGATTTTGTCATTTGTTAAAGTCATGAAAATTATTCATGCAATTGGGATAGTGTACTGTCATTTATTCTTTGAGAATAAATGGAAATTTTATGCTTGCATTCTATGGTTTAATTAATATTTGCTTACGTTTATTAATATATATCTTTATTCGCTGACTCGATTAAAGTCATTTGTGGATTTTGCTTTTGACAGTATATGTAGAAATATAATAGATTCAAGTGTAAAACCTATCTATAAGTATACCAAATATTGAGTGAGATTTAACTAATTCCGACTTTACGGAAATACTCCAGAGGAAATCGACAACAGACCATTATGGTCAGTTAAAAGAAACAAAGCAATAAGAAAATAACTGCAGGGGAATTCGAGTATATATGCAAATATCATTTTTCTCCTGCTATGATATGATGATGAGAGTATATGTACATGCCCATGTGATCATGTTATAGTAAATTAAAATTAATTTTCTTAATAAATATAACATCCTCTCACTCATTTATCTAACTATTCCTGCAAATAATTAATTCTACATTATGGTTGGCAATTATATTTTCGCCCACTCAATTCCCTATCTACTCGCACATGTGAATAATTCAAGAGTAATATTATTATGTATTACCACTGGGAGATTACCACAGCCTTAATATTTTCTTTATTGTAATATGACCTGAAATTCTTACATCATATACCCTATATACATACATATATACATATTTTTCTGAGATTGAATTTAAAGTTGAACAATATACATTCACGTTAACTTACAGGTTTAACTTTTACGTTCATACGTTACTCAACAATAATTCTTGAACAAAGTGGTTAAGAGGTTTGGCGAATAAAAATACGGAAATTTTGCTTACTTCTTGAGAAAATAATCTGCAGGAACACAAGGGGCACACGATATAACAAGATGTCGATAGATGGTCCCATTCATTACACAAGAGAGCTCGCGGTTCGAGAACTCGCTCTAATTGGATGGGGGCGGTCAATAAGGTTACGGTGAGACGGTTGAGTGTAGTTTGGAGTGGACTGTCTTCCTTACCCTCCCCTCCTTCCGCCGATGATATCGCCCTGTCTTCCTGTTGCTCCATTACACCGAAAATAACGTCTTTAATGCTGAGTTGCGTGACGGTGATTATTAAAATCGTCGGTCGAGAGCTGGAGCTATCCTTGCCACGAGACGATGGCAAATAGCCGTAACTCCAACACTCAGAACTGTGGAAAGAGATTTTTTTGCTGATTAAAAGACAAAGTTGATAGATTACGTTAAAGAAAAGGTAAAAAGCAAGTTAATATTCACCGGTCAGTGATGAATAAATTGTTTTTCTTAATTACTAAATCAAATCAAATCCAGAGTCAGGAAATGTCCGCTAATGCGCCTTAAAGTTTATAATTCACTCAGGGATCGTTCGCATTTATAAATTTTTGGAATTTCTGATACATACTTTTGGTATTAATGTATAAGGTCATGAATTTTTATTAATTTAGCTTATCGACATTTGATGTCAAATTAAATTTTGTAACGTTTTGAGTACAGTTATACTTACCTGATGTAATACTCTACATTGTTCATTTTATATCTTATATCAGTGTAAATGTGACGGAATAAAGCTATCTACCTAATTGAGAGAGGTTTAAGGGTAGAGTGTTTTTTTACCAAAAAGTAATACCCGATGAAAATGAAATAGGTGCCATTATAGTTATTTACCATGAGTAATGCCTTTCAGTGCAAACCCGAGTGAAGATTCCGGTTAGGACTTTCGAGGGTCCTACCTAACTTGGTACTTGGCCGCAGAAATCGCCAATAATTAATGTCACATATTGTTTTTTATACATATTGTGTTTTTTAATGCAATTTCCGGCGATTTAAGTGAATTAGCTGTATGCGTTCAGAAATGAACTAAAATAGCTATTTATAATAGTTTTTTTTGCAAAGTTTCAACGCTTCTAAATTAAAGCTAACTTCTATAGTTAAAAAAATGAATATTCAAATTCAAAACAAATGTCAAGTTAGTGAACGAAGGTTTATTCTTGACTCTCCTATCTGGATGAATTATTTGTCTAAGAATGATTGTCAGAAATGTCAAGGAAGAAATGCTTATGTGACTTAAGTTTTTGAAAGTATATTGGAAGAACTATGAAGCAAATGCTATATCATAATAAGCATTACGTAAATACAATTTGCAGGATAACAAAATCTTTTTAATGCATATATATATATATATATAAATTGAATGTTCAATTATTTTTTTTGCTACAAAGGAAGAATTTCTTACTTTTTCTTCTGAAAAATCGATATTTCCTCTATTCATACCAAATAAATGAAAATTTCCTCTCTTAAGAAAATATATTTTTTACTATTGATCACATAGTATCGAAGAAATTAAATTCGAGGTTACACTATGATATTTTGCCTTTGAAAATCTTGAAAATAAAAAGAAACTTTCGGCCCATCATTGCTTCAAAAAGAGATCGTGGGTTAAAAGAGAGGATGGGCATTAAAAGAAATCGCTGTCCCAGTGATTTCATTCTGCTGAGTGAAATACATCCAACTTGTCCGCGTTCAGCAATTAACGCATGTCAGAAAAGCAAATACTAAAAAGTTTTATGCTATTTTTGGCACTTGTAGTTCCCGCCAATGCTAGAAAAACGTTGCTTAACGTGATTGCACGGCTAATATCCATGCGGCGAATCGATTCCGTCTCTGGCGACGGATTCCTCGCGCGGCGCACCCAACCTGGTGATCGATTCATCGTATCCGGGAGCATGTCTGACTGGCGCCTCTTGAGAGACGCTCATATCCTAAAAGGGTGGTTGAAAGCAACGACCAGCAGTCAACCACAAAGGTTACTCCTAAACGATCCGCATGTGAAAATATTTACCTAAATATGAGTTGGAATTTTAACACTGTCTCTAAATGAATTTGTCATAGTACATTTTTTAGGAAAATGTGTTTGAGCGCACCGTAGCTTTGAGCTTAAAATTATACAGAAAGACAACTTGGGATCCAAAATGTTTTTGTCCAATACTATTAACCGTTTCACAAGCCTTTATTACCATATACATTGATTTAACAAAATCCCTTGCGGAATTTATAGTTACGTATAAATATATCAAATTTAAGAGATAAATGTATTAACTATTTTTTTGGTGAGAAATGATTCTAATAAGAAGGTGTATTTTACTAAGGCTGGAAGTCTCTGAAATTATTATATATATATATATATATATATATATATATATATATATATATATATATATATATATATATATATATATTGTATAAGTTAAGAAAAAATGTCTTTCTTTAAATAATGACAAGATTAATTTAGATAATCATTTGCTCAAACAGAATTCGCAAGATTCAGTAGGAATCAAAAGTTCAAGGTAATGTAAAATTTTAGTAATTTAACATCATTATTCAGCGTTTCTATTAGCGTTATATTGATTACCTTACCTCCCACACATAGCATGATGAAGTATAAAAATACATATCACAATGTTTAATTAACTCTCAGGAAAGTTAAAAGAAGAAATTTCATAATAGAACCAAATGCTACAAGTACCTGAACCTTATGAAAGTCTCGCCAATGCGGTGCGGAGGAGAATAAAGGAAATCGCTTCGAAATATGATAACGACTCGGAATCCTCTCTGAGCACTCAATTAAAGGAAAATTCCTTCGCTCCGCGGTCATTTCGAGGGTGCCCCATACCCCACCCCAGTCTCCATTCTTTCCCGCACCCTCATCCTCCCATCCCACTTACACAACCACACACCCTTCCATCTTATTTATGGAATATTTTGCTCGCGCTGTCGAATGCCCGAAGCGGTCGCGGGAATAAATTCATTTTTGTATCGATTTTACTTTTTCGGTTTGGAGGGGATGTCAGGATAAATAAATTTATTCGAGCGGTTGGGAATTTCCGGAGGCCTTTCCTCGCCGTTTTTAAGGGTTTAAGCGAGAGGTGAAAGGTGGGAGGGGAGCGGGCGGTGGGGTGGGGGGTCGGGGGGTTAAAGTGGGTGGGAGTGCCCTTATCGATTCAAAATCGCCCAGATTGAGATCCGCAGCGTGCATTTAGAGCCATTCTCACGAGTGAACCGTGCTTCTTGTTCCGCTGCCGCCCTCGCCTCACCGCTGCTCCGAAAGAAGAATGTCGGAGGGAGGGGGCGCCGAGGGCGGGGGAAAATGGGGGAACACTCCCCCCCCCCTTCCCTCTCTTTGGACACGCGGACATAATGGGGAGAGAAGATGGCCTCGGGCTTCACACGTCCTCTCTCGCAATTTTTTTCATCAATTCTAATCGGATTCCTCTCCACTGCATTGACCTCGTAAGATGTTAAAGACAGGATTCGGACACATTTCAATTATTTTTGTAGATATTTACACGGCTAATACAAATATGTCATTAATATTATGGTACCCATTTTTTGGATTTATCAATGCATTACTCCATGTGAGAGTTCAAACATAGCCCCAATTCATTGATTGCATATAGATAGCATTGTTTTCACATGTGTTAATCAATTACAAGCCGTTAGTGTCAAAGCCTAAATGAGTAAATTTAGGCAACGCGATTGCTAAAAACTATTTTCTGTAGAAATTTGAAATGTTTTATCCTATTTTTTATTAGTATCATAATGAATGAATAATAGTTTTTCCATATTGTAATACAGGTGATGAAAATATAATTTAAAAAATGACATTTGCTGGTTTTTTTGGCTTCAAGTAACCTATATATATCAGCAACCTCAAATCAATGGCTGCATGGATGGTATCTTTTGATCGCAAACAAAGGTAATGTTAAAATTTATGTCATGTCAGTGCAATCGTTATATAACAATATCCTTGAAATTTCCTAGCATTTATCAGGCGTATAACATTAAGGAAATACTAGAGAAAAAATTATAATTGGTAAAAACCATACCAAATATAAGTACTAGCAAACAAAAATTATCTCTGCGTGCCATAGAGTTCCAAACCCCCAGAAAAATGATAAACCGTAGAGCTGCAATATCCAACAACAGAGATAGTAGATGATATCAGATGAACATCTCCCTCAGTATGATACCAGATGCATCAATTAAAAATCTCTAATGTATTGTTCAATGATAAATTTCTCCAGGCTATAATTGAATTTCAGTAATTTATTTCTTATAAAACTTTCTATGGTATAATTTAATTTTTGTTTTTGATTTATTGATACGACATTCAGTAGGAGTCATTCAGGAAACTTAGTTCAACAAAAAGCTCGTTTTCCGCGGTAATTAAACTCTAAGTGAATTTAACCTTCCATGAATTCCTGATTACAGGTCCCTCGTGCCGTAAAATGTTTAATCCAATCAATATTGATTAGTTCTGTCAGGCTGGTTGATAGCGGCCACTGGTGATATTTTTATCACCGTGTGCACATGTGAACATCGAAGTAGCGGAAAATAAAATACCTTCAAAATGAAATGGCCTTTGATTGCACGTTCCTTTTAGGGTTTAGAGGATTTTTTTTTCAAAGTTTTACAACAACAATTTCCATTGCAAATCAGCGGTTGCGTGAACCATGTTTTTTAAATGCCAATTACTTTCATTGAGAGCTGTAATAAATGCCTTTGGGTGCTCGGGACGTCGATTGTATTTCCTCCTCTCCCACCACCCACCCTACCCTCAACCTCAGGCGTGCGTTTTAAGGGAGAAAGAGCTATAAAAGCAATGGGTATTACTGGCAAACAAACAACGGAATTCCGGCGCCGTGACTTTACAAAATATTCGAGAAAAAAGACACGCACGCATACATGCGACCCTCGAACACACACACACAAACGCTTTGGGAGCGCGCGCAAATTGTACGACCCAGGTGAAACTAACACGCTGTACTAAGGGGATAAAAGAGGTGGGGAGGAGAAAACAGGAGAATAACGAAAAAAACCGGCATTCGCATTACGCCTTTGCTCTCTCTCTCTCTTTTTATTTGCTCTGCCCACCTCTTTTCTATCATCGTGTGTGTGTGTGTCTTGCGGCATTGTGTGCAGGCATGCCGATCTTCCACGCTCTCATTTCTTCTCCCCACACCACTCTCTCCTTCTGCCCCCTCCACACACACACTCTCCTCTCCCTCCCTTTTGTTTCGTTTTTGTCTTCCCTTTCGTTGTAATTTGTTCGCTGGCCTCCCCACCCCTCTCTCTCTCTGTCACTCTTCCCCCTCCCTTACGATATCGCCCCCCACCACTCTTCACCCCTCTCTGCCATCCTTTCATTCCCTCTTTCCTTTTATCTTTTTTTTTGTCTCGCCGGCATGGGTGTGACGCCCGTGATCAGGCACGGGTAGTTGTCACTTGGGCGTTGCCCCGTTGATAAGCCGCGAGTGTTGCATCATACAGTCGCCCTCCTCCCACCCCCTCCCTGCACCCCCTTCCTCCCGATCCCCACAATGCAAACCCATCCTTTTTTACCCCTCAAACCTCCCCTCTCCATTCCTCACTCCATCTCCCTTCCCTCGCCAAACAATGAGTGCTCCGCGGGGCATGACGGCGGGGAATGTAAATCTTCGGGTCGCTAGAAATATAAAAAAAATAGAAAATAACTTCCCGCCAGTGTCGTCCGATACATCTCCTTAAAGGCATTAAGGTGCATGTGGAGAAGATCGAGTTGTCTCCGCTGTCTCTCCCGGGGAAGGAGGAGGCTCGACGCGCATGAAGGTGGCGCCCATCCGAGCAAATTTCAACATTTCTCTCTTGGGTCTATTTTGTTTGTTTAAGTTCGTTTTGCTCGACCCTGGAGTCAACGCTCTCTCGAGCACTAATTATATTAACATAAAATGACTCGAGAGCTGGTTAGTCTCTCTGATTAGGAACGCATTATTTGTGGCATACTTTCTAACTATGTGAAAATATTTGCAAACATCTTCAAATGATTTTTAAAAACTACGTTCAACTTATTGATGTGATACACTTTCATTCTTATTATAAATGATTAAAACTGGTACGGATAAAATTCTGTGTCCACGAATGTTTCATTGCTTTTGCATTTCTATTCTAATTTTCTCCATCCAATACAAGCCTCACCAGTTCCCGTGTTCTCGGCGCTATTGACGAAACAACCCTAAAAGGAACTGAGTACTGTTATTTCCTCTGTTGTTGAAAAACTGCTCAAAGCCCAAGATTCTTTTATTTTATCAAAATAATTATTTTATGAGAGGGGTTATTTGTTATTACTGGCAACAGTGATATTGGTCTTTTCTAAATACAGGTTAGTAGAATTGTAGGAAAGAAAAAAAATTCAAGAGTTTGGTGTATTCCCGTTTTTTCATAATTAAACTGCCTCCATTAACAGACCTTTCTCTCTGTAACATTAAGATGCCTAAAAATGTACAAGGTTGCTAAAGTGTCTTATATCTTTCTTATCTTTTTTTCATAAATGTTGCAAAATACTTACCCCAAATAGTTAATGACAGCAACTTCCCCAATATTTGCAAAACTTTCACATATGCTTAAGTGAGATACATTAAATTAACAAATTCAATTTTATTTGAATGCACGCTTTCAGCTCAACCAATTAGTACTGGCTCCCATTACTCTCTTTGCAGTTTTACGACTTGCTTCCTATCCTCATTTTTTTACTTTTCGAGTGACGAGTTATTGTGGCATGTTTAAGCGTCTGAAAACAAAAATGAATCCTTAATCAGTCGAGTACCATGCTTGACCGCAAAATTGGTTTAATCGAGATTTACACTTGAAAGAAATATCGAAAAATTTCTTTCCAGGAAACATTATTACGCTCCAAAATCCGGAACCATTTTTTTATATTTGAGGTGGCTAATTTTAAAGTTTCGTTGCGAGATCAGGGTACTCTTTTGTTTTCCTCCATTGCAGTAATACAGCGCACGAGAGTTGCCGAGTTAAGAGTAACCAGTCACCTACCCATCGATCATGTCGGAGGTGGGGCCGGGGATCCCGTGGCTGTGGCGCTTGATCCGAGCAGACATCGGAGTATAATCCGGCGAGGGAATTTTCCGATAACCGATCAATCATATTCTATTTCCGAAAGCATTTCGAAAGAAAAATAAATTTAAAAATCTCGCAGATTTAGTCACGTTCTCACATTTTAATTCCAGGATAATCTCTTGAAATGGGATCCTCTACAAGGAAAGGCTGTGCGATCCCCGTGAGAAGCTTAGGAGATAACACGAGGAGTGAGGAAGGGACTACTGGGTGTGAAAGGCAAAGATATCGCGATCTCTTCCAAAAAAATTGTGCTTCCAAAAAAGAATCCTCGATCGTTGGTTGACCACAATATCCAAGCTAGAGAGCATAAAAAAATCAATGAATGTGATAGGAAGAAGTCTAATTTGTTTTAATTTTTAAAATTATAATTCAGGCACAAATGGTTATTTTTGTAAGCATAAATTGAAACAAACGAATGAATTAAAAAATCCAGAACGAAATTGGATTTTTTCGTAATCTCAGTGAAAACTATGTGACTTCTACTAGGGATGTAATCTCTGTAATTTTTCCCTAAATATTTAAAAAAATGTATATCTAATTTAATACAGTAACAAGGAAATATGGTAAAATGGGGTGCATCGTATATGAAATCATTCCTAAAAATTTTAAAACTCTGATCTTGGACAATTTTAAAATCATATCAATTATAGGATAGGGGACGTTTTATTCCAGTAGTAAAGCGTTGGGGTAATGACCAGAGTCCTGGGTTTGATTCCTAACCTAACCTCTGGGCACCCTCAGCTCGACCCGAGCTGCGTCATTTTTTGGGCAACAAATATTTCTAGGAAATCAAATTTGGCCAGGGAAAGGAACTGATGTGTGAATGCCACATACCTAAGTACTGGCTGAGTTTATCCTCATCAGTAAAAACCAACCTTTGGTTAGTTTGCCGTGGTTATCAATTTCAATCACATAATTATACATCAGTATCTAAATGACTCCTAGTTCAAATTGTTGTAATAATAAGTGTTCCTGGAAAACAAATTAAATGACATGGAATACATTATATGTGGGTCGTGGTAGTCCAGGGGGTAGAGAGTTGGACTGCTGACCGGAGGGCCCAGGGTTCGATCCCAGGGGTCGAGGCACTCTGGGAACCTGCAGCTCCACCCAAGCTATGTGATTTTTCGGGTTCCAGATCTTCCTGGGTAACCATAACCGGCACAGGAACTGGCCCCCCTATTCTGATGTGTGAATTTCACACGCCGTATAGGGCTTAGTACTGGGTGAACTCTACTGTCACCAACCAAACCGACCTTCGGGCTGATTACTGTGCTTATCGTTCATGGGATTACATTATATGCATCAATCATACATTGCCATATTCATATATTCCAATCAAATAGCTAATATTTAATCGTCAAAATTTAGAAAAATATTTTCCTATTGGCGCATGTGAATTAAAGCAATGGACATAGATGAACGCACAAAGATCGAGCCGAAAAGTTAAATGTGAAAAAACTTCCAAAACTTTATTTGATGCGATATCAATTTGAATGAGTTAACAAAATATGTCTTAACTACCAGAAATAATGGAGTTGCTGCATGTGACATTTTTCCAAAATTGATAGTGTTCAAGTAGGAAAAACAAAACACTTGCTGTTAATTTTCACTCCCGGTTTATGCGGTAGTGAAACTTAAACGGTTGTAATAAACTACTTGAAGATCGATGAAGAGGAATTTCATCATCTAAAATAACAGATTGATTTCTCTAGTCTGCCAATGCACGTACATCAATGTGAAATCGGTCTTTCCTACGGTCTCAACAAATAATAACTGCTTCGTGAGTTCTCGAGACCTTCGGCTATATCTGGAAAACGTATTCACTTTTAGAAGCACATACTCAGATACGTAAGCAAAAACATAGGAGACAAGGTAACCAGACCACAATCGGAGTGGACAGAGAAAAATTATCTTCACAATGTCTGTGGAGCTGCATTGATGAAACGATTTCATTAAAAGAATATCGGTGTAGCATTCACATCAACATTAGAACAATTGTCATTTTGCGATGGTTAGACCTCTCCGTGGATATCCATTTGTTAATTAAGACCATATCCAGAAGGGCATTATTGAATAGTTAAAAAACTATAGAAGTTGCTGAAATTAAGAAGTTGCTATTTAAGAACAGGATGTCCCACAGCATCGGGGGTTCAGTGGTATCCCTACTTTAGGTGCTTCGAGGAGAGCACTTTAAGTAAGGACACCGTCCGTCGGATGGGACGTTAAGCTGTGGACCCTTTGGAGTCTTTTGTTAAGAGTAGGCTAATGCCAAACGCCGGGTTTCCCTCCGCCCATATGTCATCCCCTTCTATCTCTGATGGCGCAAGTGACCTCAGCTGTCGCTCGCATCCCATAGCAACTACTATTTCTTCATTTTTGAAAATCTTGCATTGGGAGGCAGCAGAAATGTAGAACGCGTACATTTTGGACTTATACTTCTAGTGAATACAAATTAAACGGGTGTTTTTCTGACTGAAAGGAAAATAATTAAAATGTGTACTAAATTGATAGACTAGGGCACATGAATGGGGATAATAAACTATTGATAAGCCTTTTAAAGACACAGAACTCTTTTAAGAATTATTGAACGTCGAGATAACCAATAAAAGGTATCTCTTTTTCTCTGCTACAATGCCTAATTACAAAATAAAGATGTTTGAACGTTCGAAAATGCAGACTTTCCAAGTATGATATGATAGGTAATTGTATTAATCATCAATCACTGTAATGGGGATGAGCCAGCTTGCCCTTTCTACGCACTTTAGCGTCGCCTTGCAGGATAAGTTGCCGTTATTGATTTGCGAGTATATAGTAAAGGTAATCTTTAAGGAATGCTATATGGATTAATAATAGATAGAAGTACAAGAAATTCTTCTATATCCATCACTAAATGAGAAATACAGCATTGGTCTCACCAAAAAATGTTTTCACAATGGATTTTTTCCGTAATAAAGCTTACAAACTTCTCCACATTGTTTGGCCACCTATTGCTTCATTATCCAAACAAAGTCACTTAATAAAGAAAGGCTTCTCTCAGATATTATTTTAGGTGCTTCATTGCCAACCAGGAAAAGCCTTTCGACTAAGATAAACCAAGCGTTACTAACGAAATATATGTATCCGAGAGAGGAATTTTGAAAAATGTGTTAGAAACACTTCATTCCCGTGATCGTTTGAATAAAAAACTGGAAACGGCTCAGCACAAACGAGGCAATGCTATTTGCTGTGATTTAATGTTTCAACAAACTCGGATTCGAAATCTGTGTGCGGTCAAAGACTTTTCCCTTGCTAATAATCGTGCCCATCGGCGTGTAAAGGAGATAAAATTAAACTTTAATTATTTCTAGGGGTGAGCTCTCATGTTTGCCATAGGCGCAATTTTAAAGCCGTATCGATGTTTAAGCTCAAAGACTTGTTGCTTTATTACCACGCGAATATACCCACCTATGCGGAATTCTTGTGTGTTGCTCAGCGGCTTCGTGCAATTTGAATGCGGTAATCGAGAGCGTGGAATGTTTATGCAAGCCACCGAAAAAGTGGACCACGAAATGGAGGTAGAGGAGTACACATGCAAGAGCGTTACGCTCAGCTATGAGCCAGATAGAAGTGATTAAACTCACGGAAACAAATACGTGAAGTATCGCTTTGAAGGCTTTATATCATGGGTCTCGAATGATCTAACAAAGTACGTGAGATTGACCTCCCTCTATGATATTTTGCAACCCTTATTAAAATAGCCTGCTTTCACTATAGGGGTCTCTAAAATAGTCCATCAGTCATCACTCCAGGGCAAATAAGAATTTTTATTCAATAGAATCCGTTTCCAGCATTTGCTATTTGGTTTAAGGGAGGACCTGTGGAAATACCTTGGCGTAAAGTTGGGAGTGTACCCTCAGAATAATGCTTCTAATGTGATTCAATGACAAGCAAAAATAACAAAATACTTAAAAATACACTTACGCATAAAAAATAGATACTTGAAAAAAGGAGGGAATCCGCATGTGATCTTTCGCTCTAATCTATGTTTAAATACGGACCTAAATATCATTCAAGTAATATGGGAACACAGTTTCGCGAATCAAATATTCAGCAGTCACTGTCTTTATAAATAAAGCCTTATTATTTAATGCCGATATCATTTTCAGGCAAGTTTATTTTGATTAATTAAGAGCACTTATGTACATATAAAACATTTCATAAATAGGGAATTGTATTTATAGAAAACTTCCTCTCCTAAATAAGGAAACCACCACACATTAATCAACTCTTTGAGGTTTGTTTGGATGATTTTTAATAGAACAAACCGCGTGTGAAGCCATCAGGAGTCTGAAATCAACAAATCAGGGTTTGAGGTAGGAGGAGGCAGTTCCTTTCCATGCGCCACCTGTGGTTTCCCAGGAAGCTATGGTACACAGAGAAACTCATAGCTTTGATGAGGTTGGGGTTGTCCGCACGCACGCACGTCTTTACGTTAAGAGTCAAATTTCTCTACTCGCAGGAATCCCACCAAGGAATGGCTGAAACTAAATGGTGGCGGAGAAAACTGATCACTTTTTTATAAAATTGATTCAGATCGAATAAATTAGAGCATGAATGCTGGGGATACTTCAATTCCCGCTTTGCAACCAAGGCGCTGGACGCGAATCGCCGAATGCGAAGGTGGACAATAATTAAAAAGTAAAGTCGAGAAACATACGAAGAAATTTATACAGGGTTCGTCCGGAAAATAAGTGTACTGACTCCTGGGCTGGGCGCGCCGCTCCAGGCGCGCCCAGCACCGCTCTGACGGGCTGCGATTGGAGGGGGGTATGTTGGCAAGCGACGCTGAAAAAGGCAGTCGGCTCTGAGCTGTGGTGTAGTGAGGAGCTCTGTTAACTCGAAACTCCACGCTCGACCCACGTCACGGAACGCGATGCCGAAGTTTTTGGAGCAGCGTTATTCCATCAAATTTGCGGTAAAGCTTGGGAAATCGTCTACCGAAACTGTCAGTATGATTAACCAGGCTTACGGGGAGTCAGCCATGTCCAGAAACATGATCTTTCGGTGGCACAAGATGTTCGTGGAGGGCAGAGAAGAGGTCGACGACGAGTCTTCGAGAGGTTCCCGATGATGCCTTCGCGGGAGCGTTCCAGGAATGGGAACGCCGCTGGAACAAGAGTATCGACTCACAAGGGTCCTATTTTGAGGAATATTAGCTTGAGATATGTAAAAGTGTAATACATTTTTTTTCCTGAGCTCAGTACACTTATTTTCCGGACGAACCCTGTACTCTGGTACGAGGTATTTCCAACTCCTGTCGAGATAAGTGAAAAATGTGGTGGAATGATGTCACTATTAGCTGATACCAGGCACATGGCTATTGAAGTCGTATTGGGTTGTAATATAATTCACGTGCAATAACTGGATGGAGTACTGAATCGGTGGTAGAGGAGGAACCTAAAAGCGAGATCCAGAGTGGGGTAGTTGTTTTGTGTGTACGTGGGAATATTATATATATATATATATATATATATATATATATATATATATATATATATATATATATGTATATGTATATGTATGTATGTATGTATATATATGTATATGTATGTATGTATATATACATATATATATATATATATATATATATATATATATATATATATATATATATATATATATATATATATATGTGTGTGTGTGTGTGTGTGTGTGTATATATACACACAAATACACAAACATATATTTATTTAGAGAGAGAGAAAGGGAAAGAGATGAGGAAATCACAGGAAATATTCGTCTTTGGTGACATTCGGAACCCAGCCGTAACACTTCGCACCTGAACTCACTCAGGGATGGATGGGCAAGTGGGAGGGGGGAGGGGAGGGGGTAAAAATAAACGGAAAGGTGTTTTTTTTCTGCTTTCAAAGGAGGAAGGAGGTGAAGAGTGCCTCCCCTCCTCGTGGCTCGCAGAAATCTCGAAAGAGGGCTCTTGACCGCGGAGATGACACGGGGGGATCTCGCGAGGGGAGCGGGCGGAGGACGGGGAGACGGGGAGGCGTGGGTGGTGGTGGAGGGAGGGGGTTATATCGGTGAAAGGGTGAGGGTGCGGAGGGAAGAGGCGGTGTTTTCGTAGCGGAGGAGGGATCTTATGAAAGGAAGACGTAGGGGAGAACTCCTTTAAGAAGAAAAAATTAACCTCCATATCTTCTCGTCCCAACATCCGCCCGACCTGTTCCCATCCCACTCTGTCACTCTGCACCCAACAATATAAACTCGCTCTATTCCCGTTGCCTCGGTTTTCGGTTGGCTTTAAAGCCTCCCCTCGCAACGCCTTGCACTTCGTTTTCTTGCATGAAACGAGCCACAAAAAGACCGTGGAATAACTGCCATCGAACCGTTGGCACAATTTGCAAACTGAGCGTCAATTCGTGCCTCAGTTTTTCTTATATGGTTTACACATTCATTTGATATTTCTTTTATAGCGATTGATGGAATTTTTATGTCTTGAGTAACATAAGCAGTGAACTAAGTAATTAAATTAATTCTTTTCTTCATGCTCTTCTTTCACGATAATTAAACATGCAAAGTTTGTATTACAAGTATCGATGGCAATTTTTTCCTAACTTGTGCGTGAAGAGTTGAATTTAGACCATCGGTTAAGTTAGCGCATGATTACAGATTGGATTAGCATTGATTAAATGAGGGTGCACACCAATATCTATGAAAATTTGGCAATGCGAAAGATCTGCGCTAAACTCGACCCGAAGATCTTGGACGACCACGAGCAGAATCGAGTGTGCCTGCTTGCGAAGACCTTCTGCAACGTAATCGCCACGATTTCCCAACTCCCTTACAGCACCAACTTGGCACCAGCAGACTATTTCCTATTTTCAAAATTGAAATCCTCCCTCAGAGGACACCACCATGGGACCCTGAGTGCCGTCATAGAAGCTTGTATGCTTACCCTTAAGGACCTTTCGGAATCCACCTACCAGGGAGCCTTTCAGTCGTGGAAAAGCCAAAAAAGGTGTTGGTGCTCAGGGATGTAATTTGAAGAATGTTGAGGAATTGTAGCTATATCTGAAACAAATCCTTTTTCCCGAAACATTTCCGATACTTTTTATGCAAACCATGTACACCTTACATTAAAATTATCTGCTCATGATTCAAAATATGTAATAATGCTTTTGAAATCAAAAAGTACTATTGATTCATATTGTTTTTAGACGACTAAACATAATCATCATAGGTTGCAACATAATGCGATTCCCGTGATGCTTAGGGAAGTGCTGAAAGATTAATACATCAAAAATTTCAATGAAGTAACGGAGTATACATACATACTGAATGTATTTTTTTCACCCATAAATGTAAGGAAATGGTGATAAACTGGGTGAAAATTATCGAATAAATGCATAAAATTTAATTAATTGTAACAGAAAATGGCTTGGTGAAGGCGAGGGCAAAATTCTGAGAGAGCCAGCCTTTCGTAACGTGATATCATCATGCATCTCGTCCAATGCAGCATTTTCTTCATCGTCTAATAAATGACCCGCTGTCAACCAATTCCCGCCAAACAACAATCAGGTGGACGGGTTTGCACTCTCAAAGTATGACATCAATTTATGAAAATTAATTAATGAGCAAAAAAAATCCCTTCTAGGCCTACCTCCTTCAACGGAATTACTTTTTTCTTTGGCTTACTTTTCCAAGTGAAATTTATTAATTATATTGTCATATTATAATAAAAATACGATTCTTTTTAGCATAGTTTTAATGAATTTGTAAAAATAAATAGTTCATTATCATCACAGTTATCTACCTCAATCTTGGTGCCTGCTATGTATTTTGAAATGAGGCATTTGTGTTTGGAAGGGGTCGTTATCACGGCTTCCGATAAATCTTGCGAACGGAAAATCACACAGCTTGGAATTTACGGAGAATATTCAGGGAGTTTCCCCCGGATTTGAACCCGGGACCTCCTGTCGGAAGCCTTGTGCCATTACCCATTAACCCATCCCCGTCCAGTCTTCGTAATAATCTTAGCGTCACCAAATATAACACGTTCTGCTCCGTTGATGGAAAGTGGAAGCGGTCGGCCCCTCAGCCAGTTTTCCTGGCAGTGGTCAGCGAGCGGAACCGCCTGCCTTTATCAACCGCCCTCCTGCGGCATCCCATTCACGTCTCGCCGTGATGAAGGGGCAACGCAAAGCACAACGGCGTGGATGGCCCCGCTCGCCCACCTCAGCGCCGAGCCGATTTCGTTCTGCCATGCAGTGTGCCCTCCCCTCGCGACCCTTCGCAAATAATACTCGTCCTCCCGCCGGAAACCCTTATTTGCGAGCGAAGCAAATTTCGCTGCCAAAATGTAACTGCTGCTCCCAAGCCCACACCTAATATGACCTCCATTACAGTCGCCACCTGAGGCGACTTAATGCTGTATTTATATTACATTTCGATTCTCAATATGTGTTTTTTTATAAATATTTTTCTTAGATGATATTATTGTGCAAGTAGGAAAGTTTCAATTTATTATTTTAATGCAACATCGGCTAAAATTTTGGGATATGAGAAGGTCCTTTTACGATAGCTCTTGTCTCTTCGTAAGCAATCTTGATATGAAGATATAACTTTCACCTTGGCTAAGTCCTTTACCCGTTTTTAAAATAGAAATTACTGCATTCAACATGTTTACCCACTGCTTAGCAATAAACTACTTTCTAGCCCCACATACAAGCTTGTGCATACTGCCTATCTTCGTGGCTTCTGAAATGCCAAATAGTTTCTTTCTTCTATTTCGCTCGCGTGAATACAATATTAATGAATTCATGATGGAGGGAAAACTTACTAACATATTTCCACTCGCGAAGCAATTAAATAGGTAAACATTTTGTTATGTTCGCACGAAAATCTTGACTAAAAATATGCAGTGGTCTCTATTTCTTCATTCAATGATAACATATTGTTTTCTTTTTTATTTGAGATATTACTGTAATATTTTGATCAGCCCATTGAAGAGTGATATGGAGGCTTTAATATTACCATTTGGTTGTGAAAACTCCTGCTTTTCCTTGTTAATTCCTTTTGTGTAGTTTTCAAGGGTAACATTTTGTATTTCAATTGGGTTTTGCGGATGAGTATACGTTAGCAACCGATGTCTACCTTCCATAAAGAAAGAGTTTAATTGATTGTGCATAGATTTTTAGATCTATCGAGTTGGGCCACTGAAGTGAAAACCAATACTAATACTTTGGTATTTAATGAGGTATAATTAAATCTTTTATGATACACTTTTCCCTACAATTTCCCAGCAGCTGACAGACGTTATTCATTATAAGTATATATTTTCACATGAAAAACACCCACGGTCGTTCTACAGCTACGGTGGTGACCCTCCGCCATCGTCAACTGAACTCTGCAGGGTGAAATAAGTTAGTGGTTTGAGGAGGTAGGAGAGGAACAAAGGGAGATGTAGTCTATTTTGTTGAGCCCTGAGGGTTTCTAGGACTGGAGGAGCCAAATGAATTCGGAATTAAGGGCCCTTGCATCCACGTTGGAGGCGGAATCGGGGACTAGGATGGAAAATCAGAAGCATTAATCTTATGGGAATTAGTATGGGAAGAAGAAGAATATGGAGGGTAACCAGGGATGCAGATTTAGTCGAAAAGTGGTGATTATTTAAGCGCATAGAGAGTGAAGTTATACACATTCCAAAATAGAAGGTGTAGGTCATTCCTATTGATGTGAATTTAGGACCTGACGAAGGCCTCTCCCATCAGGATATTCCCGTCCCGTTTCTCCCTGATTCTTGAAACCCCCAAATAATTATGCTAGCCAAAATACATGAGGCCTTACATCCAGATCGTCTCATTTTTTTCAAGTTTAAATGCCTCAACCGAAAGAGTGTCCCCGTTCATTGATCTGTATCTGCCATCTCTTGTTCATTCCCTTACCGGACATAAATGCCCTAAAAGGCCTTCGTCAGGTCCAGATACATAGAGAGAGGAAATAATACCCATGGAATTGATCAAAACATCCCTCCATCGACCGTCTACGAGGGTGAGCCAAATGAAAACCATTTAACTTAAATTGTTTTTATCTCGTATTTCTTGAGTACTAAAGGTTCTCATCATTGCAATTTTCAAACTTAGTTGTTGGCATACAAGAAGTATTTCAGCGCTTCGAAAGTTCACTGATACCTCTAGAAAATTCAGCTTTGACTGCTCCTAAAACTTCTGCCATCACAACGCGGTGTGTGCCTGACCTGTTCAAGGGGAGCCTTACATGGAAATTAATACTCTTTTAGAGCTTATAGCCTAGACTTCGTTGGAATAGTAATATGAGAATCACCATTCTGAGATTTCATTCTTCGATAAAATATGATTTGTTTCACCGATCTGACTGCTGAATAAACGAATAAGAGAACGCTGTTTCTTTCTGATGCATCTTGAAAGCGCACCAGCCAGGTTTACACTAATGCTGCTCCGTATTGTTGTGTTGTAGTATCATGCTACCAGTTGCAGGCCACTCATCAAACAATGGCTATCCCTCAGAAAACGGAAATTGGCACCGGCATTATGTTTCGAAACTTTTTCGCTGTTTGAAGGCTATGATTTGACACACCCTCGTACCTGATACCAGCTCCGCTGTAAGATACATATACCCTCTCATCCGTTCAGCTCCCTACCTCCGAAGACCCATGCATCTCAAGTAATCTATTCACTCTGATACCACTGCAAAGCTTTCTCTAAACACGTCATCCACATAGTAATTTACAACCTTGGCTCGCCTCCAATATTGGAATGTGTATAACTTCACTCTCCCACCGAAGATATATTCACCACTCCACAACCAAATCTGCATCCCTGGTTACTCTCCCTATTCCTGTTCATTCTTCTTCTCATACTTATGTACATTTGATTACCGCATCTCAATTTCCATCCTACAATTCCTCCCCGATTCCGCCACCAACGCGGATGTGAGGGCCCTTATTTGCGAATACATCAGGGTCCTTCAGTCCTACAAACCCTCAGGGCTCAACAAAATACACTGCATCTCCCTTTATCCCTCTCCTGCTTCCTCAAACCATTGGCTTCTTTCACCCCCTAGAGTTCAGTCAACGAAGGCGGAGGATCACCACCGTAACGGTCGAACGGCCGTGTGAGTGTTCTCGATTTTATACGACCTCTCTGAGGATATTCCTTTGTTTAATATACTTTTATATCCTACCAGTACGTGCATATAAATGCACTTAAACTTTCAAAACCAAGTTTATTATATTATTTTTCAACTTATTTACTTTATATCTCACGTGAGTTTGTACAAAATGCTTCTATTTTCCTATATTTATCCTCGCTTATCAAACATATCGCCGTTTTCACCGATCAAATGTATTCAATTTTCATTCCGGCTTCAGATTTCTCCCTCAAAGCTTGTTTTTCACTTCAAAAACTAAGCATAGCACTCACTATTTGTTGGTTTTCACTTCGGTCCGTATCGTTTTTTCCATTGCACTCACACTTCCCTAGAGCCTTTAATCGCCCTTGTCTTCTTGCCTCAAAGACCAAGTTTCGGAGACATATGAATTTACATTGGATAACCAAGTATTCACAAATATTGTCATTATATTTTTACCTATCTTTATTTTCATTACTTTGTTCATCTTTTTTAACCCTTCTTCATCCATCACATTTTAAACCTGGAGTCATCCATTTGCTTTAAGTTCCTTATTAACTTAGTATTATTTTAAGTAGTTCTTTTTTTCCTTTTATCTCACTGATTCTGATGCATGCTCAACAAGATTCCAATCCTTCGGAGAAAGGGTAAAAAAAATTGAACTAACGTTGATGACAATAAAACGCTAAACTTTAACGCTCAATAGCTTTCCACTTACTTTCCTACCTACCTGTATTCCCATTAGGTTCTCGCAGTTTTCGTCTCTTTTAATGTTCAATAACACAAGCGATAATGGAAAGCCGTATCCCTCCCTTCCTGCATGCCAAGGCTCATCCTGATTCTACGTCCGCTACTGGCACTTGGGCACTCTCGGAGCTTCAACACGTTTCGGAGAAATCGCCAAACCCATTGAAACTATTTTTATGTTGAATTGGTACTTTGCCTTACTAATAGATTTGTTTATAAGCAAAGGTACGAAATTTGCTCAGTTATAAATTCAACTTGAAAGACCTATCGTACAAGACCTGCAAAGTGATCACGCCCCTCGTGGAGATGAATTTTTCTTTACTTTTTCTGTTACTGGCTCATTAGAATTATATTTTATCCTATCCGTTATATCTTTGCCAAATATAACGAGTTATTTCTTTTCATCAGTTTTTAAACGGTGAAAAGGATGCTATTTCGTCCAAATGAATTTGTCACGATCAATGCCATTTGGAAATAAATGTCTTTCACCGACATATTACCACAAATAGTGCCTTAGAATATCTGAAAATATCACTAATCATAACGAAAATGAACAAGAATAAAAAAGTTAAAAATTATTTAATAAAAACAATCCTTTAAAGGTTTAAGAACTCTGTGTAACATCTTTTTTGGATCACTGATACATGAAAGCTAAATAAAATCAACTATGGGTGAAATTTTAGGTTGCATGAAGTATAAATAATTTAGATATTCATTATATCCATCATTATCGTTAAAACAATGCTGTTGCTTTCTATCCAAATTTAACAGGCACTGACCCATAAAGCGTGCCACGTTTACATGTTTGCATACAAATCAGGGACTTTTTCTTATACATACGAGTATATATATATATTAGAGGTCAATTATGTATCCCAACCAGTGTAAGTTTTTGAAACACGTAATTAAAACTATAGCCTTGAACTTTAGTCCAACATTTGAAGCGGATTCTTCTAAGAATACAAATTACCAAAATATATTCTATTCCGTCACAGCAGATAATTATTTGCACGCATGTAGACTCATGTTTTTCCTTCCGAAATATGAAGAACAGAGTTTTCTATGGCAACTTACAAAGTAGTTGACAAGAAAATTGGAAAATCTAGCTGATAGCATGTTAATTCAATTCTCTGATGAACTATAATTTCATATTAATTCCAGCACTTTACTGTTGAGCAACTACAACCTGTAGATGAAATCTACGAAATTAATGTAAATCATATTCTGTTCCCATCACGAGCGTTTGTCAAAATAAAACCATTTTTGGTCTTTACATCAAAATCACACTAACGCTTCACTCTTTTTTGTATCTTCAACAGGTAACATTTAATACTTAAATCATATGCTTCATCACTGGAATAGTATGGCTTATGGAGTGTTTTTTTATGTCATAAATTTGACTCCCGTCAGATAATAATGTATCGTTTAGCCTTTTATGGAATTTCAGCACGTAGCAGTAATAATCTGGTGTAGTTGCAAGCGGCGGGATCCTCATATAATCCACGGATGTAACGCTCAGTGCTCCGCTATTGCATTTCCTCGCTGCTTGCCGCGGAGCGATAGCAACTGGCATCGCATGCTCTTTTCGGTCCACCTGCCCATCATCATAAATTATTGGGGGGTATGAATTTGCGTCATCAAATATCGTGTAACGCAAATGGCAAATGGTAATGAAAACCTGATTCCATCGCGTAGAAGATATGGAAACGCGGAATTTAATATTTTTTAGTGGGGATTTTAATAGTGGTGACGGAATGTTACGGCGGAACTGCCGAGTTTATTTGATGTATGCTCGCCGGTTTAATTTCAGGGTTAAGTATTAAATATTTTTAATGAGATAAATTTAATATGTGCATAAATATGCTTTAACGATAGAGTGTGAAATATATTAAACTATATATTCTCTATTGAGCAAAAAACACGGATAAAGATGTGACCAGGATTCAATAGGCCATCTCAACCGTGACAATTTATTCGACTGACTGTGCGACTACTAAACATCGCACGGGTGTCTAAGGTTAAAAAATTTGAAGAAATTATAATCTCTCCTTAATTCCTAATGACAATGCTGTTTTAAATAAATGCTTCTTTTATCAATGAGACCATTTACTAAAAGGCAATTGTTCTGTTTTTTTTTGGAATCGAGAAATATAAAGCTATTATTTTTCGCGAAACGTAAAAGTTGAGTAAAGTATGTGAATACTATCGGTTTGGTTACTTGATATGATTCACTGCTTGGAGTAGATTGAATATTTCCCCAAATAGATGTCATTCTCTGAAAAGGAAATATGCCACAGTTTCACAGCAGAGCATGAATGATGGAGTGCTAGTTTTCTGTACGTCAGTACGCGGGACTTACTCAGTAATTAACCCTGAAACTTATATATTTCTGTTCGTTGATATATGTTACAATTAAGTTATTACTCAACATATTTTTAACATTGGTTGGTAGCAATTAAATTATGAATTCAAAAATTATTTTAAAAGAATTTTCACTCACTAGATACTTTCTATTTTTGTAACATATAAAGTGGGAAGTTACGGATATTTCATGCTAGATAAATTAGTTTTAATGTGGTAATTTAATTCCAGAGGTATCATTTTTTGCGTAATGATATAGTTGTTTCCAAAGTTGCGATCATAATTCTTACGACCGGGAGCCTTTTCAACTCTTAGGTTTTACTAATGTAGTATTTATTTAAACAAATCTTTATTCAGGTTAATTTTATCTTGTATTGTTTTTTAAATATTTTATTCTTATGAAATATACTACACAGATTTCATATTACAATTTAGTTATCTAGCACTTTGTTTAATACTGAAATCAATCATGAAACATCAGTAATCACTTTAATACAGGTAAAATATCGGATATTTAATGCCCATTATACTTCCACTTTTTCCATTGAACATAATCGAGGAATTGGAAATATTAAAACTAACAATATTCAATATGCATGCACCTGCCAATCCACAATGTCTTTCGCTTATCTTTGCATACATTCGTCTCTAGTGGTTTTATAATAACTATACTTTTCATTGAAACCTAATTTTTTCTTTTAGCTAGAAATATTAATTGCAATAGTAAAACTGAAATGATTTTAAAAGGAAGGGACCAATATTTTTTCATATTCTAGTTAAATCATAGTCTATTTAAAAAGTTTATTACCGAGAATATTAGCCGTCTTTAGTCCCCTTTTTGTCACGAACTGGAATTTTTGCAAAGAAAAGGAGCGCCTTTGAAACTAATAAAGAGCATTTTCCTAAAATTTTAAACTTCTCTCCAATTTATGTTAATTGCTATCCAACTTCGCTATGCTATTGGCTATCCAACTTCGACTTTTTCCACTATCCACTTGCAATTTACATGCATTCATTACTTCAGACCCCATCGACACTATGTATTTATCTTCGCATTTTGTTTTATCTCTCAGTGAAGATACCTTAATGAACTATATTTCTTTTCCAAAATAATGTTTTTCACTTTTCATTGCATCATCGTCATTCCAGATTTCAATTTCCTTATTTTTAGAAAATAAGCTCTCCCCATACGCAACCCTTTTTGTCGTTTTTTCGTAACTTAGCAAATATTTTAAGGACGGAGGTCATGCCTCTTGACATTCACAACGTTACCCACGTGCCATTGGAATGAATAAGATATTTTAACAAGATTGATGTTACCCATAATTAATTCATGATTTCACAATAAAAGGATAAATACGGTTTTCAATTAGTTGCCCTCATTAGAGTACTTGATATAGCGTTATCGGTTGAATGGCCATGCTACTTCCAAATTTTTCTAACACGAGTGACCATCAAGGAGCTATCATTGCCATTCAACGTACGTAGTCCAGCTATACGAGCCACAGAATCTCATGTACTTCGTCATTGTTGAATTCATTTCAAGATAGCATACACATAACTGGAAAAATGTGAATATTACATCCCTATTTGTACTTCTGGTTACACCGGCTGTACCTTCCAATTTGGCCTCACGTGAGCTTCCTCCTCTTCCGAATTATAAAGAAAATATATGCAGCGTATGGTAGGCAGCATGTGCTTATGTACAATAACAAATAACTTTCATTTGTTATCATAGTAGAATATTGAAGCCACCTTTTCGGATTCCCCAATCTCACTCATTGTTACCTCCCATTTATTTATTCCTAGTTACATGTGATACTATCGTTCAGTTTAAAAAGCCGAAAATCAAGTGTAAAACTACAGCAATTCACTTGAAGGTTATTTTGACAGGCGAGAATAGAGATCGCCGAGTGCAGAGGCCAGAGGGACATGTGTTCATATGTCATTGGGCTCACAACACTTTAGGGTGGGAGCCAATTAGCATTTTGCACCGCCTGCGGACTTCTAGAAATATCTACCAACCAAAAAATCACACGGCTCGGTTGAAACTGAGGGTGCCCGGAAGCGTCAACCAGTATTTAACCCGGGCTCTTCGACCGGTAGCCCGGCGCCCAACTCTCTAAGTAAACACCATCTACAAGTAGTGTAAAACAACTGTTCAAAAAAGGCTTACAAGTGGAATACGTATTACATATGGCTTTTAGATTTAGAAGTTAAGTAGTAACATTTGGTTATCATGGCTCGTACATAGTGACAGTGACACTGGCTGCTGAAATTTTATTCCAGATTTTTGAATAATAGAAGCGTTAAATGAATGCGTGACAAGCATTAATTAATTAATATATATATATATATACACACACACACACACACACACACACACACACACACACACACACACACACACACACATATATATATATATATATATATATATATATATATATTTATATATATATATATATAAAATATCTTCGAAATGGAACGCTAATCGGCGACACACAAATATATAAAAACACAGATGTAGATTTTTAGAATATAGAGACACAAAGAAAGGACACTCACAATTTGTTATTTTACGTCGACGACAGCCGTGCTGTCGAAACGTAAAATAACAAATTGTCAGTGTCCTTTCTTTGTGTCTCTATATTCTAAAAATCTACATCTGTGTTTATATATATATATATATATATATATATATATATATATATATATATATATATATATATATATATATATATATATCTGTGTGCTTGTAAATAAATCCATCTATTTACACAAGAAAAAGGGATAGGAACATACGGATATTGACGTAGAGGAAGATAGTTTAGGTCCAGACATACTCGGCGATGAGATAGAAAGGACATCAAGGGAGATTAAACTAAATAAGCCCATGGGGGTGGATAACATTCCTGCGGAACTACTGAAAGGTTTAGGAAAATGTGGGAGGAAGAGGCTATATGGGCTGATTCGTAGTATCTACAGGTATGAGGAAGAAATCTGGCCGGAAGACTTTGTGAGATCAGTTTTAGTTCCTATTCCCAAAAAGGTAAAGGCCACGTCATGTGAGGACTACAGGACAATAATTTTCATATCCCACGCAGCCAAAGTTGTTCTCAGGATCATCAACGAAAGGACAGAGAGTAGGGCAAATGAATTACTTAGGGAATGCTCAGTTTGGGTTCAGGAATGGGAGAGGTACGCGTGATGCCATTGCAGTAATGAGATTATTAATCGAGAGTAATATAGAACACAACCAGGAGGTATTTGCCTGTTTCGTAGATTTCGAAAAAGCGTTTGATTGAATGAATTGGGAAAAACTAATGAGCATATTGAATAAAATAGGAATACATTGGAGGGATAGGAGGCTAATCCGGTACCTGTACATGTCTCAGACTGCACGGGTGCGAGTGGGGAACGGGGAGTCCGGATGGGCAGTGTTAGGAAGAGGTGTAAGGCAGGGTTGCCCATTACCACCGTTGCTGTTCAACCTGTATGCAGAGGAAATGATTAAAGAGGCATGGGAAGAACTGGAGGTAGGAATGAAAGTGGGCGGGGAATTCGCAAAATCAGTTAGGTTTGCTCAAGACCAAGCTCTAGTTTGTCAACCAGCCGTGGGGTTGCAAGTATTGCTGAATGAATTGGAAACTTAGAGCGAAAGATATGGGATGAGAATCAATATTAATAAAACAGAGGTTATGCAATTTACTAGAAATAAAAATGCTAAGATAAACATTGAATAGGAGGGCAAAAACTAGAGCAGGTAGAACAGTTTACGTATCTCGGAAGTGTTTTGGGCCAACACGGTCAAAGTAGTAGGGACGTTAGGAGAAGCATTGCCCAAGGAAAAGAGGCATTCCCAAGTAGGAGGGAGTTAATGATAGGGACTTTGAGTAAGGATGTTAAGAAAAGACTTGTTAAAACTTTGATATGGAGCGATCCATTCCATTTCCTAAACCGCCGCCCTTGTCTTATCTTTTTTAAATGGGCTTTACACCTCCTGTATATATATGAAGTGTAGAATAATGTATATATATATATATATATATATATATATATATATATATATATATATATATACTCATATATACAGAAACATATATAAGGAAAAGGGATAGGAACACGTATAAAGGACGAACAAAATAGAGGTGGGGAAGGCGGAATCGAACGGATCACAAGAGTAAAAATATATATATATATATATATATATATATATATATATATATATACATATATTTTCATTACAATTTCCTTAAAGAAGTGATTATATATATAACTACTTATCCAGGTGCTAAGTTGCGGATGACTTTCCTGAAAATTTTGATCAAAAAACATCTTAACCTGAGATTAGCCCACGTTGATTTAAGGCTAGAAAATTTCCATGTCCACTAATCTCACAAGGCCTACCAGGTAGCTATATCGCACGTAACTGAGCACGAAGGTGTTAAACATGAAGGAAGCAATGTTCAAGGTGATAAGGAAATGGAGGGAACACAAATGTAATCACTTGTATAAATACCGTTCTCCAGGGTTCTTAGAATTTGAGGGAACGGGAAGTAATGGCGTGTATGAGGTGCGGATTCTTTCCTGGCGCAACTCTGCTCTCTAAATGCCTCGTGGGGTAAACCAATTCGAAACCACATGCCTTGTTGACAGCCTCGTACGTGGGGAAATCCTTCGGATGCCTCTTCTCGCCGCTCCCGCAACCCCTCCCCCGCCCTCCCTCCTTTCCCCGCCACTCGAAGTCGCATCCCCCGGCATGGATACACACACCCTTACACGTTCAAACGGAGACACACCGGCGCACACGCCGGCGACGCCTTTTCTGAGTCAACCCATTTCGCGCACCAGGCATTAAAGCACTCAAGTCAGTTCCCCAAAGCAACCAAAGCAGCCGAGTCTCTTAGCACTTCCCCACCGTCGCAGTTGTCAACTGGGGGATAAATATAGCCCCGACATAAAAATAGTTCCGTGCGGAAGGATGCAGAGTGACAAAGGTTTAGGTTTCGACAAAGAATTTTGATGCAAGTTAACAACGGAGGGGAGTCTCAGGTCCATTAAACAATTTCACAGCACCATATATGGTCATTTTAAACTAATGTGGAGAGTAATTCACTTTTTACATTTCGCTTCCAGAATAAAAAATACTTCCTAATCGTATCATGTCCCTTGGTATTTAATGGGTGACCTAGGTACAAAAAGAATTATATTGGGAATCGGGATGTTGCGGTGGCTGACGTACTGGCTCACCTCCCAGAGAGCCCGTGTTCAATGCCCTGGAATCTTTTTCAGTGGTATCCCGATCCCTAATTGAAGTGTTTTGTTGAGAGGAGAGTATTTGTCGGATGGTATGTTATATTGCGGACCCCTTGGCGCCCCTCGTTAACAGTAGGCGAATGCCGACGCCAGGTTTCTCTCCACCCTTCCGTCATTCCCATCCATCACTAATGGTTCAAATGACCTCAACTGTCGGTCGCCTCATATCTTACAAACCATAGAATATGACAAATATTTTAACCTGGTTGGCAATTGTGTAAACAGATAACATAAATGCGCAATTATGAGTTACAAATAATTAAATTCCAGAATCTACTTCAGTGTATCTGTTCATAGATATAGCTAAGCTGTGGACATCTTTTATAATATTAATATATCCTGATTAACATATTAATTGGAATATATATATATGTAAATACATACGTTAAAATAAGTAAAAAGGATTATTTCTTTCGTAAAACTACTTATATTTTTCAAACCTGCTAAGTAAATCACACATCCAAAGTATTAGTTCTACATTTGCAGAATAAATATTTACAGAAACTACGAGTCATATTTAAAAGATAAGGGCCGTTTTCTCATATTGGCGAGTAAGAATACGGATGTACGCATGCAGCGCCACTAATGATTGCTTTCAAAGCCTCTGAAGTTAAAGTTTTGATTCACTAGTCGTTTGCTTGTTGCTGAATGCAGATAATTATGCCCGCGAAAATCGTTGCTCGCGCTAACCTTTAAGTGCGTGCTCCGATTTTTGTGTGTAAAAGGATGATCATTATCAAGGGAAAATCATCGGGGACTGGGCCTAGTTTATTGACCTACCGAGTAATGAATGAAGGAAAGCTTAGAAATATATGTAGTGACTTCAAAAATGGTCATCGTTCCACACTTGGATCAAGATCTGATCTGATTGAGGTTTAGCTCTCTGGCTGATAAATTTAATCCTTTTGGACACATCACTGCTTACACGGTGTTACAGCAAGCTCGTACCGAAATGGATACCGAAAATTCGTACCGACGAAGACAGAGAGCAAGGAATGTTAAGGAGATGAGCGTTTTGGACCGCAAACACTCGTTCCGCCTTCCAATTAGCGACTATTTCCTTTTCATGCACTCAAAACAGTAGCTTGGTGAACAAAGGCTTGAAGAGGAGAAGAAATCCAAGAGCGCCGTGGTCAATTGTTTAAATTTTCAGGTGTAAAACCTCTATGCTAAGTGATTAAAGAAGCCAGGGCAGAGTTACGAGAAGAGGTTAGAAGTGAACGGTGATTATGAGGAAAAGTGAAGTAGCTTTGTAATAAACTAAAACCGTCAATAAAACTTATTCTAAATAATATATATTTTTTAATCAAACGGGACTTACTTTTACAATGCCCCTCGTAGTACGGTGAGGAACATATACAAATGATTCTTTGAAGGAAGGCCCCATTTCATGTGGCTAATATTATCTTAATTTTGCTACAAAATATGATCACTTTGCTAATGGGACATTTACTACCTAAATGAGCAGGTATATTCTAAGTTGAAGCAGAATGATAAACCGATGGTCGGTTTTTGATCGAGAAAAGTAATTGTTTTCGTTCTGAAAAAATTCCAAATTTCTTTGCTCATGAGAACCGATTTTGATTCTTTAGCTACGTAACAATTGTTGGTGGATTGTTCATTCCCGTCTATATTTTCCTTCCTAATGAAATGAGTACATGTTTCAGCTATCAAATAAAATTTCCTCAAGCGTAATATATCTTTAGCGCCATCATTAGTGATAACCTTTAGTATTTGACATTTATGGGAAACGATGTGATAAAATATGCATATGCACAACATCAATTGGCCTCAAGAGAAAAAATTA
Source organism: Hetaerina americana (assembly GCF_022747635.1). Lineage (NCBI taxonomy): Eukaryota > Metazoa > Arthropoda > Insecta > Odonata > Calopterygidae > Hetaerina > Hetaerina americana. Next base: position 83,684,472 of record NW_027287427.1, on the reverse strand, counting down.
GTTCAAAAAAAGAAATTAGCCCTGGGAAAAAATCCAAAACTAATGTTAACTTCCTTGCCTATATCTCTAACAGTTAAACGGCGATTTGCCCGCGCCATATCGTTCACCAATTCCACATGTTTGGGGTGTGGAAGGCCACCCCGTTCGCGGATCTTCATCTGTCAAGGTCCTTCCTGATTTAAAACGACTGTACCACTCAAAACACTTCGACTCATAACTCCATTAACAAAGGCTTGCTGAATCATTCTAAATGTCTCCGCAGTACTTTTGCCGAGTTAAAAACAAAATTTCATGCACACACGCTGTTCCTCTAGCTCTTTCATACCTGCCGTTTCACGCGGCGACGAACAGGTTATGACACGTACCGCTGCTGCTGCATAATGGATCGACGTAAACAAACGCAACACCTCTCGGTTTAGTTGTCAGTTGTGTCGCTAGATGGCGCACTGTGTCTCATTTCGATCCATTGAACGGTTTGCGCACAATAAAATCAGTCCGGTAATTTTTTCATTACACCTAGTATGATTGCGTTGCGGAAATGAAAACTAAGTTGGTGAATGTTATTAAGGAAGAGCATTAGGTAGATCAATTCAACAAAGGGAACTTTAATGATCTGTGGAAGAAAGTTAAACACGAATTGCAGTCATTCAGGTTAGATACCCTCAGTGCTGATAGAGACTTGAAAATGTTTTAAAATATTAAACGAGACGGGATAAAGAACTTTATTCTCTACAGACCTAAATTTGTCTGGTCTGACCCGGTTGTATTGATCCGGTTTGCATTATTGTGAGGCAAAAAATGGCATAAATGCTATTTAGACTATAAGCATGGACAATGCGCAAAATAGGTTATTTCAAGTCTGAAGCAAAATTCTTATTGGAGAAAGAGTAGTCATCCGCAAACCGAAAGACATAATGAGCGACATATCATTTTTCCAAGGAATAATAGATAAAAAGCAGCTCCAAAATATATGAGGGCAAACATAGTTCATAGTTCGCGAGCAATTCCCACTAGATCAAAATAGGGTATTGCCAACCATACCTTACCTTATTGAAAAACCTTGTACGTCTTAAGAAGAATGTTCGGTGCCTTGCGAATTGAAACTGGCTCATGTAACCACCCTCCACAGAGATAATATTAGTTTCCAAAAAAATATAGGACGAATTTATGTAATATTGGTATCCTGCAAAATCTTTTAACATATAATTCAAAGCTTCATAATTATATTGAGCGAGTACTCTTGCTGCCAAATTTCTTTGAAGGAAGGCTTTATTTTCGGTACTAAGCGAACTGTTTAGTTTCATAACGACTTTTATGGATTTGATCTGTGTTCTTTGGAGACTGCTAGGTTAATGCTTCATACCTGGTCTGCTATTCGCCATTAGGACATTTTCTGGATCTTGAGTCAGTTAATGGGCCAATACCTCGTTTACAAGCTGTGATTAGTTGATATTTATGTGGAATTGCCTTGAAATGAACACGGTTAATTCCATACGTAGAAGGCTTTAATCAAATGAGTGTATGCTAAGTTTACAAGGCTTATTGTTTTAATTAAAATCATTAACTAATAAAAAATCGAAGTCATCAGAAAACTACTCTTAGTCCACCAATCTCCCAGCTGATAATCCCCTTTTAAGGATAAAGAGTAGAGACCTTTCGTTAGTTAAGAGCATATGTTAACGCTTAATGAACAAACTTGGTATTTTTTCCCAAAAAATGTTGTGAGAAAAAAATACCAAGTGCGATTATATTTAATCAGTGATTATGAATTTCACGAAGTGGAGTCTCAAACCATAAAAATTCAGCATATGTTTTATTTGCTTCCTTTCTACACGTAGATCGACAGCCGGAAAGAGACACAAAACAATAGCGGACCAATATAGAGCCAATTATAGATGAAAAATTCATTGGTTTTTAGAAAAACAAAAAGGGAGTGGTAGTCTCTCTGGTGACTGAGACGAGAGAGGACAAACGAGATTGAAGCAGCAGCGGGAACGAGTCTGGCTCGACCCTCGTCTCATCTCATTTCGCGGTCATTGGCTGGGCATTATTAGACCCCCGTGGTAGGCATTAGGTCCCATTGGTTTGGTATTCGTCTTTTATGCGCGCGGGGATTCAGATCGAAAGTGGCAGGGTGGGAGCCGGCATAAAAAAGCGATTCCTTTTTGGGAGGAGAGGAGAAAAAAGACCGCGGATTCTCGAAACGCTCTCGAGAGTGGACGCCAGGGAGTATTTAAAATCGAGCGTCAATGGGCGAGGGTGGGATGCATTGGAGAGGGCGGAAGAGGAGCGATATAAGCCGAGTCGTTCCCACCGCTGTAGAACACTGCAAATCTCGCTGGGACCAATTAAAAACGGCCGGTGGAATTTTATTGCAATAGGTTTTGCTTCCTTTTCGTGTGAAACCAGCAATAAAAGGGTTTGCGATCGCGAGGGTATTTCTGCTCACAATAGTCTGTGATTGAACTGAGAAAGGGGGGGTGTAGTTCACAATTTAATTTGAAATGGCGCTTTTTAGATTAACTCAGAAGAAAATTGTAATTAAATATAAACCGTAGCAACAGCATTCATCCAATGGTGCGAGTTAGGTAGGCATAGGTATACGATATTGTTGCATTTATGTAACAATTACTTGCGAATTAACGATGTGTCTGTCATATTTTGCTGATAAAAGGAAGTAAACTTAGAAAAGAGAAGGATTAAAATATTCCCTAATATTACATGTTATATCACAATTAAATGATCATAATTAATATTTATACCAATTATATTCGTATATATATATATATATATATATATATATATATATATATATATATATATATATATATATATATATATATATATTGCAAAATAATAAATTAATATTCGAGCGTATTTTTATTGAAAACGCCAGTGAATAGTACTTTAAATCAATCTTACCAAATTTTAGGGAAAGGAACTTAAAATCAAATGCTAAATAATAAAAGAGCAATAAATCGTTTTTCTAACTTTTGATGGTATTAGGGTTACCGCAAGAGATTGGAAACTTACACCATTTTTAAAAGCGGCTGACATATTCCCTTATTTTGAAGGGATATCTGTACTATCAAAATACCACATGTACCTTAGAAATAAGCTGTTCAGCAGTATTTGAAACTAGTTCGTCATTTCATTAGTTAAATTTTAAATTATTTTTACAAATTTTTCATGGTCAGATTTTTATAAAGGCGGTTCTTACACAATTGAAATAAGGGATACATTTATTAGGAATTCTTCAATATATTAATGGTCGGTCACCTCCAACACGCTAAAATAAACGCCACCATCTCGAGTAATTTCTAAGTGAATGCTAAAAATACGAAAGCGATAGGGCAAATTAAACAGGCATGAGCTTTTAGGTCTTTTCATTTGAATTCGAAAACAATATATGTCACGAATTTAGAGCTTAGTCTTACTACGCTTTGAAATCTAAGTAATGTAATATCATTCAAATGAATAATGACTTTTATCAAATGTTTAACATTTGAGCAACTACGTCATCGTAAATAGTATTTCTAGTAGGGTCTTCTACGCCTGAGAATGTTTTAAAATTAGGGTTACCACACCAATATCGTCGAATGGGGAACTTAAACAGCATAACATAAATCCCAGTTAATTAAATGATTAACTTGAAGACAATTAGAATAATACGGGAGCATGAGTGTGCATATGATTTTGTTATTTTCATTCGTTCGACAATGCTAGTACATCAATGTAAGTACTGAACATTTTAGTTACCTATCATTTAAGTACATTTTGAAATAATGAACCAAACAAACCCGAATTCTTTAAACACAACCTTGAATTTATGTAGTCATAGACTGTATTCACTTAGCTACGGCAGCTCAAACTAACCTTCAGTGCCAAAAGGAGAGCTGTTCCTTTACCTGCGATGCCATAAGTTCTCCTTTAAGGTGCATTGCGGGGCCCAGGGAGAGTGCCATCGGAATGACCAGAGCCAGATTTGAACCCAGAAATCTAGGGTCAGGATCAAACCCTCAACTTACTATTCTGTCAAGCCATCTTATTCTTAAGTATCGCAATAAAATTTCTACATTAATACTAAATTCGATATGTGATTTTATATATATATATATATATATATATATATATATATATATATATATATATATATATATATATATATATATATACGTATTGGTCATAGAAATTTTACTTAAGTCCTAATCGAGATTTTCTCTCGCAAAAAATAAACGATTAGCGTCCTCATTATTATGGTATTACCTATCCGTCTGTCTCATAGATTTTCAGGAAGAATTTATTAGAGTGAATTTAGTGGAACCATGGAATGTATTTCAGGGACTCAGATTTGAGGGTTTGGAGACATCCGCAGCACGAACATGTCAGAGACTGCTCAGATGCGAGTGTCGAATCGAGAGACCGGGTGATCAGTGTCCAATATCAGGTGTGATATGGTATAATGTGGAGGAAATGGTGAAAGTAAATGGGAAGATTTGGAAGTATGAATGAAAATCGGCGGGGAATGCATAAAATCAGGTATGCTTTCCGACGATCGAACTTTAGTTTGTCAGTCATCTAAGGGTTGGCAATCATTGCTGAGTCCATTGGCAAGTCAGTGCGTTAGATATGGAATGAGAATAAATGTGAACAAAACAAAGGTTCTGCGGTTTTCTATAAAAGATCGGTTTAAAAATACTGATTTAAAAATCAAAATAGGAGGTCATCAACTTCAGCAGTTTACCTATCTTGTTAGTGTTCTGGACCAAGATGATCCAAATCGTGGGGACACAAGGAGAATAGTGGCGTTTGGTAAAAATCATCCAAAGAGGAGAAAATTGGGAAGTAGTAGTAGTTTTTGGGAGGCCACCGACAGCTCAGGTCATTTGCGCCATTATGGATGGACAGGATGAAGGGTAGAGAGAAACCCGGCGTCGGAATTAGCCTAGTCTTAACGAAAGGCGTAAAGGGGTCCGCAGCTTAACGTCTCATCCGACGGACGGCGTACTCACTCAAAGTGCCCTCCACAAAGCACCTCAAGTAGGGATCGGGACACCACCGAAAAATATCTGGCGTCGCCGGGATTCGAACCTCTCAGGGTTGGAAGCGAGTACGTTACCGACCGTGCCATCCCGATCCCTGGGGATTCGATGGTAGGGAAGTTGGTTATGGATGTTAATTAACGGCTCTTCAAAACTTAAATATGGGCTTGGTTTTTTATTGCGTGGAAACATGGTCATTGAAACAGGAGGCTGTATATTGAATGCTTTTGAAATGCGGGTTCGGAGTAGGATAAGGAATGTTAAGTGGACAGAAAGTAAAACCAATGAAGTGCTAGGCATGGTGGGGGAAGAGAAGGGAATTTTAGCAGAATAACAAGTGTAAAGGAGGCAGGAGAGATGGATGCTATGCACTTTGATAGGTAGTGGGATGTGAAAGACTGTGATAGAGGGGAGAATGTTAAGCAAGGAAGAGGCAGGAATAGGATAGCACACCTATTAGGAGGGAATGAAGGGAGAAAGGAATTATTCGGAGTTGAAGAGGGACTTACTATAGTACTGGATGTCAGATTGTGTTTTTTTCTGTTAAGAGAGGCAAATTCATGTATTTTTGCACAATTGTATTCACTATGTTTATCCAACAACTTTCCTAACTGGTCGACTACCATTATTATTATTTCTAGCATCTCTTCCTACTCTGTGTAGTCCTGAATTGGTATAAAAGTTTCTTAACGATCCGAAACTGTACTCGTAATTATAGAGAAAATTGAGAAAGATTTACCCTTTGAATGGAATCATCTTTTCCCTTTCACCTGTAATTGCATGAAAATTTGCAGTTGCATTTAAAAAGACAATAAATCGGATAGACGCTTGGACAGACCAGTAAAAGGATAGCATTAAGAATTTATTATAAGGTGAAAACGGAGTGCAATCACAATCAGGCTAAAGCTCTACCCTTTGCCGATTGAATCTTTGCATTCGTTCGGTCGCGTCCCTTCCAGCGTCCTTTCTTTCTTTCTTACCTTCCAGTCACCCACGGTGGATGGTGATGAAGGAGAAACCTATCCCTTCTCTGTATAGCTACGCATAAAACAATGATTCCTATCCTATGTTATTCGCACGAATATTCCCATCTCTTTCCACTCCACTCATAATCTATTTCCTCCGTATTTTTTCATTTCCCTATTTTCCACTCTGCTCTAAGAAGTTTTCTTCCCCTCCGTCCTCTCCTCCCTCCACCCTTCCCAACTGGTGCTTCCCTGCTCCCAATAACGGATGAAAAGCAGAAATGGAGTTCGGTCACGCCATTCCAGCCACTCCCTGGGACTGTGCACACCCGCTCCCCTCGAGCGCGCCATGCGGTGGGTGCGGGCCATCGCCGGGGGAGGGAATGCAGGTGCCGTGGTTGGGGGGGGGAGGAGAGGGTGGTAGATGAGTGAGTGAGAGGCGGCTGGAAGATGATGGGGGGTCGGCGGAAGATGGGCGGGGGAGCACATGTACCGAGCGAGGGTGCCAGGGAAAATTACGGTAATGAGATGACGTGGGAAGGGGAAAACGACACCATCGCGGCGGATGAAAATGAAACAAATGCCCTCCGGCATGCGTTCTACCGATCACCGTGACTTTTGTGCAAAGCTCCAAGCATACTTGTTTCCTTATAACTCTTGCTTTTCCTAGATGAAAAAATATAAACGGATCCTTTCCTGAAAATAAGTTGTATCCAAATAAAATGTTCATGCAAACATTTCTCGTTATTCCTCTCGTCGTAGATAATGTCAAAGAAACCCAGGGTTTAAGAAATCCAGGCTTTATTATAATAAATTTTCTTCATTAAACTAAGAATTATATAATTTCCGAAGACAATTAAAAAAAAGCACACGCATCAATTAGGTATTGATTATTGCTTTTACCCCATTATTTTGATATGTATTCAAATCACTTACCCGAGCGCAATAGCAGTAAAATTATTCGCCTTCTTTCGTAAAAAATAGAATGAAGAAAAGTTTTATTTTTACGCGATTGCTATTCCAAAATTTGAAATAAGAATTTATTATATTCTTTCAATTGTCTATTTAAACAAGGGAAAATAATTTAAACATTTGATTTTTAAAACAATCGATTTGAGTAAACCAATTTTCTAAGAAATTCATTGGAAATATTATTAATGGGATACATTGAAAATGATAAAAGTAATCGTATTTCTATGTTTTGAAATATTATCTGACAAAAACTATCAATAAAGTTTACGTTCAATATGAGAATTTAATCCCACTGAATTATTTTAGACCAACAAATTATTTTAAGATAAATTCGTATTATTAGTCACAATATACTTAGGGAATCGGTTTTCCTATTAACTATTGGTATATATACAAATACAGAAACCAGGGCCTCAAAAGTCTCTACTGTGTATATTAAATGATTTTTATTCAGAAATCATTGATCAGACAATATATAAGCAAGAGACACGTAATAGAATATTATGGAAATATTTTCGAATTAATTTTAATATTATATTATACGTGGAGATCATATGCCACTCATTAGTTCGAGATCTATTTTGCGATTACCCTGAAAAATGTAAAATAACAGTAATTCTAATAATATAAATAAAAACTTTCTCTAACACGACCGATATCTCCATATCGGAATTTTAGCAAAATATTGTATTGTAACACCAGTATCGCTGTATTTATATTGACTATAATCCTTAAAACAAAATCGAAAATTGATTTTTGTACAACTTTATCACCAAAGGGACATATTGATTTCATCTTGAATTATGGTTTCGTTCAGTGCTAGCAAAGAAATAAGTGAATTCATTAAAACTATTATTTAATTAACAGATGACGGCTTTCGAATGCAAGATAATTCGAATGCTTCGGTCGATGAGTATGAATGTAGAAGCAGAAGGCGTACTTGCACTAAGACCTTTTTAGAGAGGTATCTTGGCTGATAATTATTCTAAAGGACACTGTTGATCCTCGTTTTGATCAAATAAAAATATATTTAAACGGCTGATTTCAAATAATTTGGACACAAGAACAAGTAAAATGTAAATGGATGACCAAACCAACGAATGATCACCCTTTTCCTTTCTTTAAAATTAACGATTTGGGAGCAATTAAAATATCTACCAAGCCCTTCCAGACTGATGGTATCGAATTTTAAAAATGCTTGAATGTTTCATTTAAATGCCAATATACAAAGACTTAAAAAATAATTTATTTTTCCTTTGCATAATTTAACGCAAAAATTAATCATATCATTTTTTAATATTATTCCCGCCATATTGTTACCTTCGTGAGTATTGTATACATGAAACAAGTTTCTTCGATTTAAACCCAGCATTGCGTCAGCGCTAGCCATTTCAATTTTAATTATTTTCAGCAGTTCATCTACGCATGGTTTGGGTTATCAAAAACTCTTTCAGCGATAGTTTCAGGAAGCTTCTTTAATAAGAGAACGGAAAAAACTCACAAAAAACATGGTTGGTATTAAAGGTATCGGTAAAAGTTCCGGAAAAATACATTTATTTCAGATATTGCTGCCATGCCTCGACATTCTTCCAAATACTTCACTTGAGCGAAAACACGCTTTCGTCAGCGGTTTTTCCATGACTCAAATTCTCCCTGGTAGGCGGATTCCGAAAGGTCCTGAAGGACACGCGTACAAGCTTCTTTGAAGGCAATTAGGAGTCCCATGGTGGTGTCCTTAGAGGGAGGATTATACTATTGGGAATAAGAAATATTTTGCTGGTGCCAAGTTGGGACTCAAAGGGGGTTGGGGAATCATCGAGATGCCACTGCAGAAGGTCTTCGCAAGCAGACACTTGACTCTGCTCTTGGTTGTCCGACACGACCTTCGGGACGAGTTTAGCGCAGACCTTTTGTATCGCCATATTTTCAGTGATAATGGTGTGCTTTGTCATAATATCAATGCCAATAAGATCTGCCATCATGCGCACACTTAACCGACGGTCTGAATTCAGAGCTTCACGCATACGTCCGGAAAAAATATTACCGATACTTTTTATACAAAACATGCATCTGGACTGTCTTGAGGATGAGCAACACCTCTCGTTTTTTTGGGCTAGATTAGGGCGAGTTGCCGGTGAATGTCGCTGAGAGTCCAGCAACACGTCTCATGATATGTACTTCTTTTGCTAACGCATTTGTAAGCCCCACTGGATGTTCAATAATTCCGATGGCTATTTTACAATCTCTTCTTACAAAATTATAAGAAACGTTAATGTTTACTTCCTTAAGAGTAGTAACCTAAGCTCCGATTTCATCTTTCTTTGAAATGGATTGTATCCCCTCTTTCCACAATTTTTTAACACTTTAAACCATCGCCCAATTGTGCTTTGCAAAAGAACAGTCTGTCACATTCATTCCTCCTGTAGCATTTCATTGGCCTAGGATGACGATTTCTTCAGGCGCACGTAACATTTTACTGTGGCGTCGTTCATTTATATCTTTGGTGAACTGAACAAAATTCAAACGCTGAAGAAGTACTGTGATAAAAATCAGCGAAGCTTGTACCACGAAGAGATTAGACGCTAAGCTAGCAGCATTGCTCAAAATTTTATTTTGAGCAATAAACAATCCGAATAAAACATTATTGAATATTTCTCTTATATTTTAAATACTTGAAAATCCATCGCCATAAGAAAAATGCACAGATCTGCCTCAACACGTGTTTGGTCCTGGCTAAATATGTTGTAATTAATTCGAAGACGCCATTACCGCCGACCATTACACTCCTCAAAAATAAGAATGTGAATACAATGAACCAAATCTTCATTTTCACTCCAACAGCAGGTCAAAGTTAATCAGGTTAAATTTACAGAAGGTATATATTAATTCTCAGTCTGCATTGTAAATCTTTCATTTTTTGGGAAGTAGTCATCGTTTCATGGGAGGGGATCGACGGCTGAGGTCATTTGCTCCATTATGGATGGACAGGATGAAGGGTAGAGAGAAACCCGGCGTCGGCATAAGCCTACTCTTAACGAAAGGCGTAAACGGGCCCGAAATTTAACATCCCATCCGACGGACGGCGTACACACTCAAATTGGTCTCCGCAAAGCATAAGTAGGGCTCCGGATATTACTGAAAAATATTTGTTTTATAAAGGATAAAATTAAAAATCAGAATTTAAACCCGGGCCCCCTCGGTGGGAAGCCTGTACGTTAGCCACCACACCATTTTGATCCCCATTTAATCCCCATGATCCCCGTGATCACTGGGATATCACTACAAGACCACAAATATCAATAATTTCTACATTCTGTTCTGAGACGCTCCATTTTTCACCCTATTCATCATTCAAGTTTGCTTCGCCCAATTTGAACAGGACTATGCACCAAGACACTATGCCCTCTTTTAAGCCACACGGTCAAAATGTCTTCCAGGTAGATTTTATTTGCGGAAAACACCGACATAGAGAGACCATCTTCTGTATTCAATGGGTAAAAATAACAACGATGAGGTTTTCTAGCACACCCTGCAGTGAAACCGTCGACATAACAGCGTAAGAGGCCCTGCATAAAGAGATATTGTGCGATTGGGATCAATCCTCGAGCGATGCAACATAAAATTTACTGACATCGTTCCTGAAGATTGATGGTGAAACACACTCCAGCATGTGAATTATTTTACCTGTAACGTCGTATTCAAATTTAATTGAACCCTGGTAGAATTTAGTATTAGAAGTCGCTTAGACGGAAATAGGAAAGTCGTGCATTTGCTCTTGCTATAGTTATAAAACCAAGGCAAAAATGTTAAACATCAGCATTAGACATAATGAGGAATTACTGAACCGCACAATGCTCTGAAACTTAAATCGCACCGCGAAGTCCTTCGTGTGGATCAAGACGAGTGCGGAGACCTTGGACTCTATCCTATAATGAAACATATACAATAAAGTTTACGTGTACTATCTAGTTACACTTTCCAGTGTGATTCCGCATCCAATCAAATTAATCCGCATCACAATTTTACCTGAGCTAATGCCATAAAAAATCATTATGAAAAAATTTCTCCAACTTTTTTAACTTCGGTAATTACGCAAAGCCAACAGAGTGAGACGGGGAAATCAAATCAAAGTTTAAGCACAACAGAAAATTAACGATTTTTATATAATGGAATCGCTTGCGTTTGAAATTTTTCCCTTGCAAAGTCATTTTCCTAATGCTATAATCTTAATTAATCTTTCAGGGAACACCTCTTTAAGGCCGAAAACTTCCGGCCAACTGCGTTCCCCTCCCAACCTGTCTCCTCCTCCTCTCACCCTCCACCCCCAAACCCCACCTCCCCTCCCTCTTTCACTCTCTTCCTTATCTTTCTCGATCTATTGCTCAACTTTCCTCGATATATTTACGGGAGTTGTTTCCTCCAGCCGCCGCCCGCCTTGAACGGCCGTGCCCCCGACCTCTCGAAGCCTCGATCTCCTCGGGTCCGAGGGAGGGGTGGAGGCTGGGGCGGGGAAAGGGGGTGCGAATGGAGGGGGAGGGTAGAAAAGGAGGTAAGGACGAAGGGCAGGAGATCATTCCCTCATCTCCCCGCCACCCGCTCTCCTCCGCCGTAACCATGTCTCAAACCGACCAATTAAATTTACGACTCCCATTCAGGGCTCACACCTCCCCGGCGTCCCTCGCTTTCCCCCATGCCCTCTCTCTCGCCCCCCCCCCTTATCAATGATTCCGTCGAACATCGGCCCGCGGACTCCTCGCGCTCTCCCGGAGTTGAAAAAAGAATGTTTTCATCCACAAACGCACTCTTCGCCAGACGCTCAAATGGGGAATCATATCCCGAGGGTTGGAGAAAAATACAAGGTCTGGCCCAAAAGTAGTATGACTTATTTTTTTCCCGGATAGACGGATGGAGAGTTGGCGATTTCTCTGACTGATTTCGAGGGAGGGGAGTCTCAAGAAAGGCTGGAGACTAGTCTCAGTTGGCTCCCAGCTTTTGCAGAGTGCTGATCGTTTGTTTGCGAAACCTCTTTAACGTGACCTCATTACGCTCCATCATGAACCGATTATTGGAACAGCGCTACGCCATCAAATTTTACGTGAAACTGGGCAAAACCGGGAAAGAGACCCATGACCACTCAAAGCAGGTTATGGTGATAACGGCATGGGTTGATCGGGTGTTTTTGAGTGGTACAAGTTGTTCCGGGTGGGCAGAGAAAATGTTGAAGAGTATCTCGACCACGTGAATTAGGATCCAAACTTTTTAAACAATGCCTCACCAGACTTTTCCTCTTCTCCCACCTCAAAGAAGTGCTGAGAGGACATCACGACGGCTCGGTGAAAGCGTTACAAAAGGAAGTGACGAGGGAGCTTAGCCGCATTCTGGGCGCCACCTCTCAGAAGGCGTTCGAGGCTTGGAAAACCCAATGGCAGCGGTGTGTGGACGCACTAGGGTGCAACTTCGAAGGCTTTTGAGTGAATGTATACATTTTGGCAATGAATGTTTTTTAAATCAACTCAGTTCTGCTACTTTTGGGATGTAAATTTCATGAAGTGATGACTTCCCGCTTGACTTATCGTCCTACATTATGGTCCAATAATGGCATCACGCTGCTTTTGGCGTGGATTGTTAAAATCCTTTGTCCCGCCAGGGAAAAAAATCTCCTCTTAAATGACGTCACTTTCATTCAAGTACCCCAAACCTCCCATATTATGGCACCGGAAGAATCTTTCACATTCGGGTCATAGAACGAACTCATCGAATTCAAGGGCGTCAGAGTACTTTCTGGTGGTTTTGGTAATCGATACATCGCCGAAAATATTTTAAACTGAAACGGAAAGGTCATTCAAGACTGTAAATTACAGAATTACGGATCAGGTTTGCCAACATTGCAAACATTTAAAATTCAATAATAGATTATTGAGGTGTTTATTTACCGTCGTAAATCCTAAATGTGAAGACCATATCACAACACGCAACTGTTTTAATGTCTCGTATTGTTAAAATGAGCTATATCCCCTCATAATCGTGATGTCATTTGTAGATGGAAGCTGATGATGTCCTTGTCATGATGAATGATTTCTTCAGGTGATGACATAGTATCGTGAATTATTAAAATAAATATCCCTTCAAAAAGCTTCCATTTTTTATAATAGTTAAAAAAATGTTAATATTAAGAATATGCATTTGAAAAACACTTAGAAGACTTATTAATGCATGTGTTTGTAGTTTGTTCAGAAGTAAATGAAATGTCATGGGTTTGTTTGACAATTTTTCAGACCACGTGAAGGATTTACTAATTGTTGAGTAATAGGAAGAGGGAAGCTTAAAAAAGAAATCCGAGGGATGGGGGAAGCTCCGTTCCGGTCAAACAAACGCTCCATAGGAGGGGCGAGGGAAAACTGCCGTCATGTAATACGACCCTTAAACCCTTTGTGTAAGTTTTTAAAGAATATCACTGCATTCAATTTTATTAGAAATTTTTATGCTATAAGAAGTAATACAAAGTGCTACAGAGAATTCGTGACGCCCCGCAGGAGTTAATAACATTTATTAAATACACAAGTCGCCACTCCTTCAGAAAGCATTTTACACTACTATTTTTGCTTGGCTATGACTGCCAACTTTGTTTGGGTTGTTTGCGAACGGGAAGTTATATTTTCAAGAGAATGAAGAGTTATGATAATTATGGCACTGAAGAAACCTAATTGCTAGGCATAAATATTGGTTTAAATTGGGAGCAGCGCACGGATAATCTTCTCATTGAGCCCGGTATCTCGGTGCGCCTAGCATTCTCATCCCCCAGTACTAATTGCAGCATTGAATGAAAGTCAAGGACGCTATGTTTAGAGCTCTTACAAAAACGTTTCATTTCAAATTGCTGTATTTTATAATTCTATAATAATCCTTAAAGGGCATGTAGTAATCTTGTGGATAGAATATGGGCATGGTTGATCGTGAAGGAGATAAAATAATTAGAGATAACTTTGGAATGAATGTGCACAAAAAAAGGATTTTTAACTATAATAAAATTGTGTGTATTTGAGAGTAAATTTAATCTCATAAAGTTATTAATTTACAGATTAACAGTTAAACATTCACAGATTTAGTTATTTTAAGTAGTGAATGAATGAACAGTTACATTTTCATAGATTGGGACTACTAGCCAATAGCTTCCACTTCCATCGGTTACTATTCTCTCTTAACTGACGATAAATGTAAATTGTCACTCTGCATTTACCGCTCTCAGTTATGCTTTACTGTGACTTTCAACTTATTTCTGACCAAGCACCTTGACATTTTCACGATTAAACTCTATTTTTTACGATAAGTATGTATCTATTTTTTAGCAGCAATGTTTGTCGAGCAATTTACATGAACCCTGAATTTATAATTTTTCTACTGGTTTCTTTTTTAAATGCCTTTTTCTCAATTATACGAGTACCAGTATTGGAACAGCTTGAATCTCATTGACATCACGAAGATTCCAGTTCACTTTATATAACATTGGCAATTAAACTCTCTCACAATAAAAAACTGGGTCACCGGCGATGAATAACCTCCGTGGGTCGTCACGAAACGTTTCAAAGCAATCATTGCGAGGAACCCGTCCAGCAGAATTGCTTTAGGAAATTTTAGTTTTAGCGATACAAGTGCCGTTTGATAGATTTTCCCATCATGAACGCATCAAAGAATTTTGTAATGAAATTACAAATAATTTTTTTATTTGTAGACAAATTTTATAATTCAACGCAAACGAGACTTCGATTAAATCCACTCGTCATGTGGGTGATCTCAAGTTCATACTGGTATGCTATTGGTGATGGAAGTTGTCAGATAGCATGGAATCGTTGAACTATTTAAATCCAAATTATTTCTTAATATTCTCTAGGAATCAATATAATTTTTAATGGACAATTAAAGAATAAAAACACTAAAAAATAAAAGGCATATGCTTAACATTTACTTCTAATTGGTTAAATAATTGTTTAGATTATGTGAACAGAAGAGTTGGTGATGCGAGGGATTGTGAAATGAACCTGAAGACTCGGCTTAAATTATAAAATAATTTAAGACGAGGGTAAATAATTAAGTGATGCAAAAAAGAACAAAATTCAGATTAATAACCGTTCGGAAACCATTCAGGTATTAGAGATCGGTCAAATAAATTTAGGGTAAAATTCAGGAAATGAACTTACTTCGAACAATTGCGAACATTTCCTGTGCAATTTCTCCGGTTATATTATTTTTACATAAATTGACCCAAGTACCAAAGGGAGTTCTCGTGATAAGAGAAAGTAATAGTTGTTATGGGCAACCCAAAACCTAACTCTATTAGCTACGACCATGAAATAAATTGAACAATTTATAATGCCTTAATTTACAGGATATTTTCGAATAATTTCAAATATTCTTTTTCTCCCTTGATTTTTCCATTGGCTTTTTCGTTATTATTTCTTTATTTTTCCCCTAATGGCATTCGCATTGATTAAACGTGTAAACAAAGAGCAATCGTAATCGTCTTTTCCTCGAAACATGAATATCACTGGAAGACAAAAAAACTGTTTAAAAATTGATGGAAAAATCATAATAAGTTTTAATTTAGTAGCATTACGAATATTTAATGCAGGAAACATATTATTCAAAATTAATAATATGTCTTCACCATAACCATATATATTGTTTTATAGCTAATTAAATTGGATTTTTGATAAATTTGTTCACTTCTGCAAAATCTCGACAAAGAAGCGTTGTAAATACTTATTATCCCTTTTAGAGAGCATTTATTTGATCATAAATGAGATCATATTAATTATTGTTATTATTTTAATGAAATCTTTTTGTGATTCTTATTGATACTTTTCATTTTAAGTTCGAATGTCAATGAAATGCCCAAGGAATGATAAGGAGTACAAGGAGTATAGAAAGCAGGGGATAATGAGGATTTCGTTTGTGGCCCAGGGCAATGGAATGGGGATCAGGGGGAATGGGGTTTGGAGGGTAGAATGGAGAAATTCGGGGCAGAAAGTGGGAGCGGAACTAAATTGAACGGAGGCGGAGCCGGGATGGGAACGAAAACGAAAAAAACGGCCAACTTGTGGTCACACCATGATGTTGTTATGAAAACTGGGGCACTCGGGAACACTTTATTAAAGTGGGGATGGGGAGGGAAACAAAGTTTGGCGATCGATATTTTTTCATTACCGACAGCTTTTGCGAGAAAGGTGCGGTTCACGGGGAATTTTCTCCCACGGAGACAAAAGTGCGTGAATAAGGAAAGGGTGGAATAATAGTCATCCAAAGTAAACTGAGGAGGAAACGCTCACCTTCAGGGTAAATGAAATTTTCGTACACTGCAATTCGATTTAGCCTTTGAACGTGGGGGCTCATTTCAATTGATGGCTCAAGTGCCCAAATTCTAGCAAACACAAGCAAATCGTAGCATGCGTGGGCAGTAAATTGCAAAATTCTCAAAACGGGTGTTTTTTCTCATTTTATACGTTCTTCTTCGTGATAGTCACAGTGTAACGTGTAGTTTCAGGGGAATCTATATGAATCGTATTTATACCTGTTCCTGAATAATCATTAATCCCTAAGTACTACCAAATTTTTATGCGGATAAATCTCCTCAAATGATGCAAGTTGTGCGAGACTTTGTTCGCTGGGAAATATACCAATGGAATGTCTTGTGAAGAATTTCAAAGCACAGCAGAAAAACTAATGATAAAATATGAGGGAGAGTTAAGAGGCAAGTATAAAAAAACGCACGAACCTTTTTCACCAGTTCGAACGCGTCTTCACTTCCTCCGAGTGCTTCTGAAGGGTAAATAAACGAGATGAATCGATAGAAATGTGAAAAGCAGTGCTCTTCGAGAGGGGTTCATTATAAAACATTCCCTTCGTATTTCCACTGCCCCACAAGTGCATTGAAAATTCTATTGCTCGTGGCCAATTACGATACCCTATGCTCAGTTTTCCCTACCGTCGACGATTTATTCGAAATATCGAGTGACTAAGCTCCATCCATCCCCTTCCCGAGTGATACGGTGATAGAGTCCTCCGAATCAAAACGTTCCTGGCGATTTTAATAGCGTTTGCACTCCGACCTTTGACGTTTTTCCGATACCTACGCCTATGGATGATCAATATCATATTAAGCGCCCGTTCATCGACACGCAAGTTACTTTTAAAGTGTACGCAGAAGTTTTTTTCTGATATTTTGAAGATCGATAAATTCTAGTGGTGAAGGCATTATAAGTTTGTTTTGATCGCCTGTATTACCTCCTTGGAAGAAAATTATTTTAGAGATTATTCATGATTTTTTATGAGCAATGCTAATAAGGAATGGTTTGACAATGATTAAACTCATCTTAACCTATTCGGTTAATTTAGGTTCATTAACTAAGGCTTTATACGTATTGAAAATACGAATCTATTAACTTCAAAGGTCTACAACATTTGAAGTAAAAATATTGCCTTTTTAATGGACGAGTAATGTTTAATTTCTTCCTGCTCTTAAGTCCTTTTGAAGATTTCTTGCTCCCAAATCCTAGTGACCAAATGTTTTCTAAATACATCATCTCTCATCGTCTTATTATCGACCTAAAACATATTTCAATATTTCAAGCTACCTTTTTCCAAGTCATTTATCTTAAAAAACAAAATTATAAATTTGGCATTTTTCTCACAAAATACTTTATTATAACTGCTTTCATTGATAGATACGTACTATTTTAGCACCTACCAATAGAATATTTTATATACAATTCCTATCTCTTCATAAGATATTGGTTTTTTTCTAATTAGCTGACCATGTTAGGTGACCCATTAATATCCTAAGGCTATATCTAATTAATTCAAGACATTATAATTTACAAGCTTACAGGTTTACTTTCGTAGAAGTACTTCATATCCATATTGAAAAGTTTGTACTTTCCCACAGATTTTATTTTAAGATATTACGCGTTTCACTGACTTGCGGCATCGTCAGGTTCAAATGTTATTTGTATGTAGCACTGGCATAATACACTTCGGACAAAGAGAAGAGGGTGGCTTTGGTTGGAGGGTGAGGAAGGTAGCGATACTGAAAGTGGGGATCGGGGTTATTTGGATAATGGTAGGGGAAGTGGAGGTAGTGCCGTGGCTATGACGTGGCGTAGGGGTGGGATGGAGGGGTGTGGAGGGTGGGTGCGATCTAGTTTGTTTGAGGGATGATTTTCGTTTTCTCCCTCCAGGTGAATGGAGAGGGGAGGGTTGTGGGTACAAAAGGTCGTGTTGGGGTCTGGCAAGTGCTTTCATATCTCGATTTGCCCAAGAGCGTCCATATTCAATCCGTTTTGGGAGGTTATGCAGTATTTTGGGGAAAAATTGCTATTGTGGTTCAATTTAATGAGGTATTTTGCAAATAGAGAATTTAAATTATGATTTTTTGGCACCCAGCGTGTTATTTGGCTCGAGTCTTGAAATTTCTTCCTTTCCGACCGGCATAAGAAATTGTGCAGCTGTCGCATTTAAATTTGTTTATGCGTGATTTTAGAAGTATTTCCTGTTTGTCTTTGCCGTTATCTATGGGTTCGGAGAGAGTTAGGGGAGGATAAAAGGCTGATTTGAGTAAGGTAAGCAGGCGATGTGAAATCGCTCCCAGGAATGGGATCGACCACCATTTGAAGTCTTTCGATTTTGCGAATCGAGAGGAGGAATATCTATATATGGCTATTTCTTTTTGCTCCTTACGAAGGTTTTTTCAACTTTGAAATAGTCTGTGGAAAAATAAAAAGATATTGATGTGGATGAAGGCAGCATATTTTCAGAGGAATCAAAGGAATTACTACCCTTCGGGTTAGATGAGGGGCGCGTTGGCAACGGGAGTATCAAGCGGGAGAGCATTAATTATACCGTATAATAGTGAATCTACGACTCGTTGTCATTAAAATTTTCGCAGTAAAGTTCATACGTTCTGTTATCTTCGCTAGATTCCATAATTTTTAAATTGACATGGCCACCCCTGGAACACCGCTTTTTCGCCAGTAATGCCGTAAACGTTTGCAATACTACCACTACGAAGAACAGCTTATAGAATAAATTTTGCATTTTGCAGTGGTAAAAAATGAAGTTCAGGCGTTATACAAGAATTAAATTTCATTAAAACAAGCTATACGTTGTCCAGCTTTTCAAAAGCAAAAATTGTTATATTGAGTTTAAAAAAATATTGTGCAGTGATATTTTTATACACAATATGTTTCAGAGAAAATAACGAGGAAGGTGCATGTTTCAAATAACAATTTTTAAGAGCTTTCAAGAATTTAAATCGAATAGCGCTACTATATTTTTATTGGTAAAAAATTAAAGTTCACTGCGACATTTCGTTTTAATTACTCGAAATATTTATGTTGAAATGAAGACAATCAAATACATGAAGATAGGTCTCGACAAATATTTTTGCAGTCAACTTCGTGCAAGAGATTTAAAATTCCCTATCTGTTAAATTGACGATGTACAAATATTAATACATATAGTTGGCACATTCTGTAGGGATTTATCAAGTATTTCCCTTGGTTCTAAGCCACATCTCTGAATTTAATTCTTGTAAACCATTTACGGTGTGTTTTTCTTAAGATCCCAAGTTACGTTTGAATTATCATAGTCCTGAGAATTTCTTCACCGATCAAGGCAAATTTACGAGAAAGGGCGAGGGTTTTAGGAATCACCCCTTTCATGTTTAATGCAGTTGGAAATCCGTGTGGAATTCCATTCTCTTGTGCCTTCTGTGCCCACCTAATCCCTGCACTCCTCGCCCGCCCACTGGTTACTACCTTCCCACAATTCCAGACGCCTTTCTCTCACTGTCTCTCTCTCTCTCCCTCCCCATCTTTTCCTCCCTCTGCTCATTTCACGGGGGCTACTCTCCGTCAACGTAGCGGAACCACCCGAAACTACTACTCCCGACCCCCACCAGCGCGACTCCCGCCATCTCGCCCGCCTCCTTTCCCAACTTTCCATGTCACTCTTCCCCTCCGCCATCCCCTGAGATAATATCGCCCGTCCCTCACAAACCGCGTGAAACCATTGGCGCCTCGGAGCATCCCGGCCGGCGCCTCCACCAACCACCCACCCCAAGCCCCTTAACTCTCTCCCTGTGTGCAGGGGCGGTGAATGGGCTGCCATCAGCGACGCCTCTCCCCTTGCCCATCGCATCATTCCCCTCACCTTCGTGCTGCTCCACGGAAGAGACCAGACGGGGGCGCCGAGTACCAAGGGAACATAATAATATTTATGGATAATATTTGGAATATTTTTTGAATGCTCTAACAATAAGGTAATAAATGTACGTGAATTTTTAAATTGAAAATTCGTGTATATCAAAACGTCGCGGTTGAGAACATTGCAAAAAACCTTTTTTTATGTAACGTTTGTTTTGCGGTTCATAAAAAATTGGCCTTTTTTGTCTTTCAAAATGACCATCTTTTAAATTGAATTGTAGGTCTACAGGTAGCAAAATTTATCCGAATCTATTGTCCAGTGTTCTCGAGACTTCTTTTTTCGACCCCAACCATGTCCGCCAAAGTGACGCAAGGGAATGGCGCAGTGGAATAAAACATTCTGATTTCATAAGCACAAGGTGAGAGGATTGTCTTCAGACTCTCCCTTTCGCAGTGTATTCACATTTGGCATGATGCACGATACATGATGCAGTAATGAAGACGAGGTCTCCCTCTGCGCACCACAAGGACTGCCGAGAGACGAAGCATGATCTGTGCTGCGAGAAAATAAACGGGACAATACTGAAATATGCGGAAGGGGGCAAGGGAGAAGATGAGCATATTTTTTTGGGACTGAGGGCAATGAAAGTCGTGAGAATTACGAATGAGAGATAGAATGGTTAATACTTCTTCATTTGTTGGGAGAAAATTATATTATAATTTTCATTAAAAAATCTTAGTATGAAAACAATTCATTTCGAATAGAAAGTAATTATTCATTGGATAGATATTGGGTACCGTTCAATAGGCTACCAAGGGAGACTAATCTTTCGGTGAGGTATTAATCATAATTTTCAAACTACTAATCATCCCTTATATCTTCCGTTATCCATGCAATTACATGTATGAAGCAGAGATATAGTTATACAAAAGAACCATTTTAGCTTTTTTAAAGAGGGTACATGTGTTTATTGTCTAAGAAATGCTGTTTAGAGAGCAGGGTGATGATTCAGAAACTTTGCTACGAAGAATAAATGGACGCACGATAAAAGAGATAAAGAGTTTGTACGGGCCATGTCAGGACATATTAAAGTAATGTGTGTATCTATACTTGATGTAAGATACGGCAAAAAATTGTAATTGAGAACTTTGAAAATACATGAAAGTTATTTTCGGTAAAGATGTTAGATAAACCATTATTGACATAGAAAGCAAATATTGAGATTCGTTGTGAATTGAGAAACTTGTGGAATGCATATTTTTTTGGACTAGGGAAATTAAAAAAATAGAGTTTTCAAAAAAGTACAATAAAGAGATTTATTAACAGGTACCAAAAGTGAACTTCCAAAGGAAAGATAGTTTGGGCTTACACATTAGCATGTATGTCGCTCCCCGATTACAGTGACGAGAGATTGCAGCAAGGGAAAGTGGAGTGATTTAGATTCGGGTGTGGGGAAGGAGTTAAAATATGTAATGGACGGAAATGAAAACAAGAACATTAAGTACTAGCCGTGATGAATAAAGAGAAATTTGGGTTGATTTCAAAGGAGACAGAAAAAATGGATGGATTTCAACGGCTACGGAAAAGGGGGAGAAGGAAAGGTATGTTGGGCAAAATTGTAGTTCTCGGAAACCCACACTAACGATTATCTCACCAAAGGAGTACCACCTAACATACAGGACATCGTATGGTGATGTAGTGCGGGTTTCTTGGAAACCAAGGCAAGACAATGTCCGCTACCCAATTCCCTTGTTGCTACAATGTAGCTACTATCTATGTAGCTACTTTAAAGCCCTTCCCCTCAAAGGCGCGATGCCTTATGAAGCGAGACGTTCCTGGAGCAGGGACCCCATTCATTACCCTGCCTCTGAGCCCGTCGGTCGAGCCTAGGACCACACCAGAGATGCCCAGCCTTATATATATAAATATATATATATATATATATATATATATATATATATATATATATATATATATATATATATATATATATTATATATACATATATGTAATGTATATACACTTTTTATGAAAAAATATATATATATACATATATACATTTATATATATAAATACATAGTACAAAGAATTGAACAATACATTGAGGCGGGCAACAAATAAAGCAAAAGAAGCATGGTGGAAGACGCAGTGCGAGGATATGGAAAGTCTGCAGAGGAAGGGTGAAATCGGTGCGCTGTACAGCAAAGTTAAATCATTATCGGGAAGTAAGAAAGGAAGAGCTATGCTAACAGTTAGAGATAAGGTGGGTAAGGTAATAGTTGACGCAGGAAAGATCCAAGAGAGATGGAAGGAGTATATAGAAGAACTGTATAGAAAAGAACTCAGACCAACAAAGTTAGACATTGAAAAAGAAAATGACGTAGAGGAAGACAGCTTAGGTCCCGGCATACTAGACAATGAGATAGAAATCGCATTAAGGGAGATGAAGGCCGTGGGGGTAGATAACATTCCCGTGGAACTTTTCAAATGCTTAGGAAAATGTGGGAGGAAGAGGCTATATGGGCTGATCCATAGTATTTATGAGGAGGGAATCTGGCCGGAAGACTTTGTGAGATCAGTTTTAGTTCCTATTCCGAAAAAGGTAAAGGCCACGTCATGTGAGGACTACAGGACAATTAGTTTGTTATCCCACGCAGCTAAAGTTGTTCTCAGGATCATAAACAAAAGGATAGAGAGTAGGGCAAATGATTACTTAGGGGATGATCAGTTTGGGTTTAGGAAGGGGAGAGGTACGCGTGATGCCATTGCAGTAATGAGATTATTAATCGAGAGGAATATAGAACACAACCAGGAGGTATTTGCCTGTTTCGTAGATTTCGAAAAAGCGTTTGATAGAGTGAATTGGGAAAAACTAATGAGTATTCTGCAGAAAATAGGAATAGATTGGAGGGAAAGGAGGCTAATCCGCTACCTGTGCATGTCTCAGACTGCTCAGGTGCGGGTGGGAAATGGGGAGTCAGGATGGGCAGTGTTAGGAAGGGGTGTAAGGCAGGGTTGCCCATTATCACCGTTGCTGTTCAACCTGTATGCAGAGGAAATGATCAAAGGGGCATGGGAAGAACTCGTGGTAGGAATGAAAGTGGGCGGGAAATTCGTAAAATCAGTTAGGTTTGCTGATGACCAAGCTTTAGTTTGTCAGTCAGCCAAGGGGCTGCAAGCATTGCTGAGTGAATTGGAAATTCAGTGCGACAGGTATGGGATGAGAATCAATATTAATAAAACAAAGGTTATGCGATTTTCTAGAAAGAAAAAGGCCAAGCTTAACATTAAAATAGGAGGGCAAAAAATAGAGCAGGTTGAACAGTTTACGTATCTCGGTAGTGTTTTGGACCAACACGGTCAAAGTAGTAGGGACGTAAGGAGAAGAATTGCGCTAGGCAAAGAGGCTTTCACAAGGAGGAGGGAGTTGATGACAGGGACTTTGAATAAGGATGTTAAGAAAAGACTCGTAAAAACTTTGATATGGAGCGTAGTTATGTACGGTGCGGAAACGTGGTCATTGAAGGAGGAGGATAGACGTAGATTGGAGGCTTTGAAATGTGGGTGTGGAGAATAATGGAGAAGGTGAAATGGACAGAGAAGAACACAAATGAGGAAGTACTTGGTATGGTGGGCGAAGAGAGGGGTTTGTTGGGAGCAATCGTATGGCGGCAGGAAAAGTGGATGAATGGGGTGTTGACCGGCAGTGGTATGTTGAAGACTGTGATAGAGGGTAGAATGTTTGGCAAAAGAGGAAAGGGAAGGAACAGGATATGGATGTTGGACGGAATGAAGGGAGGAAGAAAATACTCAGAGATGAAGAGGGGCCGGATATAAAGTAGGATGATGGATTTTGTGTTTTGTTAGGAGTAATAAAATATTTGTTTGGTAGTTGTGTCCATCCAAAAACCTACCTTAACCGGTAGATTACCTTTAAAAAAATATAAATACATAAACACAGATGTAGATTTTTAAACCATAGAGACACAAAGAAAGGACATAATATGTTAATTTGACCCCTCGGCCGTCGTTTCCAGAATTCGATCAGATGTACATTTTGAAGACGACGGACAAACCTTCGAAACGTCCAAACAACATATTGTGAGTGCCCTTTCTTTGTGTCTCTATGGTTTAAAAATCTACATCTGTGTTTTTATATACTTGTGCGTCGCCGAAGAGCGTTCCATTTCGAAGACATACTCTCATTCAAATAGAAATACATATAAGGAAAAGGGAAAGGAACACAATTGACGGACGAACACAGTAGAGGTAGGGAAGGCGGATTCAGGCAAATCGCAAGCGTAAAAATATCTCCTATACCGGGACTTGAACTCCGTATCTTTCCACTTGGCGGGCGGATGCTCTTTACCAAATGAGCTATCCAGGAGACGTATTTGATACTGAGATCTGCGATGCTTTAAGCAACCAAATGCCCCGATTCTTTGGCCAAGGGATGGCGTTAGGGAGCTATTTCACCCACCATAGGAGAAATAGGCAACACACAAGAGGAAAGGAGAGTAGGTTAGCGATCATACAGCATGTGTTCGAATGTGTATTAGGCCAATGTGGCTCGTCTCTTCCTCAGGCTATGCGAGCCACTGTTCTTATCCTTTATGATGTTGTATGATTGCTAACCTGCTATTCTTTCCTCTTGTGTGTTGTTTTACACACACACACACATAATATACGACGGTCATCCGGAAAGTAGTACCCGATCGTGCCGCATGAAGTGCTGTCAACGCGAGTAGCCGCTGGACGAGGTCAGATAGCTTCAGTGGCTTGTCTGCCTTCTCTGAGCCAAGTTGC
Source organism: Hetaerina americana (assembly GCF_022747635.1). Classification (NCBI taxonomy): domain Eukaryota; kingdom Metazoa; phylum Arthropoda; class Insecta; order Odonata; family Calopterygidae; genus Hetaerina; species Hetaerina americana. Next base: position 83,659,490 of record NW_027287427.1, on the reverse strand, counting down.
GTGACGCTAGCATTGCCTGTGTTGTTTCTGTGATTGTTTACAATGTTTAAAAAAATTGAGAACGCCGCCAGTTGTGAAGTGAGGGCAGTGATTAAATTCCTCAATGCAAGAAACGTTCGCCCATGTGATATTCATCGCCAATTAAAGGAGGTGTATGGAGACAATGTAATGGACGAGTCGTCTGTTCGGCGGTGGTGTCGCAACTTCAACATGGGGAGGGGGAACACACACGACGATGAGCGTTCGGAGAGACCGTCTGTCATTACAGACCAACTGGTGAGCTCAGTTGACGAATTCGTGAGGAACGATCGGCGCGTCACAATTGACGACATCTGTGAGCATTTTCCCAATGTTTCTCGAACAATTGTTCATGAAATTGTTAAACACCATCTGCATTATGCAAAAATGTGTGCAAGATGGGTCCCTCGCGTATCTCAATGAGCTGGCGGCGAAGGACTATGCAGCAGGAATACAGAAACTTGTCACACGTTATGACAAATGCCTTAATTTGCTTGGAGATTATGTTGAGAAGTAGTTTAAAGTATCCTCTTTCAAATAAAATTTTTTATGTTTGTTAATATTTACTTTTGTGTCTTTATTTCACGAACGGGTACTACTTTCCGGATGACCCTCGTATATAACGATTGTAAGGAAAAACTCACACGAGCGGCACAATAATAGGTTGACTCAGTATAACACAAATAGAAAAGAATAGCAACATTTAAAAGAACACTCACGCGGTAAATTGTTCGAGCTTTCGGCCCTCTTAGAGGCCTTCTTCAAGTGAGTGTTCTTTTAAATGTTGCTATTCTTTTCTATTTGTGTTATACTGTGTCAGCCCATTATATATGTATATATATATATAAATATATATATATATATATATATATATATATATATATATATATATATATATATATATATATATATATATAGTTTGAGGAGTGCGAGGGTAGTTTGAAATGTTCTGGGAACCCACCATTTGATGTCAGCGCTAGCACAACGAGTATCCCGCGTACTAATAGGCAATTCTTTGAGTAAACCCGTATTACGACAGTGCTCTGGAAGAGATCTGTGGTTCTTCAGTCTTAGTTTCATCCAAGCAATATGTTTTTTGGTTGGCTGATATTTCTGGGAGTCCACAGTTAGCGCAAGAAAAGTAATAGACTCTCCCACAGTGCGTAGTGTGCCCAACGACTTGTGAACACACGTCTCTCCGGCCACTGCACTCGGTGATCTCCACCCTCACCTGTCAAATTAACCTTCAAGTGGATTGCTGTGGTTATATGTATACTTGACCTGTGGCTTTCTAAACTGAAGGACGGTATCACATTTAACTAATAATAAATAAAGATGTGTTTACGTTAGCGAGATTGGGGAATCCAAAAATGTGTCTTCTCATATTTTACTACTCTTAATTTAAGTCTTGTGTTATTTCATGTTAGCATTGCTGCCTACCCTAAGCTGCACATAGTTTTCTTAAAGGTTTGGCTCAAATGTAAAAAGAGAAGGCTCCCGTGAGGCCAAATTGGAAGGTACAGCCGGTGTTACCAGAAACATAAGTAGGAATCTAATTTTCACATTTTTCCAGTTGTGTGTATGCTATCTTGTAATAAATTCAACATTGAAGAGGCATTAGAACTTCTGCGGCTCCTATGGGTAGTAGTAGTTTTTAGGGGAGGCGACCGACAGCTAAGGTCATTTGCGCCATAGGGGATGGACAGGAAAGGATGAAGGGTGGAGAGAAACCCGGCGTCGGCATTAGCCTACTCTTTACGAAAGGCGCCAAGGGGTCCGCAGTTTAACGTCCCATCCGACGGACGGCGTACTCACTCAAAGTGCCCTCCACAAAGCACCTCAAGTAGGGATCGAGATACCTCTGAAAAATATTCAACACCGCCGGGATTTGAACCCGCGCCCTCAGGGTGGGAAGCCAGTACGTTAGCCCCCGCACCATCTCGATCCCCGGCTCCTATGGTATTACAAGGAATGGTAATGATTGCTGCTGGCAGGTCACTCGTTTCAGAAAAATTGGAAGCACGTATATTGAAAACGTCAATCATTAATATATTATTCGCATACTGAGGTGAAGACGTCCGATTATAAAAGGCAAAGTTGAATTTCTTATCTTTGGGTCCAGTGTATTTCCTAACGAAATAAGAGCGTAGGAGCTGAAACTACTTTCAAATATTCGTGCTACATGATCACTGCAAGGTTAGCAGTTAGTCCAAGGGAGGAAAGGGGAATGCTTGCGGAGCTCCGCTTTCAAATGTTCGCCATAAAAAAGCGTACGCGTTCTCCAAAGCTCAGTCCGCCATTTTTTTATGCAATACTTTGTTTTCGTTCCATGACGCGAACACAAACTGACTTTTTCCAAGATTCGGCGAAAGAGCGTGAGTTTGAGAAAGTGATGACATCGCTTTTGAAGCCCTTGGCGGTATCCGCTAATCCCGCATAGCATTCTCATCCGTCCGATTCACTCGTCGCTCGGGACTCGGACCGTCACCCGACGTGGTCCCTCGGAATACGCGGGAACCGAATGAGTGCCCAGCGACGAAGGAGAATGCCCCTGATGCGGATGCTCGCTCGCCCTCCCTCGCTCGTACATTCCCTCACCGCTGGGGAAGCCAGCGGTGACTGAAGGCCTTACGCCAATTACGGAGAGAGAATACGTGACATCAGAAACGAATAAGTGTACGCGAAACAAATAATTTTAGCGGAGGAAAATAAAATATTCCGTTGGGATATTTTTTCCATAGCTTGAGGAGGAGAGAACGGAGGTCGTCGTTGGGGAAGGGGGTTGGAGTAAGGAGGGGGCGGGTGTCTTTTCAAGAGGCTTCGCGAGTACCATTGTTAGGCCCGGCGAATGTGGACGAGGTGGGCAGCTGAAATGGAGACCGGGACGCCTCAGGTGCAACAATGGGGGTCAAGGCTGGGATAGTCCCCGAGGGGGTCTTCCGTGTCGTGTGAATGGGTGTGTGTGTGTGCGCGCGCTTCGACCGGTCGCATTTGGATTCGTGGACGCGGGTCGGGGTTAGGGGAACAGGGGGGGAGGACGGATAGACGGCGGCGGAGTCAGCTACACGGACTCGAATATGTCTCTCCCTCTCTCTCCGCAGCATCTCGTTGGCCTGACGCCCGATACAAGAGAGCAATGTCATTCATTCCGTCGCGTGGACATCTGAACAGGCGATACCGTGGTCCTATGAATCCTGCCCCAAGGCGTGACGTGCGCCGGCCACAGGAAGCAGACTATTCCATTTCTCCCACTACATTTATCTCTGGAATTCAGTTAAATTCGGAGGGATTAACTTGATGAATCCCTTGTTCATGTGTTCAGTAAACATCGTAGGTAAAAATTTGATCTTGTAAAAACGGTACGGATCGTCAATGCGTTATGCATTGACATGTCTCTTGGATTCAGCTGGGAAGCCTTTGGGATAAGGGTGACAATTTACGTCCGCTAATTCATGCAATATAATTTATCTTTTGTAAGGATTGGGTTATTCAACCAAAATCAATTATTTTTACAAGTTCTGTCCAAAACTCCTTCACTAAGATATATTATCAGCATCAAAAATCGTCTTTCTTTAATGTCATCTTTCTTTGATCTATTCTGCCTTCTTTTATCACCTTTCTAACCCCCTGGGAAAGCAATCCTTGGCTCATTATTCTTCAACATGTGTACCTGCCATTGAGTGCTCGACCTCATCTTTAGCTCCTTGAACTTTTCTTTGAATATGAAATGAGGAAGTATATTCTAAATGGAATAAAGCCATTTACAATACAATTGAGTTAAGAGTGGCGTGTGTGCGTTTACATGTCGGAATTCAGTCTGCAATAGTTCTCATAATCTCCGAGACAACTTTAATGAGATTACATGCATTTAACTTGATTCATGTAGCTTTTATCAACGGCTATACTATTCAGTGTTATCGCATGACCAATTTTCTTGATGGGTAATTACTATGGGTAATTATATTCATTATTAGTAGAAATGCGTAGTGTTAAACAGCTCGGTTTAATTCATCGATTCCATTTAGTCTTAGGACACTTTTCACACATTAATGCTAGACGTGGACACTGGAGTCACTCTTCAATTGCCGTTTTCTGATCCGAAGTCCATGATATTGCATTAATTTATATTACCTATGCATTTATTATCATCTCTTGAATTTGAAAGACATGAATGCAAGGATATAAGAACTAAGATTCATAATTTGGCTAGCGGTGTCAGGAATAAAAGCTAAGAGAGGGGATTGTCTATTTGGGAAAAATGTTATTTAAGGTTTGCAGAAACAATATTTTTACTGATGTCAGCAATTTAACTTTTCTATTCATTCATTTTCGTAGAATTATATTAAGAATATATTTGTTTGCTTTATAAGCATCCAGCATTATAATTAAGTTCAAACATTGGTAACAAAATTATAAAAAAGAAGGCCATAGAACCAGTTCAATCTCTTTCTGTTTAATCACGGATAGAGCAGTTGGATTCATTAAATTACAGACATTAATAAAAATTCGAGGGTATGAAGAATGACTGCACGAACTGATCCTAAAAACTAATGAATTTTTCTCTTCTTTGCAGGTAAGTGTCACCTTTGGCTTCCAGGAGATTTCCGAATGGCTGCACTAATTCAATAACAGAAGGTTTGTTAGTTACCTAATAATTACCAATTGTAAATGTTCAAACATTTGACACATACTCTTGTATTAGACTGATTTATTTCCGTATTTTCTGTGGGTTAAGTAGGCCTTATTATCTCCTTCATGATTTTACCCTTCAACTCCTTGTTTTGAAGCAATAAAAAAGAAGTTAAGATGAAATGTTTGAGCTCACAATAAATGCCACTAGAAATAAATGGCCACAAAATTTCCATTTAATATGCACATGTGTAAACATATGCCAATAACCTTCAAGAAGAATATAATCGTCTTGATGCCAATTAAAGATGAAAATGAAAAAAAACAAAGAGAAAAATATAAGTCACTCAGAACAATCAGTTTGACGATGTAAGAAACTAATTCTCTGGCAAAAATTATCTACCAAAGAGTGGAAAAAATAAGCATGAGATTTTTCAATGAGGATGAATTTGGTATTAGGAGAAATAAAGAAATAGGATAAGCAATTCTCATCTTAAGACTTTTCGTAGAGAAAAAGGGTATTACAAGATCAACTGACTTTTCGTCGATCGGAGAAGAGCTTTTTGAAAAATTGGGCTCGGATATAATGTTATGTTCCCTCCTTTAGAATGGACTACACAAACTATGGCGCTAATGAAGAATGTTGAATTGACCGAGTAGTAAATGAAGTACTTGAAAGGGAATGGGTGAACAAACTAGTCTATGAAGGAAACAGTCTTAACTTAGAAGGAAATAAATTGGGCATACCCGAAGATGCGTAGACTATTGAAGACGAAATTTGAAGTAAAAATGAAGAGAAAATATATTAACGAAGGCCAAGTAAGGGCAAATAATGAACAATTTCAACGCAAGGAGTTAAGATAGGAAGAATAAACTGGCAGGGAGTATAAGAATTTCAAAAGAAATTTCAAACCAAATCTCGGATTGATATAAATAATTTATACCTGTAGAATTGAAGGAGAAAGCATTATCATTAAATTTATTGTGTGAATAAAATATCCGAGAATTTAACATTTACGATGAAATCATTAAGAAATAATATAAATATTAGGAATAATAATAGAAATAATTATAAATAATAAAATAATATAATAAAGTAAAATATAAGGATGTTTTCGTAGTACATAGATTATAATAATGACCGTCAATAACCAGATTTAATAGGCAGAATACCATGTATAAACTTAGCAAATAACGTTAAACTGAGTCATCCACTGTCGCAAATTACAATTTCTAAATTATTCAAATTATTCGGTGTGTAAGAGGGCGCCTTGGTAGCCAGCTTAAGAATTCGGGCGGACATCGAGAGATCCGGGCTCGAATCCTGGTCAAGGTAAATGATTTTTACATTCTTAATTGATGTATTGTATTGTGCACCACTCCTTTTGACGTTACTGCCACGGAATCCTGTGCAGTTTCTTTGAATGTTTATGAACGTAAATTTTCCAAATAAGGAAAATTAATTTCAATGCATTAATTTCAGAGTGTGCAAACCATACACCTTGACCGGGATTCGAACCCGGATCCCTCAATGCCCGGTGGAGTTCTTTAGCCAGTTAAGCTATCAAGGCGTCTTCTTAAATTCTGAAATTTTAAGAGGACACCTCGATAGCTTAACTCCTTAACTTAAAGCACTCGACCGGACATTGAGGGATCCGGGTTCGAATCCTGGTCAAGGCGAATGATTTTTACTCTCTGAAATTATTGCATTGAAATTCATATTAGCGGATGACTCCGTTAAAAGTTACTGCTGTGGCATCCCCCTCGGTTTCTTTGAAATTAATTTCAGTTTCTTTAGGACCTACAGTAATCTGAAAATGACTAATACATGGAAATATTTAATGCTTCCGGGAACATCATTCACTCGTTGTTTGTCATATTGGCGCTAAAATAAATGGGGAATGACTCAATTTCTGCCTATTTCATGAAGCACACAGTATCTTGCTATTTTTATAAGTTGATGAATTAGGAGAAATAATTGATGAAGTGAGTGGAAGGATGAATCTATCAATAAATAGGGATTCGAACGTAGCTATAGGAGGAGCGAGGGATGGGAGAGAGGTTGGCGAGTAATTTTTAAGACTCAAAAATGTTCATGAAGAGAAGGGATACCATGGAAGAAGGGGTGTGATAAATACTACTAGATCTGGTCGAAATATAATAACGGCTGTAGGCACAGATGGAAGATGGCCGGAGAAATATGCAAATACCTTTAATCTTACATCACAGTGTGACATTAATTTAGATAGTACGTAGTGGTATGTAAAAGACGATTTAAGAGAAAGTTCTCACAATACTTAGATGTAAATAGCCCCTAGGGACCGTTCCGAATCTACCTTTAGTTAGCGAGGTTAACTATGAATGAATTCCTCCATGATAGCTAAGCTGCAGTTAATTTCGACTGAAAAGAATTGCTTTATGTGTGGAAAATTTTGAATTCATCGTTAAAATACCCTAAGATATGGTGTGTATTCTTACGCATACCCTTAGGTATATTCAGTATACAGTTCCGTATCTTGTTGCAACAAACAAGAATAGCATTCCATTGATTCCGATTATTCGTCGACTTCCGGGAAATCCCTTATGTAGGATTTATTGAATAAATTACCCTGAAAAGCCAGTTGGCCATGAATAATTGCATAAAATTAATATCTAATCGCACCTCTATAACCAGCTGCTTTGATTTTCTCTGTTTAATTCGATAAATAACTGAGTTTAATAGAAAAATTACTCACTCTTGAAACTTTTCTCGAATATTTTACATTTTTTGACCTCAATACGATCTTGTGGTCTCAGTGAATTTAATTTGGTTGCTTCATTGAAAAAACATTTCCTTCACGCAGATCATGAAGTGGCTCATTGATACCTTGCTTTAGTAACTTTGTGATTACGAATTTAATGCAATGATGATACCATTTAACATTGATTATACATACCACGGTATGTATGTATTCAACGTTGAGCCCATAAATGAAAAGAAAATTGTACGATATATTATAACTTTAAAGTCGGAGCTACTGCGCCGTAAATAAAAATAGCGATCACAATTTGGTAGTCATTGATAGACAGCCAAGTATGATGCACGAGAATGAAGAAAGTGACATTATAATCCAAATGAAACTCAGAGATACTGAAGGAAGAGTGAGCCAAAGGAAAGTTTATTGCATTTATCGGCAGAAAAGCTGAATGAGTAAATGAGACTAACATAGGATGACGATAGAAGGAAATAAAAAAACGGCCATCGATAAAAGAGCATATATAAAAACTCATCCGGACAAGAAGAACATTCAAGGATCCTCAAAATGAATCTAAGGAAAATCTTCTTAAGAATCTGTGGAATAATCCAAACGAGAGTGCAACAAGGCCGAGGAGGAATGAATAGAAACACGCTGCGAGGAAATAGATGACAGCATAGAGAAGGGAAACAGAGAAATGGCTTGCATACGGAAAGAGACAATCCAGAGAAATAGAAACAAAAACTTACGCGGCCCACGACTTCAATGGAAACATACTTATAGAAGATGAAGAAAATGGGAAAAGAGATAGAAGACCCAAACCACTTGAAAGGGATTAATTGAAGAAGAAATTGTCATAGAAGAAGAATGGAATGGGGAAAACTGAAATACGAATTCGTGAGAGACATCAAAGGCTTACAGAGCACCAAGACAAAAAAACGGATATACAATTAATGCCTTCGAGGTAAAAGCATAGAATACTCTCTTTGGAGTAATCCAAGTCCTATGGTTGTATGAAATTACCAGGGGAATTGAAGAAGGGTGTGATGAATGGAATACCGAAGAAACCGAATCAAATGAACGCAAAAAGCCCAGAACATTGAGCCTGAGGTCTAACGCATTGGAGATAATTACTTAGATAATTAGTCGAAAAATTGAAATAATAGAACAGAAAGCCAATTAGGATCCAGGATAAACCGGGGAATAAGAGAGCTCAGCACACTCAGCTTGAGGGTACTCATCGAAAATAAACGATAGACATAAACTAACCATTATGTGTGATATCATGGACATAGAGTATGTTATCGACAACGTAGAATGATACAATTATTCATGATAATAATGGCGCTTGGAATGGAGTACATCAACAGAAGAAGAATTAATCATCTTAACAAGAATCAGGTCACGATGATCAATCAAATTAAAAACAAACGAAACATTTGGAAAAGATAAACAAAGGAGTTAAGATAAGGATGCAACTATTCAAAGTGTTCTTAGAAGAGGCAAGAAAGAACTCACAAGAAGTGGGCATGAAAGGAGTCAAGGGGAATTGCAAATAAATAAACATGCTCCGGATGGCAGATCACATTGCAGAAGTTGCAGAAACGCGAGAGGACCTGCAAGAAACTCTGAACACTATGCACGAAATACTAAGTGAATATAACAAGAGCAACAACCGGAAGAAAACTCAAATCCTTGCGTGTGGAGGAGAGAAGTTAAAGATTGATCGATCCCACAATTCGAGGTTTGAAACTAAAGCAAGTGCAATCCTTCATTCACCTGGGCTGCAGCATAACTTGGTTTGGAAGAAGTTCGACCAACTTAATGCGCAGAATGGCTCATGAGAAGAAGGTGTTCCTGAAGAAGAGGTAACTACGAGTACTTTGTACTAAAAACCTGAGGTCGCCAACGAGGAATCAGTCAGTCGAAATGTTCATATGAAGCATTAAACAATACGAATCAGTGACATGGAGCATTGGGAATTTGATACTTTGAAGAATACGAGGCATGTATAAAAAGTATCGGTGGCAATTTTTCCAAACGTGCGTGAAGAGCTGAATTCAGACCTTCGGTTGTTAAGTGTACGTATGATTGCTGATCGTCTTGGCTTTGAGAAGATGACAGTGCACACCGTTATCAATAAAAAATTGGCGATGCGAAAGATCTGCACTAAACTCGTCCCGAAGGTCTTGACAGAAGACTAAGCGCAGAGTCGAGGGTCTGCTTACAATGACCTTCTGCAACGGCATCGTGACGATTCCCCAAACCCCTTACAGTCTAGAGTTGGCACCAACAGACAATTTCATGTTCCTAAAAATGAAATTCTCCCCCAAAGGACACCACCATGGGACCCTAAGTGCCGTCAAATAAGCTTGCAGGCGTAACCTGAAGGACCTTCCTGAATCCGCCTACCAGGATGCCTACGAGTCGCGGAGAAGCAGCTAGAAGAAGTGTGTCGATACTCAAGGGAAGTAGGAATAGTTTAAAGCATATTGAGATACATTAGCAATATCTGATATCAATCTATTTTAGTGAAACTTTTTCCGACACTTTTTGTACAAACCATGTAGAATCCTTTAAAATAGGGTGCTGGATTATAATGCTGAAGATTTAGGGCAGACAAAGTGAGGAACGATATGTAAGAGCCGGAAAGGATGAGGCCATAGGGATAATTCTATGGGAAAAAAGAACGAAATGAATTTGAAGGAGATACCGTGAAGCAGAATGAATCAGTTAGAATCATGGTAGAAGGAAAAATTGAAGCGGGGACTCCGCCAGGAAGACCTTAAGGCCATCGTATAGATTTTAATACATTTTATTATCAAGAGTTTTCGTATGATTAATACTTCCACGAAGTGAAGCCTAAAACAGTACAATTTCATTTCATTTAAGTATGATTTTTCTTATTCAGTTATGCCTATTTCTATGTTCTATTATGCCTAACTGCATGTCACGCTTTTCACTTTTCTTTTACTACAATATGGGGTATTCATAGATTTTATTTCAGTATCAATAAGTATTTTCTAGCTTATCTTCCTCTCATCCTTCATTTAATGATGAGAGAGACATCTAGCTAGCTTTTCTAGAGGCACCTTAATTTGCTAGAAGCATCTAGATTTGCCCAAAGACAAGGTTTTGAACTTGCTTTAGCCCTCCTTTAAAAATGTTGGCTTGTCTTTTATTCTGGTAAATGTTTGCTCTGTTATGATCAAATGCCTCTCTTTGGTAGAAAATCTTTTGTTGATTCAAGTAGCTTTAAATGAAGTGTAGGTTCAGGGTTGGCAATAGCATTTAACACCAATCAGATAGCATCGGACGGACAATTTTACAAGGGATTCAATATTAATTAGAAGACGATCCCCGTTAAAAATTCAAAAATCGTAAAGTCAAGGAAACATTGTCTGTATTGGTAGTAAATTGTCGAAGTTTAAAAAACAAAGTCGCAGAATATCATCACCTTACTCATATCACAGGTGCAGATATAATTATTGGGACAGAAAGCTCGTTAATCACTGATAATATCAGAAAATAAGTACTTAGTTATTCCACATATATTTTATCAAACACGACCTAGATTTCGACTTAAAAAGTCATCATCAGGTGACCTGATGGTGATTTTGAAAGTCGAACCCCGGGTCGTATTTAAATTAATATATGTGTAATGACTAAGTACTTCTTTTCCGAAATGAATCGCTTCCACAAAGTGACGCCTCAAACCATTCTACTAATAATGTCGACGGTGAAATGTTTCCAAAATAATTTTCCATTTACAAAAATGGCAGAAAAAATATAATCGGGGGCGGTGTCTTTGTTACAGTTAAAAATTCTTGCGTCAGCAGGGCTGAGGTGACTCCAGGTAGTGGCTTGTAAAAGGTTTGGTGCTCAATTAAAAGTCCTCAGTCCAAAATAACTTTTGTATGCGCATTTTAAAGACCGCCAGCCAACAGAAATAATTCAATACTGGAATTAGAACAAAAAATACCAGGTTTTATATCCCAGCACATTGATCGTGACGTAATCGGTGGAGATTTCGATGTCCTATCTACTTGTCACTTCACCAACTTGGGGCGAAAATATTCTTCATTTGTTAGTCAAAAATATCCCCGAAAACGTCTTAAATATAGACATTATAAAAGGAATTAGCGACCATAAAGCATTAAATGCCAAGTTTTCGCTTCATGTGGTCCTAAATAAGAAGACTAAAAGGAAATTTTACTTGCTGAAAGAAGGTGGCTACAATAAAGTGCGTGCTACAGAATCAATTTTCTAGTTTTAAGAAAGATATTAATTTCCGAAATACTGAGAATGTGTGGAATTACTTTAGATGGCGTGCAGTGTAGAGGAGCTAAAATTTTGAAAGACGTTGTTGTGATAAACTTAGTCGGGTATTCAAAATATTAGAGCGGCTAGACTGGGAATCACTCACGGAGCGAAGGTTTAAATCACAGATTGAAGCTCTTGCATTAATTGAAAGGGCGTCTCTTTAGCAGTGATGTTGAAAATGTATGATCATCCCCATCGCACTACGGTAGGAGAGATCATGCTGATAAAATTAGAGAGGTTAAGTATAAAACAGATAGATTTAAGATTATATTTTTTCCACGAAATACAGTATAGGGGTCATAATAACATTGCTTTACCGCGGTAGGGTCATGTTTGGGTAAAATTATTCTGGTGTGTATTCAACCCCTGCCAACACACCCTTGTGGTGGCTTGTAGGATATATACGAGTATATATAAATAGAGAAACAAAGTACAGGTTCAATGTTAAAGTATGTTCAATACACAAAACTCAAGTGCAAATTATTTTATTCGTATATGTTCACTTTTCTTCAAAGGCACAGCCAAAATATATCCTTGTTCTTATCCTTTCATGTTAACCTTCAAGTTTTGCGATTCATCTAACGAATTCTACTTCATGAGGCTTTATTATCTTCGTTTTTTAGAGATCTTCTTTCTTTATTTATTCGTCAAGCTCTCCAAATAAAATTAAGGATTTTTGAGTTCTCAAAAGAATGATTACGACGAAACAGTCAGCTCACCAGGCAAAGCGAGGGAGGTGTGCCTCGGGAAAATGAAAAGAGTGGCAATCCACCCCGGTATTTCCTCCTATCCCAACTCTTTTGCCACCTTATCCTCCCCCCTCCTTTGCCCCACCTTTTGCCCCCCTTGCCACCTTCGCCCTCGCCACCGCGACGGGGGATCCCTTTGCTAATCACCGCCGCGGGCCGAAGCGCCTTTGGCGAGAACACACCCGTATCGGCCACGCCCTGCCCTCTCTTCCCAGATTCCCCCTTTTCCACCAAACATTCCCCCCCGCCGCCGTAGGACCTCTCCCTTCCCCGCTCACCTTCGCTTCCCTTTTCTCAAAGCAACAAATGACCGCTAATTAAAATAGTGTGCCGACGCAAGTAGGACAACGAAGATATACGGCCATTCACCTGAATTTCTCCAAATCCCGGGTCGTAAGCTGTCCAAATTCCCCTCTCTTCGAGGAGCTTCATGGAAGGGCTTTCGGCGGCATTACCTTCTTTCTCACCAACGCCCCTTGTTTACCTCGCTTTCTTACCCCGCGTCACGTGACCCGCACCCTCGAAATTCCCCCTCCCCCACCCATATTTATTGCCCCGCTCTCCTCCGAGGTCCACAGTTCTCCCCCCCGCGCCATTTTTCTCCTTCCTCCGCATAAATTCTCCGTCCCGGCCCGTCTGCATCATTGTCTTCTCTCCCGAGCGAAGGCTTTCTCCATGTCCTCGGATCGTCGGCCCTCCGAGCCGGTTTTGGCTGAAAACCTCGGGATTAACAAAGGGTATTCACCCTCTAGTGAATCTCGGGACGTCGTTACTATTATTTTGAGAAATACATTTAGGTATTCTACGGTAAATTTATCTTCGTGATCCTCAGGGCTTTTTTGGAATCACATTGCGAATTTTTCGTGGCAATTACTTAACGCCCAAGATAGAAGATATTATTTCCAAAAGGCATTAGAATGATCATTCCATCTGACAAAATTAATTAAACTTACTCTCTTTGAATGAATATATTGATAAATATTGTTCTTATTTAAGATAACCGAAAATTTCCAGATGATTTAATGTCCAAATTCTCCAAAAACGACCTTACTTAATAAAAATATGGTATTCCCTAATATATTTATTTATAACGGCACTTAACTCTTGCTTCTTAGAATTAAAAACCGATTATGAAATTAAAAAAATGCTGTGCAACTTGATAGCCACTGAGCTTAATATAATATTTTCCAGAATACCGCGAATCGAGGCAGAAATTCGCTTTCATCTATGATGTCATAGAAGGCATACACATATTAATAATATATATAGTCATGCCCTCAAGTTAATAATCCAGCGGCACCACGTATGGGGAAATCTGGTGGGAGAGCAGTGGTTTTTCCAGAAATTTATGAAATGATGCAATGTATGAAAATTTACAATTCATCTATTTTCAATAGCTGCATTCACGTGACCTATCTGTTTGATCGCAATAAACCGTATGCGTCGTTATCGCCATCAATATTCCAATCTGAAGCTCAGTTCCTTAGGCTTCCCTTCACATTTACACTCTTCGAGCCCTTCCGTCTAACATTCCTATTCCTTGACCTCGGTCTTCCTTATGTCTCAAGTTATTGATATAGTTTTACCATTATTTACCTTATTCTATATTTTCTTTCTTCCTTTGCTGTTCTATCAGCTACTATATTTCTCATATTGTCTGGCAATTTGATTGCTTTTGCGTATTACTCTCGGAAAAGTCTTTCTCGTGATCCATGTCTTTCATACATGGCAGGGTCACACATAAATGCCCTCACGTAACGGCTAGGTTTTATAATAATGAAATTTTGGTTATAACGCGCGTATTTATGGTAAATTTCTTATGAGCTTTAATCACCCTTGAAATAATTCCATAAAAAATTTAATACTCACTCAAAAACACTCAATACTGCATGATGTAGATAGGCATGTATGTAAGTAAACGTTTTTAAGGATATTTGGGACTACATATGTATTCACATTTTTGATTAGTGTATACATACTTATTCAGGCATAACTGGTGCTCCAGGATTCGGACGATATGCCCTGCGGTGACTTGTGGGCTTTCTGTTGAGGTAGATAAAGAAATCCCCGCGTTATATTGGACGAATTCCTTACAATTTGTGCTAATTCATTGATAGATGAAAGACTCTCCTTCTTCAATTTCTCTTCTCTTAGCGCAACAACTTGCTGCTTCCAACCTCTTTATCTATATTAGACTCTATTTTCCGTCCTTTGCTCTCAATGTGTTTCTTGGTTTTTGCGAAGTTGGTTGACTATTCTCTTATAGTAATTTTTCAGGCCAAGTGTTTTAAATCATTTGGAAATATTGCTCCACTTAATACCGTCCAAAGCCTCCTTCAAGTACACTGATGCAATGTACAGTGGCTTTTCCTGTGTACCATTTTCGCCTCAGCTATTCTTAGGCGAAGTTCGACTTCTTCGTTCCTCCGTTTTTATAGAATTTAAATTAGTTTCCTGACAGAGTGCCGTCATTTTTTTAAATGGGAAATTGTTCAATTTTAAAGCTTTTTTATTATTATAAAGAGATAATTACCTCCAAGGTTTTTTTGTATTCCACTTAATTCATAATTTACCGCATTTTCTTTGTGAATCCATTTGCAAAACAACCACATTCAACCCACCTTATTAACATACTTATACATCCATATATACACACTAGCAGGTTCAAAAAACGCTTTTGAAAACTTGTGCATATTTTAAATGACTGCAATATGCCAATATTAGTAAGATTAATGAGCAAAAAACTTCTCCTCAATCAGTCGTTGCAATAATAACGTCAAATTATTAATACCTAAATATCGAACCAGACCGCAAGAGTGCGTTGGATTTGATTTTCGAGAGAAATGAATGCATCTTTACGATCTAGCTTCCTTTCTCAATCTTTCCAAACTCTCTGAAATCTCATCGCCGATATCCAGGGAACCCAGGAACAATTATTTTTTATTGTTACTGTGCCTAAAACTATTTAAATATAATGTAAAATCTGAAGTTTGTATCTGTTAAACCTACATGTATTAATACAATAACCTTATGGGGCCGCAAAAATGTACGGCGGGGGGTGTTAGTCCACTAGCCATTGATGTCTAATTAGAAACTCATAAAATTCATAAATATGAACATATAATTGCAAATTTATGTCAAACTATACAAAGTTTGTAAAAACCTGTTGGGAACAATTTTTCCTGACGTGATCGTGAAGTATTCAGGCTGTCGTTTAAGTGTGCACATGATCGCTGATCGTATTGGCATTGATAACGTGACAGTGCACATCATTATCACTGAAAATATGGCGATGAGAAAGATCTGCACTAATGTCGTCCCGAAGGCATTGAAAGACGACTAAGGGCAGAGTTGAAGGTCTGGTTGCGAAGACCTTCTGCAGTGGCATCTCGATGATTCCCCAACCCCCTTCGAGTCCCGAATTGGCACCAGCAGACTATTTCCTATTCCCAAACGTTAAATCCTCCCTCAAAGGACACCATCATGGGACCCGAAGTGCCGTCAAAGAAGCTTACACGCATACCCAAGTGCTATTTCCAAATACTATTTACACAAACTATTTACAAGTACACATCCATACCTATCTCCATAATTCAATGATGGGATTTATCAAGTTAAGTTTTTCAGTTTATTCAGTTATGTAATGGTGCTAAGGTTCTTTTGTAACCATTTTATTTTTTGTGACAGCTAAAAGAGCACTTGATTCGGTTGGTCATGGTATTTGGACAGTTTAATCTGTTAATATACTATGGGTACATAATTAATCTTTCCACGCTGTTAGTAACCACGGTATTCATAGTATTTATTTCTTTCTCAGTCATGCCTGTGTTCTGTGGCTATGGGTCATTAGAACTGATACGAATTTGCGAAGAAGCATTACATTTTTCTCACTTTAGTTTGTATTAAGCAAGTATCAACGTGGCACGAAACTTGAAGCCTATTTGCATTCATATTGAATATAATATGTTCACCATGAAATTTATTTTTAAATAAAAACGAGTGATACATATTCATTTCTTTTTCGGATTTTTAGCGCTTTCTTACTCTTGTTTATTTGCTCGCCAAAGGAACTTCATTCGGCTTCATTAAACCCTGGAGGAAAATGGATTGATTATAAACCATGCGTATATCTATCGCTTTTAGAGGAGATGCCTGCGGTATTATTCCTCCATTTTTCCTTTTAGAAGTATACAGGAGAATTTTAAATCACCTGAGTAGTGCGAAATGTTACAGTGAATTGTTAAATTTCATACTTACATTTGATTATGCAAATGAGAGATATGGAGTGTAATGTGTAATGCGCATCAAAATTTCAATGTGTGGCTGCAGCACGCCTTCATGAAATTAAATTTAAAATAGCCGGAGATATGAAAGTTTGAGTTGGTAGCATTGAAAGTGGCCATTAAACGGATAAGGTAATATGTTTTCTTATGCTCTTCACCTTTTATACTGCTCAATTCTTTAAACGATGGCAAATCATTTCAACTCCGGATGGAAAAAGATTTTCAAAACTAAGTGTTTAGGCAGACACCCTAAGAGGGCATGATGATAAACCTCTTCCCTCACTGCAGAGAGGGGCCGCATCCACACATACTTTTTAATGGATTCAAGTAACTCAAACATTGATTGATGTCGTCATTCATTAAATGCCTTTATTAAAAAACTGATATAAAATGAAAGTTATGTGTGACCGCATCAAATATTTCTCGGGTTAATTATCCGCTTTCGCGGAATAAGCCTTTTCATCTATTTACCTCGCACGCAGACCGCAGAGCTTACTCCTGTTTCTCGCCTTTTAAGTCCTTATTTACGGAAGCTTAGAGGCCACCTCAGTACCTAATTTGAAGTCATTAACGATCCCTCGGAAATAATTCAAGGCAAAGGGAAACCAGGCGTCACTCTTAATGCACCTTGGCGGAAAATGTACGTCTAATGTACTTTCCTAGGCTTAAATTCCTTTTAAAGTATTTTACTAAATATTTTAACGCGAAGAAATAAGTTTGAGCTGAAGGATAATGCATCCTTATTAAATGGAGAGGATTTTAAAATAATTAATAGAATACCCGGTCATGGATCGGGCTAATTCATTGCCTGCTTATTTGTCTTCTTAATAAAGTTCTGCCTGTTTACACTTATTTTGAAGTTCATTTCCCTTTTCTGGGGGTCTTGTCATTCTTTTAACCAATGATTGCCCAAAATTAAAGATTTGGGATTAAATATTTTTTAATAACGCCAGATTGCAATAAAAAACACTCATTTTATTACTGATCCTACAGTTCCATTTTTTTTCTAGAAATTCTTATTCATACTTTATCTGAAATTACTTTTGGTTTAACCGGTTTGGAAAATTCTTAGTGTATGCAAAAAATTGAGGAGACATTTAGGTTATTGTACGACCAAAAAGCTGTGGTCTAGAGGCAGTTTAATGATGCAAGATCCCAAGGATAAAAATTCTGTCCCTGAGAAAGAGCGACTGGGTACGCACAATTACCTACGCTTTTATATCACGGTACTTGAGAAACTGGAACACTTTAATATCACCTACCTTCATCAATTACCTACGCTTTAATATAAAGAACTTGAGGAACTTGAACCTTACGAATAGTGCAGACTTGTTACTTGAAACTAATGGCTAATGCAATTAACTAAGTTTTTACAACAATAGAAAAATAACCGATACGCTACTATATTTTGAATGAAAATATTGTTCCAATTCTTTTCTTCCGAATTGAAAATGCATCAAACATAAAAAATTATCAAATATTATGTTTGCAATAGGAAAAAAATGAAACCCTTAAATATTCACTCCTCGTATATGATAGAAAATAGACGAAAGATCTAGATTCACAAAAGAGAAAAATGGATTTCTTCAAAGTACATAGCTGAAAATGTTAACCAAAGGGATGAAATTAAAAAATATTTATCTCATTAATCCTATCTATAATAAACGTTAATGAAAAGAAGTAATACCAACTTTTAATCGTAATCACATTATTTTTGAAAAATTCCAAAGAAACTGCGGGAGATGCCGCAACAGTAACTTTTAACGGAGTCATCCGCTAATGTGCATTTTAATGCAACAATTTCAGAGCGTAAAAATCATTCGCCTTGACTGGGACTCGAACCCAGATCCCTCAATATCCGGTCGAGTGCTTTAGCCACTTAAGCTACCGAGGCGTCCTCTTAAACTCTGAAATTTTGGGGCTTTTAAAGGAACTAGATGTTACATCTAGTTCCTTTAAAAGCCCCAAAATTTCAGAGTTTAAGAGGACGCCTCGGTAGCTTAAGTGGCTAAAGCACTCGACCGGATATTGAGGGATCTGGGTTCGAGTCCCAGTCAAGGCGAATGATTTTTACGCTCTGAAATTGTTGCATTAAAATGCACATTAGCGGATGACTCCGTTAAAAGTTACTGTTGCGGCATCTCCCGCAGTTTCTTTGGAATTTGTCAAAGGGAAAACACCATACGTGTTTAAAGTTGGCTTTAACCTCGTGGACAGTGGCGCCTCGCGCACGACTACGAATGCATGTGACATTGTATGTACGGTATTTCGTCATAACATCTAGTTCCTTTAAAAGCCCCAAAATTTCAGAGTTTAAGAGGACGCCTCGGTAGCTTAAGTGGCTAAAGCACTCGACCGGATATTGAGGGATCTGGGTTCGAGTCCCAGTCAAGGCGAATGCTTTTTACGCTCTGAAATTGTTGCATTAAAATAACATTATTTTTGCTTGAATTTCCTTCTATTAATTGTAACATTTGGAATGTTTCATATCTATTTGAAAAGCATGAAGCATATGAAATCATGCACTGTTTGTTTTGTTTTTAAGTTAAAGAACGAAATATATTTCAAATTTATGACCATGAATTTCATGAAAAGTTATCTCAAAATAGCAGTTAGTAAAATGTAACGAGCCAAATAATACAGCAGCAATCCAAAAATGCCCCAAAATACCTCTTTACCCTATCATCTTATTTTGAAGCGATGCACTTTAAAATTTTATCCAAATCCATCAGTTCCCCCACGCAGCTATTATATGAATTTAAATCCTGGATTTTAGCAACACGCGTTAGTGTTCTTATAACTGTTTTGCGTCCATGTCCCATATATTTATGAGGGTTGACCAGAGAGTAACTTAAGTTTCAGCCTAGTGAGGCGGTGGGTAGGTAAGGGCCACCGCCATCGTTTAAACGTTCCTACACTCAGCACGCATCCTGCTGTGGTAAAGCGCAGACTGTGGTTCTTATACACGGCTCACTACGAACTGTTGAAATGTGGGCTTGAATAGCAAATCCCGCGAATTGTGAAGCGCGATCTGTGATTAGGTTAAGAATCTCAAGCCAATTGAAATTCATAGACAACTTTGTGAAATGTACGAAGACGGAATAATTAGCGAAGGAAGAGTGGTGTGCGTATTCAGTTTACAAATTGCTGCACCAATATTCACGACGAGTACCACAGTGATCGGCCTATCTCTATGACAGATAGACTAACGGTGGAAATCAACGAAAAAATTCGTGAAAATTGCAATTTAAAATTACGGATCTCTCACTAGACCTCGTTGCAACGCAGCACTTTGACAGTGACGCAGAATTACATGCTGGTGTAAACGAGTGGTTAAAATGAAAGGCGGCATATTTCTTTAGAGACGGAATTGATAAGCTTGTATATTTTGGTAGATAAACGCCTCAGTTTGATAGGTGACTATGTAGAAAAATAGGGGATGACGCTAAGCTTTGCCTCAAAATTAATCTCAGTGCTCTCAAAGCTGTTAAAGCGGCAGTAAGTCAGTTACTGTAAACCTCTGCGCGTCGACCGTGTCACGAAAGACCAATCGAGCGGATATTTCAACTGACCTTTTCAACATATTGAAAATGAGCCTAAATATTTGGACAACGTCATCACTGGAGATGAAACCAGGGTTTTTGAATACGACCCAGAATCGAAACACCGAAGCTCTGAGTGGCAAACCGACCAGCCTAAGCCCAAAATGGCAAGAATGAGCAAATCAAAAGTGAAAAAACGCTCATTGTCTTTTTCGACAGTAAATGAGTGGCCCATAAGGAGTTTTTTCATCAATTACAAACAGTTACCGCTGCCTATTATGTAGAGGTGCTAGCAAAACTCCGAAAAAATTTCATCAGGACGAGAAAAGACATCTCCGCTACCTGGCAACTCCATCACGACAACACGCCTGGCCATAATGCGTTTCGAGTCCGCGAGTCCCTGGCAAAACACCAAGGGTCAACGGTCAAGGGCCACCCCCCATACAGTCCTGACGTTAACCCATCAGACTTCTTTTTGCTCCATCGGATTAGGTCAGCCCTGAAAGGAACCCGTTTTTCGTCCATAGAAGGGATCCAATCAGCCGTGACGAAGACCTTGCGTGAGGTCCCCGAAGACGCCTTCCAGGGCGCGTACCGATCATGGCAGAGTCGCTGGAAAAAATGTGTAGACAGACAAGGACAGTACTTTGAAGAATGTTAAGTGTTTGTGCAAATTTGTTCAATAAATTACTTTAAAAATATAAAAGCAATAATTTTGGAACGCACCCTGTATGACGAAGTTGACATATTTTTCCTTGCGCAATGTTATAATCTATTTGTACTTGATAGTGATTGTACGGGGTGTCTCTTTTAACTTCACCCTTTTTCGCCTACGACAGCTCATCCACGCATGGCCATCTTTGATTTTCTTGGCATCATTCCGACCCTTGGCTTTCCTCCTCCCCGAATTTCATCCGGGTGCCTCCATTCCAAACCCACGCTCACTCGCTTCTTCTCTTCCATTTCTTCCCCTCCGCCCCTCTTCCACCTCTGCCCCATTATCCTCTCTACGTCTTTCTCATATTTATTCATAATGCTCATCATCCTTCCTCTCGCTCATCCTCGACCACACTGGGCTCTCCTTCCTCCTCTACGCCCAGAGCCCTTGGAAAAGGATATGCGTGTGACTCGGGGCTCAGCACATGAGCAAGACAGTCGCAGTGGCGAAGGATGCATATTAATATTATCGAAAAACGAAGCAATTTCTTGGCTTAAACTCTAAATTCAAAGTAAAATCCTTTAACCACCCCCACCACCCTACCATTACCAAACTCGTGGTTTAATTCCCAGACGAAAGTCATATCTTGTTGATATAAATACGATAGCGTAAAGAATATATCCTAGTAATGGGCTATTTAAAATAATACAGATATTTAGTTAATCATGCCACTTTGTTTATAGTATATTTTAAGATGTGATTCTGGGAAGGAAAAAAAAAACTTTTAGCTTGAAAAGAGCATAAGTTCACAAAAACTCATTCACAAATTTCTCTGCTTGACGTAATTGGGACATTTTTTGGATCGGAATATTTAGTCAGGAGAAACGCTAAGAATCAGTGATTTTGATAGCCAATGGCCTCCTATCATTTTGCTAAGGCTTACCCTTTCGACAGTAAATTCTTGCGTAAACGTTTAAAGAATATTTCTCACCTACCCTTGCAGGACCCCAAAACTTGTTTCCCCTATTAACATGAAAATATTAATATCTTCGATTAAAATTTCCACAGATAAGAAAGACATTTGATACAGATTATATTTATATCTATTTCTATGTTTTACATTTAAAAACGTTTTCGGAAACGCCCAATATTTATTTTTTGGAGAAGATACTCGAAATGTGGTTTAAGTAATGTGAACTAATATTTCTTCACTTTTTCATCATATTGACCATTCCCCTCATTTTCCATTTCCTGCTTCGTGAGTTTTCTTTCATCTGTTTTTATGTCTAGGCATCTTTCCCCGGAGAGGGTAAAAAAAGAAGGGGGGCAACAAGAGATATCTCCAACAAAGCCGGAGGAGGCGATTCCCTCAGGTACAGGAGGGGGAAGGGAGCCAGAAGTAAGGTGGCAGGGAGGCAACACTAAGAAGCGGAGAGGGAAAAAGCACAAGAGTTGACCGTGGATTTCCGCCAGAGCGGTGGCGGAAGGGTCATGAAGGTTGACGGGATGGGAGGACTAGGAAGCCCAGGGCCGGGAAGAGGGGGAGGCATTGCTTAAAGCAAGGGGCTAGATAGAGAGGAGATGTGAATGGGATGGAATTAAAGGAAAGTTTGAGATGAGTAATAAAACTCTTACCAAATGTGCCACATCGATACTTTGTGCTGGCTTTCTGAAGCAATTAACTCGTCCCAAAATGTTGACATTCTTATTTGTTCATTTATTGTAACAGAGTGGTAATTCAGTGGAGGAAGTTATCAAAATAATAGATGATGTTTTATTAATGGTTTTGTTTTGTAATAAATGTGCAGACATAGGGGGCGTTTGTCCACAGTGGGGACAGAGAGAGCAGCTTGCTAGTTCCTAGTGTGACAGTGCAACGTCGGGTTTCCTCCGGCACTTATTCATTCGTATTTCGTTACAAGTTGACAAATGAAACCAGCTGTATTGCCATTTTAATTAATTAAAATATGAACAACAAGTGGATCTTTCCTTTTGATTATAAAGTGAAGTAAATAAAGAGGTATGCAATTGAAACTTATCACAAACAATTATCGGAAAAGCTATTAATGCATGCCTACAGGGTACTTCCACAGAAAACTCAAACTGAGGAAAACTACCAAGTATGTCAAATGAATCGCCAAAGATAAAATTTATTTGAGAACTTAAGACTTATTTGCAAATAATGCATAATCTTAATGATTTTAAAGGGCTCTCATGGGTAAGTGTAACCTGCATATTGAACTTTTTGCACTGATATTCGTTGAAATTAAAGGGTGGTGCATTGCTCTCTTGTATTGAGAATGTTTTGATGTTTATAAAGCATTGACCAAAAGGAGCAAAACTGAGATTATATTTTTAAATTTTTGAATTATTAGAGATATATTTACACTCAGTTTCCATTTAATGTTCCTTGAGTTCCGTGTTTGCTCAACGAAGTGGCATTTGTAGTGCCATATCTATTGGGTATTTTTGACTAGTTTAATGTGTAGGAAAAGATGATAAAGTAGGAAATAAAATTAATCTCACTAATTAAAGGGAATTTAATCACAGGGGTCACGTTAATCTATGTAAATATAAACCCCAAAGTAAAAGGATGGTAAGGAAAAAAAAGATATTATTTTCAACATTGAATAAAATGCATCACTTTGGTCAAACTGATGATTACGTTTACATGAACTGGAATCAGAATTTAGGTCTCAGTTTCGGATCAGAATAGCTCTTGGGTAGAAAATTATCACCGTATGCTAATATTAAATTCGTTGAGTTAATTCCATCGGAAAACAAAGAAAAAAGAATCTGCTTACTAAAAGAAAGGTAATGACATAAAAATACACGCCAAGGCTGGAAAAATTAAACTGGCAGACATATTTTCCTTAATGATTAAATAAATTTTTTATATTTTTTTCAGATGCCGGTGTTTTAAATGATTTTCCGTTGAAAAAGATATGCTGCGTAAAAATTGATTGTCAATTAAAATTAGCATGCCGAGTAAAAATAAAGAGCTTTTAGAAATAGTTTCTCTATAGACCAACGCATAAACTGGATATCTACATTTCAATTACGCTGAATTTCTTTGACTCCCAGAGTCCAAAGTCAGCAGAAAAAGGGAACGCCTAAAAATGAATAACTATATATATGTATATGTATGTAGAAATGTATGTGTATATATATATATATATATATATATACACGGATTTTCTATTGGCTCATTTGCTATGTTACACGTATGAAATAATTAGTGGAATTGGTGGAAAATTATTTGTTAGTTACTAAAATCTCATTCAGTTTCAAAAACATTTGAAGTATATTAATGCAATTAAGCTAGGGAAAACATTCTGTTGAAGTAAACATTTTTTATTAGCAAAAATGAAAGGGTGACGAAAAGTAGCTAGGGAAAAGAGTTTTTTACTGAGAAAGAATGTATATTGTACATATTTATCGATCTAATCCATTATTTAAAATAAAATAAATCTAATATTTTGCAAAGTAGAAAAATAGGCCTTTAAAAGTAAACAGCAAATAATACGCATCCGACATAGAACTAAGATGGCGCTCTTAAATTGTATTACTGTAGATCCTTCAATAAGGGTTTTGTAAAAAGTTGCCTGAATGTGCTTTATGACCAGTCCAGAAAACGAAAGCAATGTATTTTTAATATCAAAATGTCTGATCATCCGTCTGCGATCAATATAAAGACTTTCTCCATTGTTTTCCATAAACCTCATCCCCAAAACAGAATCTGAACCTTGATAAAAGTTTTTATGTTGTCGAAATCACCTTAAGGAACATGTCACGGAAAATCACTATTATTCCCAACAAACCTTGATAAAAATAGAGCGAGGGAAGGAGAAGTGTTGGACGGCAGAAGAGAGAGTGTGTGTGCGCGTATATTTGGACGTGCGGTTGTGGAAATTCGGAGTGACAGAGCGAGGAAGGCGTCGAGGCGGGAGGAGGGATGGCCAGGGAGGAAGGGAAGGGGAGAGGGGGAGGCTTAAGCTCCTACGTGAGCTTGGAATGAAGATGAACAACGAGAAACGAGGTGGCTAGATTAAACGACTCCATCCTCCTCGAAATTAAGAGCGTCAGATAACCTCCCATCTCTTGAGTAATCCTTCGTCGAGGCCGCAAAATTGAAAGGCTCCTAGAAAACGTGGCGGAATAAATAAAAGATTAGCTCCGTAGAGGAAGTGCAAACATCTTAATGATGTATCCTGGGGATATAGGCGCCGAAACTGGAGTCCCTCCGCTGATAATTAATTTCAATAGCGCGGCATTTATCCTCATCCTTGTCTGAAATGAGCATTTCATCGCTGCCAAGGAATATACAGCTCGTTGACTACTGTAATGAGTCTGGTGGTGCAGTAGTTATCCTTTTGGTTAACTGGTCACTCGATTGGCTTAAAGTGTTACATGAAATTACACCAACAAGCTTTTCAAGAAAATTAATTCGCTTTGCGTATGATTGAGTTAAATAATATTTTCTTTGCTATTTACTAGAATAGCTAGGGAATAATTAACGCTATTCTCGGTAATGTGGGATGAATATTTTTTCGGAATTATCTATTTAAAAAAATCATTTTATATGAACGTATCTAAAATATTAATTTACTTGCAGAATCAATTCCAGTCATATCAACAAAAACTAGGGGTCTATGAAGATGAAATGTGATAATAGTTATTATTACGTTTCAATAAACAACATTTTAGAGAATGTCATGATATGGGAGGGAGATTACGTCGTGAGTATTTATAATTATTATACATGGATAAGTTTTTTTGAAAAATTTATTTGAATAAAAAAATAATAATGGGGGTCGAAAATAGAAAATTAAATTAGTTTTTGCCTCATGATACGTATTATTAGTAATCAGCAAATACTACGTCAATATCACAATTTTTCCTGAAATATTAAACGTAATCCGAATCACAATTCCCTTTTTAATCGACCACCATACTCCATACACTTATTTTAATTTCGTTTCCCTGATATCTAAAGTCCAAGTTATTCTTAATTATTTCTACTTTTCTGCATGCATTTGGTTATTTTCCTAGCTTATTCCGTCCGTTTTCAATGTATAAAATAATTAACTAAAATAGTGAAATAAAATAATCAACTTTTGGGAACATGCTGCAAGAGATTTGCTTTTATAGAGTTGTACTAGGACAGCATTGAAGTAATTTACACTCCTCTTCTCATCTTGCTCTGATCCCAATATTTGGAACTCTGCTCCCTCGTATTTATACCATTCAGAGTAAATGCAGTAAAAGGGGAGACGCATATGCGAACTATTCGCGGATTAGTAATCAAAGCGGCTAATCCCGAAGGATGAAGTAAAAACGGCCGTCAAACCTCTTCTGCGTGAGCTCATATATTCGATGAATTCGGTTTCAAAGGGTTCGCAAATTTTTTACTGCCTGAGGTAAACAGAGGAATAGCGCGGGTGTATAAAAAAGTAGGTAGGCTTATGGAAGGAGTGTCAGAGGGGCGGGGAGGGCGGGGGTGAAGACCTCTGTGCAGCTGATGCGCTGGAAGAGGATATCGGAATGGTCGTAAAAGTCGACGTAGAATAAATATAACGGTGTGGTACGGAATGAATATTTTAAGCTGAGTGAGGGGTTCATGGACGTCTTCTTCCCTTGTCTTCGCCTGATATACGGAACAACGCACTTGCTCGAGGGATCGGCGACACAGTTCGCTTCACGCAAATGCAAGTAGAATCAAAATATCCGCGCTGGATGCTATAGTTAAACATTTCTCCATAAGACGAGATTGGAGATAGTAATTTTTGAAACATACTTAATGTGATATGTGATGTTGGATTCCACCAATTGGATTCCACCCTTAAGTGTATTTTTTCTCCGACTGATTTTATTTATTATCTTTTGTGATATTGCTTGGAGTTGTCATACTATTTTTCCAAGGCAAGTTTGATTGTAATACCTGTCACCTGACATTGTCCATCTGCGCATGTGAGTTTTAATGATAATAATAATATCGTATCCAATTTTTTAAATACACTTTTGATGTCCCCGGAGGATATGCTATCAAGTGCTTACTGCCCGAACTATGATGTGGGGTTGGCGAGTATCTATGGATTTGGATTTCCATTACTCAAATACTTGTACGCTAAGTTTGTCCATCATGAGAGATGAATGTTTGCATCGCCATACGGATTGAAAGCTTTGTTTAGACTTTTACTTAGTGGCAACACAAGGGATAGATAAATTTTCCTCAAATTTCTTAAGCATCCAAATTACTTGCATTGCATTTACAGAACAAAGTACATAGTTTGTTTCCAAATATTTTAAATGAGATTTTTCCCTAAAAAAATAATTATTCACTTTGTTCCCTTATGCATTTCATCAAACCTTGAATATAGTCTCATAGAATTAAATGCTGCAATTTCTGAAACCACCCATAATTCAGAATGTAATTCAAGATTTCTGTGCTTCTAAGAAAATAATATTTGATGGTTAATTAACAAAGCGTTACTCGGCAAAAATGTGAATGAAACGAGTGATGTCTAACCATGTCCATAGCAATAATTTGTGAGGCAATATCATAAATTCGTAACTGAAAGTTATTCAAATTGGTCATTACCTGGCTATCATTGTGATATTTCCAAATTGCCATTTAAAAATAACTAGCTCATTATTTAAATGATATAATTTTCAAAATGTACTGACATCCAATTACAATTGTAAATATGTCCATCTAAAATATTATCTTTGGCCAAACACAACAAATTGTACCTCTAAATTGTCTATTTTTTATTATTTATTGTTTACTTTATGTTTTTTGCATATTTGTTTCCACAGGTATCTTCGTTTGACAAAAAAACTGCGGGAGATGCGGCAACAGTAACTTTTGACGGAGTCATTCGCAAATGAATGTGACAATGTAACATTGCTCAAAGCGTAAAAATCTTTCTTTTTTGCATGGCCTTTACTCTTTTTGGTTGATTTAATGTATTTCCGTGTTTGGTTTGTATTTTAATTTCCTGCATTAAAGCATTTGCATTGAAGACATTTTATTTTTTTATAATCTTTTTTCAAAAGGACTTCCGTTTACTACCCTGATAACACGTTAAAAAACGTATTGACTGGTTATTACGGCGACGTCATCCTGATCTTGCTAATTAAAATTCATTGGTCTGAAATGCCATCTGACAATGTGTTTGGGAATTGTCTAAAAGTAATTTTAATCAACTCACAAGAAACGACGCTCTATTTTTGCAAATGATGATGGAATTCAATTGAGTTTCATGCGCATCAAAATTTGCATACCCAACAAAAACATGTTTTGCCGTTCAATACAAATTTACTTTGCATAATTTGTGCATGCGTCAATTACGACGTCATAGTAAATGTATTTCAAATTTGATGAAAGCAATTTTAACTGTTTTTTACAAATTAAAGCAAATAATATTAATAATAAATTGAGGAAGTAATGTGATAAGGGTTGTAGAGTTTTTCAATGCTTGCAATTTAATAAAAATCTTATTGAGTTACATTTAAATGAGCTCATCTTAAAAGATTCAGCCATTGTTAGAAAGTCTAGGTAGAAAATGTGTCGGTCTCCGGCAAAATTTTTATTTGAACACAATCAGACACCAGTTTCCTACAACTTTTTGAGGCAACAAAAAATGGAGAAAAATATACGCCTATGATACAGAGACATATGGTGCCATTTTAAGAAAATTATTTGATCATCTTAGAGAAAGAAGTATGAGTATATCATTAATTACTAAATTTCTTAAAAAACAAAAGTATAATTCTAATTTTTAAATATTTTCACTGCATCTAGATGTGACTTCAAATACTGAAGTTTCGATTTTCAGTTTTTCGATGAGAAACATAAATCAAATGAAATTAGCTTTAAATTAATTTTAAAAAATTGTAGAAGTTAAAAAATGAGCTCTCTTTACAGAATAATCTCGCTATAAAATGAAGTAAATGACCCTGGTAGTTGTATAGTTTTCTTTCCCCAAGTGGTTCACGCAACAGAAACCCCTACCGTCGCTAAATAGATTCAGAACACTAAGAAGGAAATGGTAATACTAAAAAAAAACCTGGATTAACTGTGAGGCTGACGCAGGTTGCAGTGACAAATTCGCAAAGGAAGAGGCGCGGATGGGAGAGGGATATTACTCCTTGAAAAAAGACTTCCGTTGAAAGAATTGCATATGAAGAGATAATGGATGATATTAAGAGCAAAGTATGAGAGTTGGCCAGTTCGTACGTACGTTTACGGGCGCATGGTTCGTCATTCTAATTAAGTGGTCTGAGAAAAGTAGATTCTGCATTTCTTTACTCTTTATTAAGCCTCAAAACTTTGAAGTAATACTCTGAGATGGTGTGATTAGTTTGATGCTGACTTGGTAACAATAATTTTTTGATGAATATCTAATGTCACCATTTTAAATTTTCAATAAAATCTCATTGGTACGAAATTAATTTAACAAGAAGTTAAAAAAATACAGAGAAGAGTATATTTCTCAGTTGCGGAGTAGTTTTAAGTATTTTTGGCTTTGTTTAGTGATGTTTAAAAATAGCTAAGTAATGTTCATTTTCACCAACTCATACGATAAAATTGATTAAAGCAACTTCAGTTGGGTATATTTAGAAATGATTACCTAAGGATAACAATACGGCAATTCTACTTGGTGAATAATATAATAATTAATTCCGAAAAGACACCAACAAGAAGAAACTGAAAAGACGCCAATGATCGTTTTCAATGTCATAATATCATAAATTTATTCTAATAATAATAATAATAATAATTGATGTGATCCTCCTCAACGAGAGCAACTTGAAGAAATTATTGTACTAGTTCCCTGATAAAATGGGATATTAATACCAAACGTATGCATTCCAAACAGCCAGAATTTTCTTATTTATAACTTTAGTTATAAACGTCATTCTCCTCATTTTAAACGAACAAGGAGCATGAGAGGCAGGAAAACGTTTTTTATATTACAATCTGCAATTGCAATAATAAATTTATCTGATAGACCTTGAAAAAACTCTGACTTCCCTTGAGGATATCTAATGAACAGGGAATCCACAATCCTCAACAATAAAGTCCGAAGATCGCATAGTTAGCATGGACACAATGACGCATTACTTGCGGCGGTGGTGTCCTGCCGGGTCGTGAGAGATCTCCTTTCCGAGTCAAATGGAATACTAGGGATAAAACGAGGCGCTGGGGGGGTGGTGGGCCGGTGGATTGCGGAACCAGTCAAAGAACGGAATCACGGGCAGAAGGAGAGACGAAGGACCTTCCTCGGTGCTCCGCCAGCATTCTTCCCACTTACTCCCCCTCGACCGTCACGCTCCACGAGACCATTGTCCCTCCCCCCCCCACCTTCCCGCGCCACAGGCACCCTCGCCCATCCTTAAACCCCTTTAGACAATCCCCAGAGTATCTTCCGCGCGCTAAATCCTGGACTCGGTTCACCCGACCCTTTCCACCACCTCGCGGGCACCACTGTCATCCATTATTTCACATCCGTCGGCATTAGGGGTCTCTCCCGTACTCACTTCTCCAATTCTCATCCCCTAGTTTCCCCTCCTCCCCCAACGCCAAGACCCGACGTTCGTCTCCATCCCTACCCCCTCGCACTCTCACTGCTCCTCCCCCGGACAATCCTTAGCGCCTAAACCAAGGCCGGGAGATACTCGCATGAACCCCCCCGACACTCCTCTTCCCGACCCCACCCTCGCCCATCGGACGGATGCGGCTTCTCCCCCCGTTCCCCCCGCCTCATGCCCATTCGACGGCCCCTGCGCGTCACCCACTACGCCAGCGCAAAATCCTAACTTCGCTAGTCTCCATATCCATCCAGCATTATCTACCCGAGAGCATCTTCCCTCTCCCGCTGGGTCTCCCTCCACACCCCTCCCACTTGGCTTCCCCTTCCTGAAGACGAGATACCCCCACGGACGAAATCTCATCTCAAATAGAAAGGCGTGGGTGCGTGTGTGTTCGCGGTAAATGGATTCATCTGCTCCACGGAGACTTCCTCCAGCATTCTCTTTCTTTTGTACGAGATATTGACTTGAAACAAACGGGAATGGTCCTAAACAAATCCGAAATGGACAAAGCATCATTATGGAAACAACAGATTTTTAAAAATGCATGCACAATGCTTCACCCACACGACGCCCACACGAACACACACGATGACTCGCTCGGACAATATTTTCCATTGAAAATCTAAATAACGAGTGTTTTAACTCAATCGATAATTACGTGTCTTCAATTTTTGATTGCTTCAATGAAGGAGGAGCGCCCGGCCCAGAGTTCAAGATCCAACTCTCTTCCCTGTCCTCATACATTTTATTTTACCTAAGATGGAATGCACAACGAATAATCTATCTAATGCTATATCTATCCCAAAAGATTGTTAATGTGGCAAATATTATCAGAAGTAACTGATTTGGAAAGTCACAATGATTCATTACCTTATTTTAAACCAAAAGAGAAGTAATTCATTTTTTTGTCAGTACATTTTAATTCAATTTGTGACTCATGTTTTACCTTCGTGCGCATTTTTTGGCTCTGGGAAAGGCCTGAAGGCTATAACTATATCATTAATATTTTGAAATAATACCATTTGCTCATCACTGCAATGAATTTGAAGTTATGACAGAAATATGCTAAATGATTTTTTTAAGGTTATTACAGCTACAAAAACAATATTGATTTATAATATTATGATTTAAATGATGACTAATGTTCAACCACATAAATCTACTAATGGTTCATTTTTTATATAATGTTTTAACATTTTAATATTTCTCATTTAATATAATCGTATTGAAACGGGAGTATTAAATTGATATTCAGCGAAAACATTTCCTACTTATTTCGTCCAAATTAACATCAATTTTATTGTTGAATTAATATCAATATTGACTAATGAAGTGCTATTATTAACATAGCTGGATAGGCTAGTGTTCAATATACTATGGATATATGGTCTCAGACTAATTGATGAGGAATATCATGCATCTACGTATCATACGAAGTGAACTTGAAAGGTCATCCATGCCCAGTGGGAGGAGAACGCGGTGTACAAATTCATTCACTTTCAACGTTATTTTACTCAACGGGAAGAAAATATTTTAAAAATATTTAATTTACTATGTCATTATTTATGAAGCAGACACACAGATCTTTTCCTCGGTTTTTGATTAAATAATGTAATTAAAAAATAGTTTCATACCGATTCATATGAATGCATTCAAGTTCATACATAAAGTGAGAACGTATAATAAAACGTATTTTATAGTTTATATTCATTTTTTGAAGCTTCAGTTCCTCAGAATTTCATGCTATTTTCTTAATCACTAGTAAACTTAAGTTACCAAGAAACGATTTCATTTCAATGTGATAAACCGTTCATTAATTTTACATTTGTGAAATTCTCTTCGTGGGGGCATAAAATTAATCTTGCTTAAGAAAGGTAACATTTTCATTGAAATCGTAATGCTCCAGGTGAGAATTGAATTTTTTTGGTCAGTATGTGATAGTACTTGTTGCAACTGAAATAAACTAGGAACTAATTCGGAAATGATCTTACTACACACTAAGGAGAAGGATAATCTTCATCCTGCATTATTAAATGCGTTCCTCAGGGGACACCTAGACATTCTTTGGAAATAATGAGTAATCCTGCTGACCGTGCTAGCCTTACCGTCGCACCTGCAACCTGAGCGAATTAATTTTCATTTCTATTGCATTCTATTAAAGTTCATAGCATGCTTCTCTTTCCAATACTGTCACCACTATTAATATATTCTTGATGACATTATTTGGCCCATGGAAATATAACAGAAAGTGGAGCCTACGTCAGGCGTAAAACTAAATTAACTTACATGTATATGGCCGCACTATTTAACTTGATCATTAAATCTTCGCCAAGAAAATAAAAATTAGTTATTAATGATTCATTTGAGTTAGGCAAAAATATACCCATTTACGACAAATGAATTGCCTGCTCGCGCCAATTTATTTAGAAAAAAAAGGATAAAAAGAATAAAATGGGCTTCAGTAGAATATTTTAAGAGCTAATAATCCGATTTTTTTCTAGAAACTAGATTCCGAAGATAAGAACGAGGGAAAATATTTGGAAAGCGAGGTGGAAACAGGAAAAGAGTATTAATTATGAATCGCTGTGATGGAGATAGAAATTATAAAAAACGCAAAATGAGCCATTTTAATATGAATTATGGAGTTTAAGGATATTTTGTATCATGCTAGAAAAGTGTTTAGGAATTCAGTGGTGTTTAGTGCTAGGGTCCATCAAAAACCGTTCATGACTCGATAGATAACTTTTTAGCATTCATTTTTTAATAAAGTTCTGTTTAACGTTTCATCCGTTTTA
This sequence comes from Hetaerina americana, assembly GCF_022747635.1. Lineage (NCBI taxonomy): Eukaryota > Metazoa > Arthropoda > Insecta > Odonata > Calopterygidae > Hetaerina > Hetaerina americana. Next base: position 83,626,158 of record NW_027287427.1, on the reverse strand, counting down.
TTAGATGCATGAAAGTCAGTCAATATATGAAATATATATTGAAATGTCAGTCAATATATATATAAATAGTGGGTCGCAGTAGTCCGGGGGTTGAACGTTGGACTACTGACCGGAGTGCCCGGATTCAATTACCATCCATACCTACCCGGCAATCTGCTGATCCATCCAAGCTATGTGATTTTTCGGGTACCAGGTCTTCATGGGAACCCATAACCGGCACAGGGACAGGAACTGGACACCCTACCCTTGTGTGTGAATTTCACATACCGTATAGAGCTTAGTACTGGGTGAAATCTACCATCACCTACTAAACCGACCTTAAGGTTGATTACTGTTTTTATGGTTTTTTAATACACAAATTGGTTATATCTTCTAACGTTATTAGAGTAAAATTTAAAGATTTAAGAATTGATCTCATTTGTTGGTAAAACGTTTTGCCCTTGTATCAAGAAAGCAAATATAGATAGAATTAATAGGGAAAATAGAGGTATTTTTCGTGAGGAGCGGCGCGGAATATTCCGAATAACTAGAAAATTGAACCTCTCGGCGGCAGACCAGTTGACGGAATTGAGTGAAACGTCCGTTAGTTTCTGCTCCTCCCTTTAACGAAGTCCGTCGCGGGCATTTCAACCCCTCCTCCCCGACCCAACATCACGCCCCTACCTTCAGACAGCCACCCCTAATGCCATCGCCTCGCCTCTCTTTCCAACCCGACGCCCCTACCCCCCGGGGGTCCCGTTTCTCCCTTCAAAACAACTCCACGCTCGCTGGGGACCACGGTTTAAGCTCGATGATCAAGCACTCCACCTGGCGTCGGGGGACGGAGGGGAAGGAGGTGGCTGCCGGGAGGAAGGTGTTGCGAAGGGGTGGACGTGGAGGCTAAGAGCGCGGACGATAGAGGGAGGTGGATCATGGGGATGGGGCGATAAAAAAATGATGAAGTCCCCCCTCCCCTAACTCACATCTCCCTCCTCTCAAAATTTCGCGTGGAATATTGGAATAAATGAAAAAAGGAGGGAAAGGAGAATGAAAGCAAATGTCCTCGTCAGCGGCGTGTGTCTATGCGTGTGCGTGTGTGAATGCGTGGAGATGAAAGCGTTATCGCCGGTGGATGTTGGCAGGTGCTCCTTGCCCTGCGATCCCGGGCGCGCAATTCGCCCGGGGCAGTCCGTCTTGAAAGAGCGACATTTGGAGGGCCGTCCACGCGCCTCGTGCATCACTGCTGCTTGCTTACGGGTTCTTCGTTCCTCGATGGTAGCTCGAGACTTGGTGCAATGTCATTTGAATGTTTCTCAAATGAACGTTTCTGCTCTCATGACGGTTTTCTGAGAGATATAAGGTGTGTATGAACTGTTTCGGAAAAATAGATTCATTGCATATATTGCTACAAGACCTCAAAATTATTCCAAGTACATCCCCTTATGGTCGACGCACTTTTGCCGGCGCCTTTTTCGCGAATCATGGCAGGCGGATTTCGGAAGGTCCTTTAGGGTACGCCTGCAAGCTTATTTGACCCTACTTTTGGTCCCATGGTGGTGTCCTTTGGGGGAGAATTTCATTTTTAGGAACATGAAATTGTCTGTTGGTGCCAACTCTAGACTGTAAGGGGTTTGGGGAATCGTCACGATGCCGTTGCAGAAGGTCATTGTAAGCAGACCCTCGACTCTGCGCTTAGTCTTCTGTCAAGACCTTCGGGACGAGTTTAGTGCAGATCTTTCGCATCGCCAATTTTTTATTGATAACGGTGTGCACTGTCATCTTCTCAAAGCCAAGACGATCAGCAATCATACGTACACTTAACAACCGAAGGTCTGAATTCAGCTCTTCACGCACGTTTGGAAAAATTGCCACCGATACTTTTTATACATGCCTCGTATTCTTCAAAGTATCAAATTCCCAATGCTCCATGTCACTGATTCGTATTGTTTAATGCTTCATATGAACATTTCGACTGACTGATTCCTCGTTGGCGACCTCAGGTTTTTAGTACAAAGTACTCGTAGTTACCTCTTCTTCAGGAACACCTTCTTCTCATGAGCCATTCTGCGCATTAAGTTGGTCGAACTTCTTCCAAACCAAGTTATGCTGCAGCCCAGGTGAATGAAGGATTGCACTTGCTTTAGTTTCAAACCTCGAATTGTGGGATCGATCAATCTTTAACTTCTCTCCTCCACACGCAAGGATTTGAGTTTTCTTCCGGTTGTTGCTCTTGTTATATTCACTTAGTATTTCGTGCATAGTGTTCAGAGTTTCTTGCAGGTCCTCTCGCGTTTCTGCAACTTCTGCAATGTGATCTGCCATCCGGAGCATGTTTATTTATTTGCAATTCCCCTTGACTCCTTTCATGCCCACTTCTTGTGAGTTCTTTCTTGCCCCTTCTAGGAACACTTTGAATAGTACTGATATCTAGGTTGCATCCTTATCTTAACTCCTTTGTTCAACTTGTCCAAATGTTTCGTTTGTTTTTAATTCGATTAATCATCGTGACCTGATTCTTGTTAAGATGATTAATTCAGATGTTAATGACTCTGCTATTGATCGACTGTCAAGGGACCTTCCGGATGAGTTTAGCGGAGATCTTTCGCATCGCCGAATTTTGAGTGATAATGGTGTGCATTTCTCATCTTATCAATGCCAATTAAATCTACAATAATGCGCACACTTAACCGACGGTCTGAAATCATCACTTTGCGCGCATGTTGCACGTTGTCGTCGGTTCTTGGCGTCGACGGCCGTCGAACGTGGGGCTAGTTCTACACGCTCTCTCGGCCATCTTTCAAGAGCTTGTACGGCTTAAAAACTGCAGTTTTTAACATGTTTTCATCCTCGAGCACTTGACAATCATGTCAAGTCAGGAAAATGGCGTTCCCTATACTTTAAAAAAAACCTTTTACCGTTCATTGAGGATCGTACCTGTTCGCTAGCGTTTGGAGACGCCGTGGGCAAGTGCCGTTCGCTTAGGCCATATCGGTGCCCAGCCGACTTGGCAAACTCGATGGTCTCGAGGTCCATTTCGACCAACGATCCTGGTATTTTTCTTTATTCACGAGATGAGAAAATCAGTTATGATGTGACTGATTATCCTCCGTTGAAGCTCGTTAAACTTTAATCTACAACCAGAGAAATTTCTAATGGCTTGCAATGAAAATATTAATGCTCGGTTTGCCACACATCGGTTCGGCCGACGTAGTATTACATGCGTTTGTTTGAATTACTCCTTAGCGATTGGCGATCAGTGATTTCTCTACCCGTAATATTGCGATTTTGAGCTTTTTCAGTCGATAATTGGTTTTACAGGAGACATTTCTTTAAATGGTTGCTCCAGTTTGTGCCTGTAAAAACCATCGAGAATAAATAATTTGGTATTAATATTTTTCCAAAGTGCTTACTAGCGCGTATAAAATCATCTGAAATCTGTATGGAAAATAAAATGTTTTTCCATAATTACGTAGTAGGATGTGTGTTTGATTCTTAATATCCGGAATATTAAAGAAGATTTAATTTTACATTATTTTCATATATATATACACTAAACGTTCTAAAATATGTCGAAACTGATACATTGGTATATCATTCCTAGAGCTACTAACATCGAACTTAAATCCCACCCTCCTAAAAATGAGGGTTAAAGTCTCCTGCTACAGTTAATTCATCATCGTAATAAGTTATAGAAAATCATGTGGTAGGTAAATCATTGCAGAAATGTATGCCTACCATATTGAACCACAAGAATTATATTAATGATGAGCTTACCGCAATCTATCGATGCTTTTAAGATCACTAAGGCCACCACGAAGAGCCTACTCTTCGATGGTGAAAATGTACCCGAAATATATAAAGCAAAGTATTAGCCGTTGTATTATGAAATATTATTTGGGTAAACATTTAATAAACTTGGCAAACTAAAGACAGCTTTCCATTTTGAAAACATTTTAGGAAAATTATATGTGCATGAAAACCGATAAGAATTGCACTTTGAAAGTCAACAGACTAAAACAAAATGAAGTTATTTGTTAAGAATAGGAGCAGTTTAAAGGATCTACGGGCAACAGATATCGGACTTGGAGTAAACTATAGGGTTGTTAGCACAAGAAGTCGTAAATGAAAAGAGAAAACCTGGAGACAGTTTAAATATTCAGCAATCACTGGTAAAAAGCTCAAATGTATTGGATTATTATTAATCTGTATGAAGGAACTGGGCACAAACCACGCTGATGTACTGAATATAGATATAAGCTATGCTAATTTTAAAGACTAGTTTGAAAAACGTGGAGCACAGATTAATTGCGTATGAAAACTCAAAACCATGGCAGTGTGAATTGACTCTAATGGCTATTATTTTTATAGTAACGGAATGTTTGTTGAATAATAATTACAATAGTGACTGATAATATATAGATATAATAATAAACTCATGATTTCTAAGGCTGTGTTGATAAATAAATATTTTCTCGGTGATAATGATTTTTGGGAAATATTTTAAATCATGCTGAAAATTTGCTAATCCCAGAGTGTCCTGAATAGGTAAATGTTTTACAACCATCCTCACTGAAAAAGTAATATAACGTGTGATAAAGTGTTTTTTTTCTTTTAGAAAAGAGAAATTTTCGCAGAAGACCCGTATCGTTCAGTCTACGTGAGGAGATAAAAATATGAATTTTTTAACATGAAATTATTAACACTGAAGGGTGTATTTTGTCATCGTATTTTGCCATTCCTAATTAAAAATGAAATATCTAATCGTACTGGATTTAATTTTTGAGATATATTTAAAGTACATAAAACTGGCTTTGTTTTGATGTTTCCTTGATGTATCTTTCGGAAAATCCCATTAGTTATAAACTTTTACCATACATTGGATACTTTTATTGATAACTGTGATTTTATTCAATATAAAACTGATATAGGAGTAGGAATTATAAATTATAACCCCAAAACGCCCTTCATTATGGCCTGTGCTTATTATGGAAAATAAAAAGATAGAAACCAAAGGTAACCAGGAAAAATAGTCTCCAATCAGCAATTCCGATTCTACAAGGTCTGTAAAAAATTTACCATAGCAATGTTGTTTATCTCCCTCTAACGTAACATCCCCTACTTCTAAATCTTTTGCTGCTACTACCAATACCCTCTTCATTCTCGTCATCACATGCAACGTGACAATTATTTAGTGCTATACAATTGGCATGATATCAAAATAATGAAATTGAGACTTCCTATAACATTATTATTGAGTAAAAAATGAAACCATCTCATAAAAAATTGATAGCCACTCAAACTCTGTTTAATTAGCTTTATTTTAATCAATACCTATGCAACTATGAAGTACGAACTTCAGAGCTTTGAGAAACTTTAGAACTTAGCGAATAAAGTTGTTGAATTATTCAAATACGAGTAGTTCATTTTTCTCACGACAAGATATGACTCAAGTATCAATAAAGATAACTACATGATGACATTTAATATTAATGGTGTCACAAATAATAATTCACTGTTGTACTACGTTGATAAATAACTTAAACATTTTCAATCGTCTCTAATGCAAAAATGTGAACAATTAGATTGATCAAAAACTAAAAGAAAGTGATCTATAAATTTTCTGTCAGATCTTTAACTCTTTGCGCAAAAGATTCGGTAAAATAATCTAGGCTAAAAGAAAGTAAACTCTCTCACAATATCAAACACCTTAGTAGCTTAATTGAATAAAGATCTCGTCCGGATATCGAGGGATCCGGGTTCGAATCTCGTGCAAGGTGAAGGTAAGAGTTATACATAGAAATTGATGAATTTCAATGCACATTAACGGATACCTCCATTAAAGTTACTGTCGTGGCATCTTTACAGTTTCAGTTCTCTCAACTTATCTTTGCGACAGACTTAGATGAGAAGTTTCAGTTCTTTCAACTTATCTTTTTTACAGACTTTGATGAGAAAAATACGATTGGCAAATATAAATTATTAAAAAAAACGCAAAAGAAAAGAAACATGTAATAGTTTTTAGAAAATTGAGAAATTATGTAATTCGCTCCCCTACGTATCTTAATCCACCCTCTGAGTCATTAAATATGCATGTGACATTACATCGATTATTTTTTTAATTAGAAGTAATACTCAGTATTTAGATGAATTTGTGAGAGTGCCTTTTCCCCTGCTAAATGCAATTCTTTAAGTACTCTTTGCAGTTTCTTATCGCTATCTTCTTTAGAGGAGCGCATACTTCATTTTGGGGTAATTTTCCTCCAGTATTCAATGCATCTGGATTGATTGGTGACAATCTTCCATGAATGCAATGCGCAGAAAATCTTGCTGGTTGCTCTTAAAACGGGTGTAACATTGTTCGGAATTTTCCATTGAGGTATTTGTGATCCTGTCTCAAGAGTCGCGGTAACCATCTGGCAGATAACTTTCTTGTATCCGATTTCAGGGATGACAAGTTATTGAGATGACATTCCTACAGCTTCAGTGACTCCTCGCATTTTCACTCGGCCATCTTCCATGACCATGTTATGCACTTTTGCAATGATTTCTGGGGTAGCGCCACATTTTGGCCGACCACTGCGCGGAGCTAAGCCCATCTAAGCTGCCCCAACCAAACTTGTTCGTTTACTTGTCATCAGTTGAATATGAAGGATCAGAGCTCCCCAGACTGTTCTAAAAGTTGGCATGGATTTTCTTTTCTTCCATACCTTTCTTTACGAAGTACGATCGTATTTGCTCACTGCTCGAGTTTTAATTTTTTCCTTCTTCACAAATCACTGGAAGGGAACAACAACAGTGAGGTGTGAGCATCACAGATCTCTTCTCAGAGCACTGACGCGGTACGCGTTTACTCATAAAGGATAGACTATTACTACGCGGGAAACTCGTTGCGCTAGCGCTGGCATCTGATGTGATTCCGAGAACCTTTCCATCTACCCTCGTAGTCTACCGTATAAGGTAGGTATCGGATGGACTCAGATGGACACACTTTATGAGGTTATTTTTTTTTCTCAACAAAAGTCCTTTGCCAGTTTAATACGTACGAGTGTTTTTACGTATTAAATTTGCTCGTATGAAATAAACTCGTATGTCTCCCTAGCTTCGCGTTCCATTCCCCCATCACTATAAAGTAATTTTTCTCACGAACATCGGCCATTATTTCCTTCCATTAATTGTAAACTTTGTAGACTATGTCCTCCCTATGATTGATTGATTCCACGCAGGCCTGAACAATTACTCAATTGGTGTTCTTAGCTTTTACTTTACACTCTCACCAACCGTTCCTTACAATGCCACTTTTTATCAGATGTGTCCTGACACCCTCAATTATTTCCTCAAATTGATGGAATGTCATCTCTACTTCTTCTCCCGTATTGTCACTTTTTGGCAGGTAGATTTGAATAACGATCAAGCTTTGCTGGTTTAGCCTAATCTCTAATCTTCTATCATTTATCTGTTATAAGTTTTACTTCGCTTATTTCTATTTTTTTGATCAAAATTAGCGTCTGATCTCGCTAGATATCCTCCCTTTTCCTGTGTATGACTCCATTGCCATCGCTGTAGTAATCACTGCTATCCTTATATCTCATCTCGCACGTCCCTAAAATATCTATACCTCCTCTCTCCATCTCCCCTTTTTACTTATCTCCCTGTCTTAAGCAACCTTCTTACATTCTAACCCTCTATTCTGTCTCTTTTGGTCCACTTATACATTCATGTCTTCTTCCCTGGTGTGGTTCGCTTATTCGATTTTGCTTTACAAGAATTACATTTAATGGCGACCCCAGTTGCCCTGCCTCCCCCACTGCCGGGTACGACACGTACCCCAGTTAGCCGCCGTTGCCAGGTCTCATCATCAAATCCCCGAGAATCCTTTTTACATGGGATAAATAATGAAGGTGGTTTTCCTTTACCTTCTTCAATGGTCTATTTAAAGTCACACCAACAATTAAATGGCCGCCCCACAAGGGTCAAACACCTTTGCTGCCGACTCGGTGTGTAATAGACGCTGCGCGAATCAACTTTCTTCTGGCTCCTACCCTTCGACCTATCTGGCATGGATGACCATATCAGGAGCAAATATCATTGCTCCCGCCAGCACAGCTCTAGGGGTCATCAGAACGCACCAGCCCTTTCACCACGCCAAGTTGTAGTCCATGAGAAGGGAAATGCCCGCTTATACTTGCAGCTATAAGTGTGTATATACGAAATGAATATTTTCATGGTGAAATAGTCGTCATTTTTTAATTAGGCTTTGCAGATTACCCTGTGATTTGAGAATAAAGAGGTTATTGAAAGCTTTTGTCGATAATATGTTTGGTTCAAGGGAAAACGAGTATTTGATTCCATTGGAGATAAAATATGTATGCTAGGATTAGAAGTGGAACCTGGGGGTGCAATAAGTCTCTCCTTGTCACAAGTAAACTTGCTATAATTTAAACGTGTATTTTTTCTGAATTTTTCCTGTAGTTCTGTGGCTGAGACCTATTAAAACTAACACACACATTTGCGACGCACCGTTTTGTGTATCTCAATTAAATATTAAATAATAAGGTAGTAGCTTCTCCCTAATTCTCTCTTGATACTGCTCCACTTCCACCTCTCTTCTATCTTTCTAACCATATCGCTTGTTATCCATGGTTTCCTTAACATTTCCCTATTTACTGTTCCTATAATTATTCTTGAGTCTTCCGTAATCACTTTTATGATGTGTTTACAACATTTATTCAACGGTATCCGCCTTCTCGTCCTCATATAAATGTCTTCAACTGCCTCCTTAGAATTCTTTTTTTCCATTCCGGCTACTGCTTTGTACATTCCATTTCGAGGCAAGTTGCAGAAGATTCCTTCTGCCAAACTTGATCATCAACCCCAGTCATTTCCCAGTGCTATACTTCCAAAATATCTCTGCAAACGTTTCTACTCCCTTTGTTCTAATGGTTGTTGACGTATTTATGCGGGTAAATGACGAAGGTTTAGGTGGAGGAAGGGAATGCTTAGTCTCAGTCTCATCTGCATCATCTCTCAATAATTCATCTGTATGAATGCTTGTATTGGAATGGATCAGAAGAGGATGAGTTTCAAATACCGTTAAATGTATAAAGGTTGGTGTAAATTTCGTTAGATATTGCAAGTAGGAACTCAATTGGCTTGAAATATTTAAATCTACCTCCTCAATAAAAAAAATTCACTCCATATATTAACATTCCAATTCCAATCTAAGTGACATATTTTACTTGCTCCGATGCTTGGATGGCATCCATTTTTCTCTCGCAACTTGCACGATGTTTGTACATCGTTTCCCGTGAATGGCGGAGGGTTGGCACGTGAATTCCGACATAGACATGAAGCACTTAACCTTGGGAAGGAAATATCCTCAGGAGGAAGTGCGTGATAAAGAGATGAATGGGTATGTAGAATCCTCGGCGGGAGGCCTTATGTCTTCATTGGTTCAGAATAGCGATTGGGAGAGGAGGATGTAAGTTAGAGGAGTGAGGGCATGGAAACAAGAAACGGAAAGAAGAGACGTGGGGGTGGGTAGGAAAGAGAGTGTGTGGGAGAGGTGACTGGGCGGCTGGGGATTGGGGAGGTGCCGCGGGCGGGCTCTGAGAGACAGGGAAGAGGGAGGGTTTTGGGGAGAGACATTCCCATGTGGGTTGGGACCTATTCAAACTGCAAGAGAAGCAGAGAGGACTGATGAAGATGGAATACTCCTCGAATTGGTTATGACGTGAATTGATGGAGATGAACGGGAAGAAGGCTTAGGGGGGCGAGGTCGGCTCGTGGGGTTGGGAGGGGGTCGCGTGGGTTGGGACGCTCCGAGAGCGGCAGGGAATTGCCAGGGTGCGCCTCGGGCGGAGAGGAGGGATTCGGCATGCGTTGAGGAAGGCCGGGAGTGAGAGGGGACGTCGAGAGTGCTGGGAATGCCGGGGGAGGTCATGATTAGGGAAGGGAAATGGACTGGTGAGGAGGGAGTGGCGCTGGCGGATGATGGAGGGGGTGGAAAAGCGGGAGAAAGTGAAGAGAGACGGATGAAGGAAGCTAATGGGTTTTAAAACGGAAGCGAAGGAAGGTGAACGCGTGAGATTTCACGGGGTAAAATGGAGATATGGCGGCTGGGGGAACTGGGGGTGAATGGGGGGGGGGTTGCGGAGGTGTGGGGAAAGGAAGCTTGAAGCGGTTGGGAGTTGCTTTGCGGAGGGATGGGGTGAATCAAGCGTGCGGAAGGGATGACAAGGAGTTGGTGAGGGAAGGGTGAGGACGAATGCGTGGGTGTGAGAGAGAGAGGTCTTAAGAAACGGGAAAATGGGTGGGAGGCGCGCCCCCTGGTTGCGGTGAGGCCCCCTGGTTAACTGTTGCGCCCCCTCCAGCGATTCTCCTCAAGACGCCATCCTCCGCCCAGCGATTACCGAAGGGAGCACCGATTCCACGGGAAACTTTGGCTCCAGCGATCGCTCTGCGGACCTTTCCGCAAGACTTGATGTTCCGTCATAGTTTTAGAACAAGACAATCCCGAAGACCGCAGCAATATTGTAATTCTTGTGGGTTCTAATGCACATCAAAAACCCCAATTGCATTTGAATTCCCATATTTTATTTGGCAAGGTATTGTGACGAGGTCTGTCCTGAAAGTAACTTACGTTTGCGTGTAGGGTGCGAAGTAGGGGGAGAGCCGAGTGTTTGCTGTGTTGAGACGCACATTAGGACAGTACCTCTCGAGCTGTAGTGATTGAAAGGCAACACCGCTTGTCTTTTGTTTACAGTGACGGGTCAAAATGATCAATACAATTGGAAATTTCGCAAAATGTAAAGTCCGTTTAGTTTTAAGGTTTTCACTGGCAATAATCTTCAATCCGCTGATGACATTCATCTGGAAATTTGTGATGTGTACCGACCAAAAGATGAGTGGCAGTGTTGTGCGTTAGCAGTATTGTTAGTTTAAGAGTGCACGGACAAATGTCCTTGATGTTCAAGAATCCTTCAGTTCATCTGTCACAAGACTAAGTAATTACTACTTTAAGTCCTATCTCTACAGTTCATGTAATACTTAGCACCATCTTCTCTCAAAAGATATTCAAATTATTCATTAAAGACTTTTTTAAACATTGTAATATGATTTGCAAAAATCACAAATAATAGGGAATAACAAAGGATGATTTTATTTATGATATATATTTTTCTCTTTTAAATAATTAATAAATATATTATTTATTATAATTATTTTTTATCTAAGGTATATTTAAATAATTTCAATTGTATGAAAAAGCAAATGGTGTAGTGTCTAACGTTCCAAATAGTAACATCAAAGGGATATATAAAAGTATGATTATAAAAAAGGAAAAAATATATTTTATTTTCTTGTGTTATAAGGACGAATTGGATCGTAGAAATATTTTGACTTATCACAAGGGAACACTAAGCAATTGAATCTTCCCTTTACTTTCGCAGCAGTTCATCCTACTTTTGATTCAATTTATTTGTTTCTCATAGTTGAGTCTTCCTATTGTTTTGCATCATGGAATTCAGTACTTGAGGTTTTCGTTTATAAAATCCCAGTATCAATACTTTATTAGTTTTAAATAGTTATTATATAAGTTCTAGTTTTGGTGCCAGTTCTTATGTACAAATCCCTGTTGTATTTAATTTCACGCGCAATAAATTAGAAGATGTCTTTGAAAGGAATGATAATAATTGTATCAGAGTGATTGAAAAAACAAGAGAATATCTGGTTAGTCAAACAAATGAATTTGTAATATTTTAAGCGACTTCGTTTGCCTAAATATATTAAACTGGGTTCTCACATATCGTAAACTAACTTTATGAAATAGTTTCATTAGCAATGCTAGTAAAATTCGAAGTTCATACCCTTACTAAAAAAGTTTTGAAACTCATTAAACAAAACTAAAAACGATTTTCTTCATAGATACGGTAAACTCAGATGTTTAGCTATGTAGTGCACATATGAATCCAAGTTGGTATCGCCAATATGATACGGTCTCAAGTACTTTGATTTGAAAAAATTATTTCCTTTCTTTAGGTAAATCTTTAAGACACTCAAAAATAATTTGCTTTGGTGCAAAATATGTATGCAAGGAGAACTATGAAACATTGTTTTATTAAGAGCTTAAGCCATTGAAGAGAGGAAAATTCATGGAATGTGGAAGAAAGAATTTGGGTTCGAAATGAAACAAGAAAAAAGAGAGGAGTATTGTGAAAGGAGAGGAGATGGCTGAATTCTTGGACAGATTTACTATGAGATCTTCGAGGGTCGTTGGTGGTCAACCTATTGAAAATGCATAAGCAGTCTCTCAGAAAAATATTTAGATAATAGGTGTATCATTTATGATGCACAGGCAAAAGTTGAAAATTTAAGAATTTGATCATGTACTAATTACTTCACAAGAAACGACAAAGTATCCAGCAAATCTGAGTTGGTTTTAATAGTAATTTTTATTTATATATACTCTGGAAGTAAGAGCTAGGGTACGTGTCAACGACCCACTATTATTATTCCAGACCAGAAGAATTTCAATTACGAGATGAAACTGCAGTTTTTATAGCCTAGGGGGTGAACGATCCGTCCGTTTGGGAAATTTTACGAAAACAGGTTCCTTTATTATTTAGGTAACTGAAATGTTATCAGGCAAATCTTTGCTTTATATCTCACTTTGTTTAGTTTCAAAAAAGAACAATTCTTGAAAGTATAGTATCGTACTTCTCTAAACTTTTTAAATTTACACCATTTATTCAAATAAGGGAGTCCTAAGTAAAGGCAAAATCAGAGTAGGGATATATAAACAATCAGCAGTCCTAACGAAAACAGTATAGAAGTTAGTTTCCTTAAAATATCGAAATGAGAAACGGGAGTGATAACGATAATATTTCATACCTTTTCATGCAAATTTAACACTACTCCTCGGGGAATAGGAAGAACGTTTCATTATTAACTGAAATAACCTGTTCTCTTGAAGTTAAGTCCCTGTTGAATTGTTTACGTAAAATCATTAATATTCATCTATTTTATTTTATTAATTAATTTTAGTTTCCGTTAATTTTAGGAAATTCAGGAAGAACTTGGTCCCAGGAATATTTCTTTCTTCCCGTTTCCAAAGTCCATTTACCTGAGAAATTCCATTCTTGGAATATTCATTTTCATCCGCTGAAAAAATGCTTTAGTTTGCTGGAGGAGGTATATATGTGGTACGCCATAATGGGAGTCTAAATTTGCTATAATATTATTTCAATTTTGAATAATTAACTCCAAAGGATCACTATTCCACACGGATTATATTATTCCCATGCGAAACGTGATTTTTATTAATGTTTGACTGTATGTTTTGACTTGACAGTGACTGATAACTAGAACTCCCTTTATTTTCCGATCGCAAATGCCTTTATCGTCCTCAGTGGCTGCATGATAGTGCCCTCGCTAGCTAATTAGGACGTCCGTTGGAATTCCGCTTAGTGGGTTCTTCTACACCCAAAGCACGGGGATCTATGCTAACCCCCGATGCTCATTGCAAAACATTTCCCAAATTGCACGTAACAGACTCCAAAAATTTGCGTGCATTGCAGGAAACATTTTAATGGTAACTATACATATTTTCCCGAAACATGTTTTTGCAATGACTCCCCTATTTACACCGCGGCATGACGTGTACACTTTCACTCAATAGTTAATTGGACTGAAGCAAATTAGACTGAGCCGAAGGGGGGTGGCCGGGGGTGGGGGTTCAGATCGCCGGGGGCTCGACGGCGCCCGCACCAAACCCCACCACCTCCCTCGGAGTCCCTTCGGCTAGCGACGGCGCCGAGTCCCAGCATGCCTCGCGGCGCGCCGGGGCGGCCTAATGCGCCCAGGACGCCATTTAACCGGAACAGCGAATGTCGAGGGGTGGCAATGGCGACTAAAAGGAGCGTTAGCGTGGGATCGAGAAAGGACTGAAAGGCCTTGGGAAAGGAGGAAGGGAATGGGAACTATGTCTCCTGCCGAGCCTTAAAAGGGAGGGGCAAACGTGGCAAAGTGAAGGGAGGTCGTGCTCTGACGAGCAAACGTGTTGGGACGTTCATTTCTGGATGTTCCAACTGCAAGAGAAATCAAGGTAAGGAACTCAGCTAGTAATCATTACGGCCTCTTCATGAGCACCATCATATCAATGGCACATTTTAACAGTTCCATTGATTATTAAACCATATGGATTATTAAAAGGTTATTTTCTTTTCCCAGATATTCCCCACTAAAAGCATCTAAGTTTACTGTCACATCTATGACCCGCGGCATGCCTTGTTTTTATTCTAAAAATTATGTTAATTTCTCAGTTAAAACTTTTACACGATTCAGGCATCGTATGTTGTTTGTAATTGTGGCAATTGTGTACTTCCACAATCAGTACTGAATTAAAAGGTAATTTTTAATGCAAAAATAATTTTCCACTCCCTCAAATTTGAAATATATTGCTTAGTTTTTTCCATTAAAAGTCCAAATTTTCTTATAATGGCGTATATTTTATTTAAACGGTTATTTATCAAGCCTTTTATAACAAAACATCCAAGGACAGTCATTTCCAAGGATAGATACGTGAGGCATTGGCACAAAAGAGATCCTACTCTAATGAGCACAAAAATCAAAACGTTCCCTCAGCGATCGAAGGGGCTGATTCATTATGGTTTCTTTGGTACTAGAATTGGCAATAACGAACATCTAAATACGCAATACCCTTATCTTACATTTCTGGTGTCATATTTCATTACTGCATACTTTAAATTTATTCTCTAATCAAAACAAATTTCATACTTTAACGAATCGTTTTTTTCTAATTTTTAAATGAAAAATATGTCAATAGTGGAAGCCCAACATTTTATTCGTTTTAAATTAAATTTTAAATTGATAAAATGTTGAAATAATGGGAGCACATAACTCTTAAATAATTTCCCAAATATTTCTTAACTAAGGATACATTTTTAGATGCTAGTCAGAATAATTTTATATCTGATTTGAAACTGTTAGTTTTTGAAACATTATAGAACTTAGGGATAGGGAGTTAAGAAACGCATAAGGATGGAAAACTAATCGAGTCACCTTTGTTTAAGATTATCCTCATTTTTAACGTTATAATTCTTTATCTATAACGATTTATTATTGAAAATGAATATTTTTACCTTGTTCTCTCGCCTTTTCATTGCGAAAATTGGGTTTTAATTTTCGCAAGGCTGAGGT
The DNA here is from genome assembly GCF_022747635.1 of Hetaerina americana. NCBI lineage: Eukaryota > Metazoa > Arthropoda > Insecta > Odonata > Calopterygidae > Hetaerina > Hetaerina americana. Next base: position 83,610,963 of record NW_027287427.1, on the reverse strand, counting down.
CATTTTATAATCTGCTCCACGAAAAGTTATTCAACCATGCTCACTCAAATAAGGAGTCCATTACCTATAGGGTCATAAAATTCAAACTACACATTCGTGTCTGATAGGTTATGCTGTAATATATCTGGATTAAAAATCATAGATTGTGTGAACATAGTTTATGAATATTGTGAGTCACTCAAAGCAAAATACAACTCTGTAGAGTATATAAACGAGTTTCAAAAACTTTGGGAGTGTTATTGAAGTCGCTCACTTTGATCGTCGCTTTCCGATCTGCCCAGTAGCTCTCTTTCGTGATAGCTCACATTACTGGAGCCGTGGAAGAGACAAACGAAAAGTATCTCTGTTGTCCCGATAATATTGGACTTAAAGTATAAATTAACTGAACGGAGGAAGGTTGTGGTTGGAATAACGACGCGGGAAACTCAAACTCTTCCTCCACTCTCCTTGGTATAGCATTATCGTCTACCAGGGATTAAAACCACCACTTGCTTGACCCAATTGGAAATTTTGGAATGGGAAATAAAATATTTTCTGAAAACAAAGGTTGGAAAAAATCAACCTCCGCCTATAAATTCAGCCCATGTTGCCAAACTTCCCCGGGGGAAAATAATTAAGAAGAAAGATATTTCCAAGTCACCTCACGCTCGCGGAAAAGTCATGAAATTAAAAGGGTGACGGTGAAGCATGGCGGAGGGCTTTCATCTAGGAGACTGTCGCAGATGACGACATATGCTCCAGGCCTCGATGTTATAGTTTATGCACAAAGCCGGGATAATATCAATTTATCGAAGGCAAAATACTGAAGGATTGGTTGGGGATGTGCAGTGGAATTCAAGGTCTTCCTTCTTAAAAAGTTTGTTGGCTGAAAAAATACTATTGAAGAAAAAAAGAAATATGAAAATATGGACTAAATGGTTTGTCCCAAACGTTGGAAATGATTTTTTTCCGCTAACGTGGACGGCTGGAGTGGGGCGATTTGTGACGGAATAGGTGATGGCATGTCTTGAGAAAGCAACGCGATCCACGTTAGTTGTCTGGGGGTCGTTACTGTGTGCTGATAACTGCAAAACCGGACTCCGACTCGAGGGTCGCGTCACGAATTCACGATACCACGTTCCATGGAGCAACGATAGGCGATACAATTTTGTGTTAAGCTTGGAAAATCGGATTCAAGACATACAGCAATGTTTAAAAGAATGTCCAATGGTTTTCCGCTGGTACAAGATATTCTGAGAGTATCAATTTCAGAGTGTAAAAATCATTCGCCTTGACCAGGATTCCAACTTGGAACCCTCGATGTCCGGCCGAGTGCTTTAGCCATTTTAGCTATGGAGGCGTCCTCATAAACTCTGAAATTTCGCATGATTCTATTAGAAGTTACGGATGCGGTATTTCCCGCAGTTTTTTGGAATATCCCGGGAGGGTTTAGAGGAGGTTAAACATGAGGAATGCCCTGTATATACGTCAACAGCAAAGTGTGATGAAAAAGTGCAAAAAGTGAACCGCATGCTCGATTCCGATTGATCTCCAAGTGTCAGGATGTTAGCAGAAGTGTGCTATATTTAAAAAAAAACCACAGTCCATTGCATTCTTAGAGACGATTTAGCCATGAGAAAGTTGTGACAAGATGGTTCCCAAGGTGCTGCCAGAAGGCTGCTTGTGTGACCATCTACCCTTGGACCTCTTGGACCATGGTGATGTGACCCCAATTTTTTATAATTGGTACAACCCCTTTGAGTACGGTTTTGGACCACTTAATTATGTCGGAGGCCATGACGGGGTGCCTGAACGAAATTCCCGTCGACGCCTTCCAGAAAGCGTACCAGAAGCGTTACAGAGGCGCTGACATTGGTATGTTGATACATAAGGGTGCTCTTGTCAAAAATTTCAGCAGTTTGTACTTTTAACTACAATAAAACTCTCCCCGACTGATTCTGCTTATTTTTGGGACAGACCCTGAATTAAAATTGGAGCAAGAATACTTAAGTTAAATTAGGATTATACATTCAGAATCCCCTATGTTATCATCATCGATAAAGTTGCAGGTTCAGGAAATGTCATTTATTTAGCGAGATCTTTTTATCTATATTCATTTCGATCGGGTGCATCTAACTCTGAGGAAGCAGTCATCATGAAAACCTTCTTAGGACAGAAAACCGGTCGAATACCACCAATCCTAATTATGCTGAATATGCGATCGCTGCATGTATGACAAACAGAAATTTCCTTATTTTGGTATTTCCTGGGAATCCTTTAATTTACACCTTACTGATAATTTAATGAAATCTTTATGGTCGGTGGCAATATATCATCTTATCCTTGGCGTGACTACGCTACTGTCCTTGGTCATCACATGTAATAATACTCCTGTGGATATTTCGATCATATTTTATTAATTTTTCGTCATTCTCAACGAGTTTCCTGAATGAACAAGAGTTTTATGTAAACCATTATTTGGCGTGTTAGACCCCACAGGACAGACATGCGTGTTATCTATGCCTTGGCAAAAATTAGACACGCCAGTAGACTCTGATGTTTTTGACGAGAAACACGACATCATTAGGCTTCGTATTCATTAGAGAAATGTGACTATTTGCTGCTCTTCTTTCTGAGCAAACTAATAATTTAAGAATGGAGCGATACATGTTTTGGTCTCAAAATGTCATCAGTAAATAGAGGGAGAACATAAAGTTCAAAAAAATATGGTAAGAAAATAAAGAAGCAAACTGTAATACTGGCATAACAAAATTTAAAGAAAAAATGCATTTAAAAATTGGAATATGCATCGCTCAATACTTGTGCAATCGAGAAATGATTTAGCCTCAATGGAAATAAATTTAAAAAATATAGTTTTTAAAGTAAATAAATTAATAATCTGTCAATACCATATGCTGAAAATGTGAATAAGAAATTCTTCATTCAAATAATTCTCGGAATTTCTCCGAACCTACATAAAAAGAGCAACACAGGGAAAAACATTTAGCCTTCGGACTTGTGCGATTTCTAAACGGCTCCACTATTTTCGGAATAAAACCAAAGCATACGTAATAATATATTATATTATATATAGTATATCAAATAATTTTATAAATTAAGTAAATATGGAATAAATACGTTGTTAAGTTTAATCAGGAGTCAGCATAGTGTGCATAATGATTTACATTATCGGACTAGGGCATTATTAATTCAATGACAAGAAGCGTATAAATGCATTGTTACTATTTATTTTGCTATGTTTTCGGTCTCCGATACCTTAGACAAAGTATAAGATATATTTTTTCCCGTATCTGGTTACCTTTGGATGTTGGTAGATTTTATCTTTATTCCTGTGAATCTAACATACTCGCATAAAGAAAGCGCAATAAACCTCCTATAATTACTCATTGTTAACTGAGAATGGTTGTAATGGGTGTTGTTCCCATTTAATAAGCGATATACTTTAAATCTGGCCTAATAACGACCCTTAACGTAGATTCATGTCAATCAGGTAATCTGTGGGTCAGAAGCTAAGGCCCCTGTTTTAAGTGATAACTTATTTTCTCAAACAAAAATTATAATCATAGCAATGAGTTTTTCATTTATTATTTTGGTTGATTGTAACATATTTTCTTTCGTTTATACAGTCAGAACTTTCCTAAATTGTTTAAACACCTAACATCATTCTTTATTTCAACTTAATAAGTTTATTTTGCTTTCTCGTTGAATCTTTCATTTTTATGTTTGAGTACATGCTACACCAGCAAAACACTCATTATACCATATGATTTGCATCAACCGTTTGTTTATAATTTCCTCCCAGTGGCTGATATTGATTCTCACTCTTTAATTACTCGGCGGATTTTATTTTTTACCTACTTCCTACATTATTTCAATGTGTATTACAAATTTAGTGTTCATGGAGGCTGAAATATTACTGAGTACATCTATGATAGCAGTAGGAGAAAATCACAAGTTTATGATTACTCTGGCAAAATTGGCCTCCATTCCGGAATATCTTAGCTTGGCTGTTGTAAATACAAATATTTCTGCCATCGGGAATAAATTAAAATACAAAATTTTATTTTACTTTCTTTCTTTGGGAATATTATTACGTATGATATCGAGTAATGCGCAAGACTTATTATTTTTGTAACAGCTTAAGTCGTTTAGACCTCCGTCATTAACTCCATAAGAAGCGTTTACCAAGGTGTTTTTTTGCAGTGTTATTGGCAATTAAGTAAATAAATATAGAAGGAAATACCATCAAATGCCTCTCTCTCTGCGTAGGAGTTTGAATCTCTTAGCTTAGCTTCTAGGAAAGATTAGAATAGAGGTCCTTTATGAAATTATCAGTGGCAAAAATTGCAGTTGGGGAATTAAATATTTTCAAATTTAATTATATGGCTATGGAAATTAAGTACATGAGAAAACACGAAAATCACATGACATTAAGTCAAAATGAGCCTTTATTCAAACTTATATTTATTTAAAAGACGTGAATGATTGGTATTTTTTGATACAAATGGAAAGTTTTGGAAAGATTTTCAGATGTCTCGTCGCAGAATTGGTAAATATTAAGCTAAAATCTCACGTAAATTTTCATACTTCTACGTTATGAAGTTATCATGATAATTTCACGAGTGTTTTTTAGAGATTTTTATTGAGAAAACATAGGTATTTTTAAAGATTAAACTCACGAGAGAGTATGATATAAATAAAACTAAAAAGTTGACTTTATTATATTTTAAATCCTACTTGTACTTGTATAGAGTAACCCAGTTTATAGAATGCCTTCTAGTTAGAAGTCTATTGGGAACGATAATTGGACGCTTGTAAAGGAAATGCTCATGAACATAGTAATATTACTGCGTCCATTGCTACGACCACGTCGTGTTGTTCCTTTGCCCGTGGGTGGGAGAGAGACTCATTAAATTGCACCAGAGACCGAGGATTTGAACTTGAAATTGAGGACGGTGGCTAAAACTGGATTGGGAGAGGGTTGAACTCATAGATCGCCGCTTGGCAATGGTCGGCGTGTCATCCTTGGGGTTGGGCGGCGGTTGGGAAGAGTGAAGGAGAGAGAAAGAGAGAGAGAAAAGTCAGGAAATGTGAAAGAAATAGGGTGTGTGGGGGGAGGAGGGATGAACTTTAAAGAAACACAGAAGTTGCACGAGATTCGAGTGAAGGGAGAAGGCCGCCTTCTTGTATGATAATGAGTGGGGGGGGAAGTTGCGGCGCAAGAATAACACCCGGGTTTCGAGGGTTCGGGGAAAGGGGAGGCGAGAGGCTCCCCCGGAAGGGATGATGGCAAGCAGGGCAGGGTGAGGAAGGAGATCCGGAGACCCCGACGGGTAGCGACGGGGCGGGAGGAGAGTAGGTAGGAAAGGTACCAGGGGTTAATATGACTTCTGTGTTTATCTTGGAAAATTTCGGTAAGGAAGGGCAAATAGAGACGTTCTCCCTTTGGGCAACGAGAGAAGGGAAGGAGACTCGTTCGAAAAATGAAACTCTTGAACCTGTTTCGTGGGGATCCCGAGGGTGGCGGAGAATTCTGGAGGTGGAAGGGATGGCGTTATAACTTCGATATTTCCAATTCTCGGGTTGGAATACTTGAGGAACATATATATATATATATATATATATATATATATATATATATATATATATATATATATATATACGCATACATATTTGCATACATAAGTATGTATGTATGTATAGAGAAGGATACGTCGAAACACTTGAGCACCAACGAGTGGGTTTCTAAAAGAATAGCTGAACATTTCAGCAGAGAAAACGTGACCCACTTTTCTGGGAGACACGTGAAAGAAAACAAAAGAGAAGGAGAAAGGGTGATCTTTGTTTACACGCTGTAGGATCTATTAAGTTTTAGCCTTTTAAATTATCTTGTGAAGCAATGGTTCCATTTTTTTTGCATGAATTATGGAAAGAATTTCATCATAGACGGTAATATAATTTGGGACTTCTCATGACTTCCGTGTCAAGAAGTGAATACAAAAAACCTATGATGCCTGGATCTTCAGTTATTAGCTAAATTAAATCTGCAAATATATTTTCAAAATATAAGATATATTCATGGAATGACGAACACAATGAGTTTTTCCACTGTCCTTTACTTTGGTTCCTAAATTAAATTACCAAACTAAAGAGCAGTGGAAAAATATATCGTGTTATTCATTCCATGAACATGAACTTGAACAACATTGAGCAAGAAACCATGGAATACAAAATAAATATTGCCTAGATATCCAAAACATTTGCAGTTAGTAATATATAATGACATGATATTGACTCCGATTTGACTAAGAAAATATATTAGCTGTGTAGTTTTGATTGAGGAATATTTCTGCTTTCATAATATATTTTACTCAGTTATGTCAACCAAGCCATCACTCATTATCTACATGTCTCGCGATAGTCGACCGTAATTCTTGATTACGTAATATTTTCGCTTATGATGATAAAGTGTAATAAGCTGTTATTAAGCGAAAGTAATATCTAATGCAAAATCAATTATCTGTGAAATGTGCCCCACAACCCCTTACCAAATAGTTTAAAGTTATTTTTAGATATTTTTTATTGATTTTCCTTAGCTCAGAGCTCATCCTAATTGGGTGGAATCAAAAATACTCTTTGCGTAGAGTAGGAAAAGAAATGTTTTATGGTTAAACTCCGGAAACGAGGAATACCACGAAATATCGTACTACTTAAATCTTAAAATATTTTATTCATTTTCTCCAACATTTTTATCTGCATCTGTTATGAATAATTTCAAAATATTGGTTCCTAATTGTAATATATGACTAAATGTTACATTTGAAATGCTGTGCGGGTTCTTGCTTCGAGGTTTTGTCATAAGCCCTGATAAATTAGTCATTTTTTTGTACTTATCGTCACTATCATTATCCAAATAAAGGTTTACGCAGGTTTACACAGATAGATAATGTTTTGAGAACGAGGATACTACTATTTAATTACAATGTCGCTACTTAACCTTCACAAATTTCGCTTTCAAATTTACTTCGGGCGGTAATGCCTTAACATATGCCTTAAATATTTATTTTATTTTATGTACCTCGTTTCATTATTAAAAAATAATTTGAAATCTGAGTTAGGATCCCCGATTTCGTATTACGGTTAAAGTAAGTGATTGTGGCCAATTCTGATTTTCATTGGTCCGAAATTAACGTCGTAAATGAATTTGAACTCTTACGCATTCACTTTTCATAGGCTTGAGAACTCAGCCATATGAGTTGAACTGAATATAGAAATTTCTAATGCTTGGGTTTACTATCCAAATATCGTTTAATTAACAGAATATCTCCCGATGGAGCCATGAGCAGTTTTCAATTTACTCATGGTTCACACAATATGAGGACGCACGAAACCACTTGAAGATATTTGGCTTCATTCTGTCGGCGTTAGATAAATATAACGCCGATTTTCCATGGCTAAGCCAGACTAAGATTTAGGAAAAGACTAAGACTAAGGAAACATAGAGGGAAAAGCCCCAAGAAGAAGGCCAAGATATAAATATATGGGACAAATACAGAAGAGAGTATATTGCAAAAAATACTAGGAAATAAGCCAATTATCGTCAGATAGGGTAGGATATAGGGCTGCAGTAAACCAATCTTAGGATTTAAAGACCAATACGGACTTTACTTGATGATGAATCAAGACTAGTAAACACGTGGTAATGGAAACTGAAAAATGTTCTACTTTAAGGATTAGGCTCATGAATATTAAAAATTGTGTAGGAAAAAGGAATTTAAGCAACTTTTCGTGTACTCAAAGGCACTGAGGATGTAAGCCCCTTCAGTCATGAAGGAACCTAGGTAGAAAAACAATTTCCAAGGTGTATAGGTATCAGTACGGACTTTACTTTTGAAATTGGGTATCGGCAGCGGATGTGAAGGTAACAAATGGCTGGATTCAAGCCCTCGGTTTTTTGTCTGCAGAATTCTTGGTCTTAACAAAACCAAGAGTGAACACTGACATGTTTTAGAAATACTTCATTGCCATCCCCCTTTTCTCTCAAACAAAGCACCAACTCCATTCATCCGTATGACTGAAGGTTGACGTTTCAGATCCCCCGCGGCAATGCCTCAGCCGCTTCACCTGGCCGGGCATGACGTGCGTGTACTTAAGATGTCTCCTGGATGTCGCCCAATCGCTCCGCGGTCAAGATCTGTTTCGATCCCCTCACACGTCACACACGTCCTCGATCTCTGTCGTCAGATGTACACCTGCCCGCTCCTGACTTTTCATCCCTTCTCCCTCCTGCACCTCTCACTGCGCCGTCAAAAAGCGAGTTGAGGCCTTAAAAATTGAAACCGAACAGAAACGAAGGGCAGGAATAAAGATCGGTGGGGCGGAGGGTTGGGCGAGGATGGGTGGGGAGGTCGGGGGAATCGCCAGCGCGGGAAGGGGAGTGTGGAAAGGGGTGGAGGGGGGTGAAGGATTTGGGAGGAATGGTTGGCCGTACGGGCAATGAAAACAGAGGAATCCATCGGGGCGGAAGCGGGAGGGATCATACGAGACGTGTCCAGCGATTCGTGAGCTAAACGGCCGAAAACGACCCCTGGGGGCCGCCGCTCCGTTAGTTTGTCGCTGGAGATCCTGGAGAGGGCAAAGGGCACATCGTTTGCCCTTCTCCCCTTGCCTGGCACACAATTGATGGCGGAGAGTGAGCTCTATCGAAGACCGCTCTTCGAATGGGTACTTCATTTTCCGGTGCCGGATACTATTTTTTCTTTCAAAGGCAAGTTAAAAAAAAATTGTCGTGTGATATAGAAATAGCTATAATACCGAGTACTTGGATGTACTTTCACCCAGAATTCCAGAAGGAAAAAAAAGGAGTAAAACCTCAGAGAGAAACGCAAATATGCCTCGCCCCTTGAGATTTAGATGAGAAAAATTCAATCAAATCGTTGTAATGAAAATATAAATAATAAATACATGGAGTGAATCCTCTTTTGCCTGATGAAGGTAGTCGCCTTCGCAAAAAGCTCTCACAAGAAGACCTCTCCCTTGAAGAGGCTTCGTATACCGCAGGAGAAAAAACTCAGCAGTGATTTGAAGAAAATTAGTACTGAGAAATTAATTGCGGACTTAGTTACATCATTCTTGAAATTTTTACCGCATTGAACAATACATATACGGCGTAACCGTTGACTCTTCAAATTATATAGAAAAAATCGTGCCTGCTGGAATATTCATGAAGGGCTCTCTAACCTCTTGCGTGACTTTCTGTCCCTGTAAAATATTCTTAAGCTGAGTATCAGAAAACTCATAGCAATTTTGAATAGTCAAATTATGATTCTGCGCATATAATTTGGGATTGCATAGTTATGGAACACACCAGAAAGTATAAAACGCAATTTCACCCGGCATTTTTTATTGGTGTAAAGAAATGGTTCCTATGATCCCTAGAATACTGACATTTCAAAAAGGGAAATAACTCAATGCAAAAATACTGCATTCATTTAAGAAACATTCAATGCCATTAATATATGAGGGGCAGTCAAATGAAAGCTGAGCAACCGCTACAACAACCAGTCCGCGTACGAGCAAGGAAATAACCCAGTAACAGCTTCGCACATAATGAGTTAACACTGTGCAGTTCTTCTACCACAGCAATGGCAGTATTGATACTTAAAAAGTTAGCTTAAAGATTTTAGCGGATTTTGTTTTATGGCGAGTGCTCGCTTTTCATTTGACTGCCCCTAGTAATGTACGAGTTATCGATGGGGGGGGGGACATTTTGATATTATTTATTACTTACTAATTCCTTTTTTCCTATGCTTCAAGATATAGATGCTATAGAAAAACGAAGAGATAATTTAGATTATTTTTAACAGATTTTTTATTTGCAACTGAACTTCACAGTGAAAAAGCAATTAATATAAAAGAATAAGGGCAACAAATGCGGCAAATGACGTTATCTTTAACGTCTAATTGCTTCTAAGACACAAAAACCCACATCCCTATTTTGGAAGCTCAATATTGTTTGTAGAACACACACTGACTACTTTAATGTCAATTATTTTAATCCATTATATTTTTTATTTTGTATATCTTTTTAATGCTCATCTAAAATGCTAATATTATGTCTAAGTTTATTGATTAAACCTAGATGCATCCAGCGTAACCTTGTAGGCAGTGAATTTTGACCACCTATCCTCATTTTGGTGACAGATATATTATTGTTATTTAAGAATTACGTTGCAATTAGGCAATTGTCCTGCTGGCAACGGTCAAGTTTGATCAATGATCACTCTTACAACGAACATACATACATACACGCACCAGAAAAACAGATAGGAGACAAAATATTCTTACATACAATGGCACTTCCACATCACATAAAAACAAACTTCCACATCCAACTTTAACTATAATTTATCGTGAGGCACTCGGTCGAAAGCTGCCCAGAAATCAACAATTACTGCATCCACATCCTTTCCTTCGTCTATTGCGTCGCCGATATATTGGCTAAATCCCAAAAGCTGCGTTTCACATGAATATCCCCTTCTAAACCCATGTTGGTGTTTGAATAGACATCTATCTCTTCTCCACCATTCCCTAATGTAGTCAGCGATTCTTTTTTCTATTATTTTGCACACAACTGAGGTTGCAGGTATTATTCTTTCTCAGCGTTTAGGTGATATTTCGGGCTCTGTCGAAATCCTCCTTGGAGCTACTTTTACACTCAAGCCGTTTTTCTGTTTTAGTTATTAGTCCACCCATCGTTATTATATCTACAAACATGCTCATTTATAATTATCTGGTGTTCCCAGGGAAATACGCTAAAGTACACAAGTATTTCAAAAATATGTTTACAGTGTTAACAAAACATCTTATGGTGAATTTTTTTATATGGCCATTATATTTTCTGGTTAAAGAGAAAAAGATAGAGTAAGGGATCCCCCTTCTCCACGTTCAAGAGAAATATTTGCGGTCAGAGACAGGGGCAGACGATTTTGCAAATCGAAACCATGGGATACTTAAAAAAAAGGCTAAGATTGTCTCAAGAATGAAGTCAAATGGTAGGCAATGAGGAAACAGTACGCAGATTATAAATATTGAGAGGCTTTCCTACAGATTATAAAAATATTCGCTCATAAAAGAATAAATAATGTATCGATAAATAAATTAAACTTCCAAATACATTCAAACAGAGTTTCTTCCATTAAACGAGCTACCCTAGTTCAAACAACAGGGTTTCCTTTGCATCGCATGCCGAGACTGTTGTTTAAACCTTTCTCTTTTACAGGAACTACTTCGAGAGGAGTGCATACTTCAAGCAAGATCTATTTCGTACTTAAATCTCCGAAAGTTACTGCCGTGAGCGTATTGTCCCGACCCTTGAACGACCCCGGCGTATTTTGGCACCTAATCGATTATTTTGAGGCGAACCTCAGAAACACCCAAACGGAGAGAGGGTGCGAGGAAAGTAGCGTATTCCCGAGACCTCTTATTAGAGGTCCGCGGGCCCATCGCACTACTCAGTCATTCGCGCTGTTTTATTTTCTCCTCGACTTCGGAAGCGGTAAAGGAGGGCGTCGGAGTTATATTATTATTCAGGCTGTAAGTCGTGTATGGGCGAGGGAAATGGGACGGAGAGGGGGAGATCGTTGTGGGGGATGAAGATGGGTGAGGGGGAGATCCCTATAGCGGCGAGGCGGGTTTTGGAGGGGGGCGGGAGGTTGGGCGGGGCGAGGGCAAACGGCGCAGGGGAAGGTCCCGTGAGAGGGGCCGCCGTAGGAAATGAAAAATAGGTCTCGGCTGACTCATCGATTTTCGTTTCCATCTAATACCCAAGATGCGTGACGACTTATGACTGAATCTCTGCTGCCCGCAAACTTCTCTCACGCGTCATGCCCCTGTGCCTTCCCTCACCACCCCAGGTACATCTTCACCTTTTAACTTCACCACCTCCCTCCCTCTTTCCTCTGCTTCATGAAGCGTAAGCATTAGCCAAACTAAATATAAAATAAGGTCGAACAATCTTTATCCACAGCTAAAACTATTAAACCGGCACACTTCCAACTGGAATGCATATAATTACCGACTAGTTAAGGCAATTACTTGAGGCCTGCTGTGTATAGCGCTGTGACTGATCGCAATATTTGGGTTCTAATCTGAGCCGGGTTCAAACCCAAGGTCTGTGATTTTTGTGAATGAAGTCTTCCTAGAAAACGCAGTTGTAGCGGGATAAAGAATTTTTATGACGTGCACAGGTCATCCCCCAGGGAACTCAGTGCGAACTCAGCTGTTAAATCCATCAACGCAAAGTATAGGGCTATTATTACAATAATTTTCATGGCTTCTAGGCTAGCTGCCCAGTGTTGCTCATGTCCGCTATTAACCATAATGCCTGGCGTAGTTGTAGGCTATAAACTAACTTATCTCAGCAATAATCCTTTCATTTTCTCTCCATTATCTATTGGATATCATTTTCTCCTCCGTTCTTTTGCTTACATAAAATTCATACATCGATAAATAATAACGCCGTCTTAATCCCAATCAAATAGAGATGCCAATGTCTTTCTAATACTCCTTCACACATAAATTACTTGAGCTCTATACTCTACTCAATGCCACGTTTGGTAAAAGTCTTCCACTAGTATACGTAAACACACATGGGCTATCTTCTGTTCGGAAATTGATATTGGTGGTCGGAGGGCCTGTTTCGAAGGGGAAGGATGCGACCCTGAATTTTCGTCTGGTGAAAACATAACTTTTACGAAATGCCTTTTTTACCTATCTACTCTTTGTCTTGACCGCGAAACATCCCTCTCCCCGATCTATGGGACCCTGGGTTTCCTTTCCCTCCCAAGCATACTCAGTCAAGATCCCCGACTCCCAAGGGCCCCGGGCGTATTTCACTTGAACGTGAATGCACCCAATGGCGCAGACGGCCCTGAGTGAAGCCAAGTTCGACCCTTTTCGATGCAAATAATTTACAATTTTGGTGAAATAAATGCATGATTAGTGGCATTATTTATTAAGGAAAGCGAACGAACGCCATCTCAGGTAATTTGGGTCATCAGTTCGTTAGGGAAATGTGGGTAATGCGGTAAGGGTAGGTTGATCAGAGAACGGTGGAGAGAAACCCGGTGTCGGCATTTAAACGTGTAAACCAGAAAAATGGGGAAAGCATTCACACGGATATAAATATAGAGAATAAAGAAAGAAAATCGCTAAAAGGATATAAAGAGCTAACACATGGTTACTAAGGAGAGTGAGAGGGTTCCTGTGGATTCCAAGCAACAAAATGTTTACTGGAACAAGACTTGAACCAGATACCTTCAAATAGCCGCATGAATGCTGTTGTCATTAAGCCATTGAGCACAAGTGATTATGGCTTGAATCTGAGGAAATTAATGTGACCAAGTGCCCCGATTGTCCTAGGAGCCAAGACCCCAGTATTCTGCGTAGACTCCAGGACAGGTAAGATATAAATATTCGTTCTTGCCCCGGACAATCAGGAATCATAATTGTTGTAAGAAATCAGAGCCATTACAGAAATAGTAAAGACATTCGATTTACATGTCAGGGCAAGATTAAACGTTGTGTGGTAATACATGGTTTGTATAAAAAGTGTTTGGAAAAGTTTCGGAAAAATAGATTTGGTTCAGATATTCCTACAATGTTTCAAAATTCTTCAAAGCACATCCATTGAGCGTCGACACACTTTCATCAGCGGCTTTTCCACGACTCAAAACCCTGGTTGCCAGATTCCAGAATGTCCTTAAGGGTGCGTGTGGAAGTTTCTTTGACGGTACTTAAGGAATTAGAAATAGTCTGCTTTTGACAATTGGGGGCCGTAAAGGGGTTTGGGAAACGTCGCGATGCCGTTGAGGTTCTTTGAAAGCAGTCATTTGCTCTACTCTTGGTTGTCCGTCAAGACCTTCGGGACGAGTTTAGTGTTGATCTTTCGTAATACCAAATTTTCAGTAATAATGGCGTGCTTTGTCATCTTGTCAATGCCAATCAATATACGATCAGCGATCATGCGCACATTTAAATGACGGTCTGAATTCAGCACTTCACGCACATGTCAGAGAAAAATTGTTACCGATACTTTTTATTCAAAACTTGTACTTTTAAGGCATCTACATTTGCATAATACCCCGCCAGCCGTCACAAAGATGTGCGGCAGGGGGTGATAGGTCACCAGGCATTTATATTCCCTCAATTTCCTCATGTACCTGATACCCCTCGAACCACCAAAAACACCCTGTAAAGGGGACGACCGAACACCGATCATGAAACATGCCTGCATATATTACGAGTTTTACATGGTTTGCAGCTATTCCGAAGCTAACATTTAGAGGAGAAGACGATACGTTAAAAGAGGGCAGACACACATGCAAGTCAGACGCTTATTACCGATTAGAATTCTACACATTCCAGATGAACAATTCACGGGCACAGTAGACTTTATATAAATTCGCCTACACCCCAACTGGGATACCTCGTATACTCATAGGTGCATGTTCATGTTTATGATAGTTGATCGTACACATATTTGAATGAGTGTAAGTTGAAATGATTTTTGCATTAATATCTACGTTCGTCTCTGAAGATGCAGATTGGCGCAAATTCGTTAGTTTTACATGTGGTTTTATTATGTTTAACGGGTGGTGACCTAATACCCCCTTGCGGCGGCTTATGGAATATTATTAGATGTAGATAGTTCAGCGGCCAGAGATATAGAGCTCGGGAGATGTTTCAACCACCACCAGAGAGAAATGGACTAATATAAGAGTGGTCGGATAGCAGGCAAAGTTGTCATTAAATGTCATAAAAAGTAGTTACACCAATGCGTTTAAAACCATGCATACTCTAAATAAGAATAATGAACCATACTGAAAATATTCAAATTCAAACATGAAAACCCGCCAAACGACGGAAGTATAGTAACTCGGGCATAAATATAGGGAAAAAGGATCAAAAAACGTATAGAGGTCAAACATGTATATATACATATATATATATATATATATATATATATATTAATGTGCAGAGTGTTGAAATACTGACAGAAGGTCCCGGGTTCTATTCCCAGGCAGCCCCACTGGGCCTGGGCTTGGGCCACACCCTTAGCTCTACCCAATCTGTGTGATTCTTTGGGTACGAGATCTCCCTGGGAAACCATAGCCTTCACAGGGAAAGGATCTGGCCTCAATACTAAGATGCGCGAATTTCACACGTCATCTAGCTTAGCACTGGCTGAACTATACTATCGCTTACCAAAACGTCCTTCGGGTTGATTCAGAACTTAGTTCAGGACAGAGATATGTCATTCTCTTCCTTGAGAAAGATGGCTTGGACAACCGAAAATTCGAAGGAAGTACTTGGTATGGTGGGCGAAGAGAGGGGCTTGTTGGGAGAAATCCTATGGAGGCAGGAAAAGTGGATGAAGGGGGTATTGACTGGCAGCGGGATGTTAAAGACTGTGATAGAGGGGAGAATGTTAGGCAAACGAGGAAAGGGAAGGAACAGGATAGGAATGTTGGACGGGATGAAGGGAGGAAGAAAATACTCAGAGCTGAAGAAGAACCTGGAGTAGTTGTGCTTTGCTAGGGGTCACAAATTATTCAATTAGCAATTATGTCCATCCAAAAACATACCTAATCCGGTAGATTACCTAATTATATATATATATATATATATATATATATATATATATATATATATATATACACATATATATATATAATATATATACAAATTCAAACATGAAAACAACCCGCCATATGGTGAAGAAATATTCATGCATATGGATATAGATATCGTATGAGGAAAAAGGATAGAAACATATATAAAAGATAATCGACCCGACAAGTTGAAAGATTCGTGGTTCAGGCCCAGGGCAAGGAAATGTTCTTGTACTTGTGATCTGCTCAATTTCGCCTTCCCCACCTCATCTGTGATTGTCTTTTTTTGTGTTTCTACCCCTTTTCCTTGATAAGTATACACACACTCTCCACTTGCCGGGCGGATTCTCTCAACCACTTGAGCTATCCAGGAAACGTAATTTACACTGAGATCTGTGATGCTTTATACGACTAAGTGCCCCTATTCTTTGGCCGAGAGATGGCGTTAGGGAGCTGTTTCACCCACCAAAGGAGAAATAGACAAGACACATAGAGGAAAGGTGAGTAGTAAAGGAATCATACAACATCATAAAGGATAAGAACAGTGCGTATATATATATGTATATATATATATATATATATATATATATATATATATATATATATAAATATATATATATATAAAATAATGGGCTGACACAATATAACACAAATAGAAAAGAATAGTATCATTTAAAAGAACAATCACATGGTAAAGTGTTCGAGCTTTCGACCCTCTCGGAGGCCTTCTTCAAGTGAGACTGAAAATATGCTATTGCTGTGGAGAAGGGAAAGGGGTATGGGCGGGGAGGGGAGGTATGGAGGGAATGCTGGGAGGGAAATTAAAGATGGCGGTTAAGGGTGGGAATTTTTAAAGAACGGAAAGCTAATATGTAGGCGGATTCACCAGTTCTCACCTCTATGTTGGTGGCTGAATCAGGTAGGGATTCTAGGATGCTAAGAGCAAAACACTGGTTGAATGAAAGGTTGGAATTGGCGTGTGAAGGGGTAGGAAGAGAAGAGAGAGAGGCAGAATTGCAGGATTACCGGTGATTATTCATTCGAATAGATAAGGGGGTAATGCATTCGCCTATGTAAAAGGAAATTCAATGTTTGCATGACAAAAGGTAAATAATATTTTTTGAGAGGCAATTAGCGTGGGAACGAGGTGAAGGGGCAATGAGGGGATGTAGGGAGAGTGGAGTAGACCTAATAAGAAGACAGGTTTTACATCGGGGGCATACATATATATATATATATATATATATATATATATATATATATATATATATATATATATATATATATACATACCTTTTTCAAGCAAGTAAATAATTCCAATGTATAACTCTACATTGAAAAATACTTGAAATATACTGAGTAAGCGTTTATTGTTTACTCATTCTCGCTTCAAAATCGGAGGCGTAAATGAAGCAGATCATTTCAAGTAAGTGTGTGGTGGGAGACGTTATTTACCGTGGCTCCCCATAAAGCAACAGCACGAATAAATGGCAGAAGAACCAAATTTACTCTTCCCCTCAATGTGAAGACCTTCGAGGCCTCTCGAAGACCTATTGCGGAATGAGACTTGTGCGACCTTCGTGCCTTCTCCATCATTCTTTCATCTCTGCCCTCGATTCAAAATCGTGCGTTTCCTAAACAGCTCGATAAAATAGTGATATTTCAGTCGGCGCGGCCCTCTCTCACGAGCAAACCCTCTCGTAAAACAAAAGCCGTTTCCTATTTCGACCCAAGTTATATATATTTACAGCGCGATGTGGGTACGTGGGCTTTCAAAAGGTTTTGTGCCCTTCATAACTCTTTGTCCAAAGCGGATGTATCCCTACCGGAAAAAGAATACCCTATATTCTGATTGCGCTTAAAATGCAACTTTAGATTTATTTTTACGCACGTTGTTCTTCGAGCTTTCATTTAAAGTCAAAATAAAAAAGAGCATGTCCGTTTAAACATTATTTTTAAAACCAAAAAAATATAAATGTTGCTTACACAATGCTTTTGTTCTAAATCTGAAATTATATGTGCAATGGAAATAATTATTTCTTGCTATGTACTCAAGGTAATTTTTTATCACGCAATCACACCATCATGAAAACCTAATAGTAAGTACACAAATTCTTTATCACAGTCATCCGTAGTAAATACCAACCAACAGAGTGAATTGTATTCCATTGACTACGTTACTACTTAAACTATATTCAATTAATCTTATAAGCAAAAGTATAAGAGTCAAAAATATAATTTTTATTCTTAAATTCTAGAGAAAGCTACGGCGAATGCCGGGTGGGATATGCGAGGGTGCGAGAAATCGAATGTTTATTAGGTTTTTGCGGTTTTTATTTGAGTCCCAATCTGTATCAAGATATAGTGCTCGAGGAATTAAAAAAATATTTTGTTAATGAGAAAGGTGATGGATTCCTCCTCCGGGGCAATCTTTCGGCTAGAAGATAGCACCAACCGTGGTCAAACCTCGGGCGCCGAGAAGAACGCCGAGGCCTCAGGAGCACGCAACATGGCGGAAGTTTCCGCGCAGCATGGTCTCGAGGATGGGACTGAAACACCGGGACTGGTTTTTCATCCACCTAAGGTCCAATTACATGGATTGTATAAAATATTATTATTTCAGATATTGCAACAATGGTAGGTGCATTGCGGGAAGTCCTTAAGGGTACACGTACAAGTTTCTTGGACGGTACTGAGGGACCCATGGTGGTGTCCTTCAAGGGAGGTTTACCCTTTTGGGAATAGAGAAAATTGTCCTAGTGTCAAGTCAGGACTCTGAGGGGGTTGGAGAATCGTCGCGATATCGTTGCAGAAGGCCTTTGCAAGTAGACACTCGACTCTGCTTTTGGTCGCCCGCCAAGACCTTTGGGACGAGTTTAAGAGAGATCTTTCGCATCACCAATTTTTCAGTGATAATGGTGTGCGCTGTCATTTGATCAATGCCAATGTGATCCTGCGCCCACTTAACCGACGGTCTGAATTCAGCACTTCACGCACATGTCAGGAAAAATATGTTACCAATACTTTATAGACAAACCTTGTATTCGCAGTTATTATTCTCATGCAGAAGTATTCATCCTTTTTATCCAGATGTAACAAAATAACTTGTAAAATCTTAATGACTCTCAGGTGAATTGGATGCAATATTTCATTGGTCACAGAATTACGTCAAATAAATGGAATTTTTCTGGAAGAATTTTTCCATTAGGATGATCGACATACTTCTGGCTGGCGCATTACTCATTCGGATCGTCTTAGGGTGGCGTTATCATACATATATCTCCTCATATTTAACACCAAATATTGACGACTGTTTCGGATGGTACAAGCAAGGTTCTCACTACTGCCAGAACTCATCGTCTCATTATTCCACGGTAGAAATCAGATATCTTTATTATTTAAATATTATAAAAAGGTTTTCATCTACTCCCTACAAAACACTAAAACCTGTTTTATTGTAGAGATATTTGGGTCCAGAGCGGTGCATAGTGTACGATACTGTTTGTCCCAACTGCATACATCTCAGTGATCTCTCCATTACTCTACGTTTACGTTCCTAGTGTCATTCTGACAGCATGATTAACGCGATGCAGACAAAACTTTTCCCATCGTAGATAATTCCCTCGTTCCCAGGGACCAAGAAAAAGTTTCACTCTGTCGACCACAAATGACCCATTGTCTAGCCTTAGGCGTGCTCACATTCCAGAAGGAAGGGTGGGTGGCTCGCAAACCGACACCCAGAGAGCGGTCGAGTTAATATTAAGGAGGCGGGACTTCCGCGACGCGAGCATGAGCTAGTTATGCCAAGGCGGTGACCCGAAACGTGAAATTGTGGACTGGGAATAAGGAATCTGTTGCAATCAGTGTGCGATGGGATAAGCATGCTAGTTAGAAGTAAGCATTAAATTCACGTCAAGTCCGGCATTTTTTTCCAGAACTGTCGACGATGATACGTCCTTAATGATTCAAAACCTGAGATTTGTTCGTATCTCGAGGTTACAACTGCTCAGCATTTTGTGGAGGCTGCCTCCTCCTTTCATTCCTGACTGACGTTATCATCCAGCCGCACATTCTGCCGCAGAAATAGTAGACTAATTCTTACTGACTATCCTTGTTTTTATTTCTTTGTTATTCCAGTTAGCGGGCGAAAATTTTCTCTTGACATTGGCCTGTACTTGCATTTACGTAAGGTCTGTTTTTTTCGAATATTTTTCTTTTACCGCACACAAATGACGAATGATTTTGAAATATAAAACTCTAGGATTACATTTGCAAATACTTATCATTTGAACTTGTGATTAATTATAATTAGCATTTGGTATTTAGAGATAGACAACATTTAGAATTGCTTATAAGGACACTCTGCATGTATTAATATCGGGTCATTTTAAATTACTCTCATTTTTTTATGACTGTTCACTTATTATTTGGCAGGGTATCAGGCATGTAATTAATTCTGATGACATCATGGTTAAATTATTCTGACATTTAATTTAACTGCCAAATTATTTTCAAAAATGTTACAAAATATTTGATTCTCTCAATTATATCAGTTTTTACATCTTGTTGCATACGAGTTATTTCATAGACACCGCTAATCAGCCTTGCTTGAAAACATTCATATGCATTTTCCTTACTCTATGCAATATCTTCAATTTCGTCTCATATCAGTCGACTTTAATCTTCTTTTTGCACCTTTCAAATATTTTTATTATAAACGGTAGCAATACCAACTCCAGAAATATTATTATATATTGAAAATTATATCCTAAGGTTCATGCTTAAACTACCATTACGAGTAATTACATTCGGCATATACCTCTTTTTTTATCACTCCTTTTGCATTATTATTATTATTAGGTAATCTACCAGTTAGGTTTTTGGATGGACACAGCTGTTAAATAAATATTTTGGGACTCCTAACAAAACACAGAATCCAGTCTCCTACTCTAAATTAGGTCCCTCTTCATCTCTGAGTACTTTCTTCCTCCCTTCATTCTGTCCAACATACCTATCTTATTCCTTCCCTTTCCTCGTTCACCTAATATTCTCCCCTCAATTATAGTCTGCAAAATCCCACTACCGAGCAAATCCCACATTTAAAAAGCACACCCACATTTAAAAAGCCTCTAATCTACGTCTATCCTCCTGCTTCAATGACCACGTTTCCGCGCCGTACATAGCTACGCTCCAGATCCAAGTTTTTACGAGTCTTTTCTTAATATCCTTACTCAACGTCCCCGTCATCAACTCCCTCCTCCTTGTGAAAGCCTCTTTGCCTAGCGCAATTCTTCTCCTTACGTCCCTACTACTTTGACCGTGTTGGCCTTTTGCATTATCATTTTTATTACTATTCTCTCTTGCTACTAGGTCTTTCTTATTTTTAGCTACCAAAGATATATGTTGTTTGCAAGAAATACCAGTAAGACTGAAACTGATTCATCATCATTGAAATAGCTAAATCCTTGTGAATCATGATTACGATAGAGCCTACCACTAACTCTATGTGATTTCTGAAATATCCACTAAAGCCACAAACGGCTGAGCTCCCGAAGCACTGAACGCTTTCCTACAGATATTTCCATTTGATAGACAGCCATTTTTTTGGCTATGAAACAATAAAATAAAAAACCAAAGACTAAAAAAATTCCCAAATAAACGCATGTGGTTGAAACGTTTTACTGATTAAAAATTAAAGAAATGATACATGTGTTTTTCTCTAATGATGGGAATAACATCTAGACGTGATTCATATTTCCAAAAAGTTGGTTTCCATTTTGTTTATTTTGTGTTTTTTCATGCATTCCACCGGAGTTTTAAATGTAAAAAAGAAATCATGAGGTCTCAATTTCGTTTGAATGAAGTCCATTATCCGCCTGCGCATCGTCCCTTTCCCTTACGCTCAAACACCTCGTTTGATCCCAACCCCCCCGAATCCCACCTCCTTCTCTCTCTCTCTCTCTTTCACTCGTCATACCCCTCAATTCATCCGCTAAACAACCTCCCCAACCCCCTTCGAGTCCCCCACACCCTCCCTATACCTCCCCTCACCCATCAATGCATCCCCTACTCCGTGGTTCGCCCGACCGACCGCATAACACGCTGACCCCTCTAACCCTCGCTCACCCACCCCCCTCCGGCCCCCGCGAATCGGTCGCCGTCCCGCCGATACTGCTCCCATTACGATAACCGCAGGGTGTGGGACGGTGGGGGAACACACACACACAGTGAATCACTTGAAAAAAACTTCACTGCAAAGAAATATTTCCGTGTCGTTGGGCAGAGGGGACGAGTTAATAAATCGCTACCAGGGATAAAAACTTGTTAGCGGATGAATTTCGAATTGAGATTGGATAATTGGTTTCAGAATCACCACTTAAGGGAAATTTGCCAGGTGGGGGAGGCACATTGTACAACTGGATGAACTACTTTTGTCTTTTAGGCCGTTCGACTGGATTTAGGAATTTTTCTTGCGCCCGGAAAAATTAGCATTCTCTCCTACCAGTTAGAGGAAAATTGATTTTTCAAAATGTGAATCGCGGCAGTGATCAATGTTTATCCTTCGTCCTCTTCTTGATTTAAGATTTAAACAGTTGACCATAGGCAAGCAAATGTTTTGATCCCAAAATCTCATCATTTAAACTTTCATCTTTCGAAGTTCGTCATATGAAATACGCCATGAAGTTTCTGCTAGTTTTACAAGCTGTGCACTCGGAGAGATGAAAGCACTTTCATCAGAGACTTTCTATGTTAAAAGTTACCACAGGACTAGAGTTCTATTACTTATGGTAATTCTGGTAATAGATGGTAGCATATTCCAATAAAAAAACCATAAACACAGTAATCAACCCGAAGGTCGGTTTAGCAGGTGATGGTAGATATCACCCAGTACTAAGCCCGACGGCGTGTGAAATTCACACACCAGGGTAAGGGGACCAGTTCCTTTCCCTGTGCCGGTTATAGTTTCCCAGGAAGATCGGGTACCCGAAAAATCACATAGCTTGGGTGGAGCTGCAGGTGCCCAGAGTGCCTTGCTCGGGAATCGAACCCGGGACCCTCCGGTCAGCAGCAACGCTCTACCCAGTGGGCTACCGCGACCCACCATATTCCAATATAGTTTCCAATTAATGAAGCATTATAATGTGACATAACTACTGGCATAATAACTTGCCAGGTCTATTATTCCTTTCCGTTTCCAAAGAGTTCCTCAAAGGAATCACCAAGGGTTATTTCACTGAGGTTATATTATCACAGTTTTAGACTAAAATAGGAGTGCTCTCTTATACATTTTTTCTCGGCATATCTACAAATTTAAAATCATATAAATACTGAAGATCCAATTAAATGTGTCGAATTAAAATCCCATGACCATTAGGGATGAAATAAATTGCTTTTTTAAGCCTATATCATTTCTTTTTTATATGGAACAAAACATGCTTGATATAACTGTATGGAAACAAATTTGACATTATTGAATGAAAATATCTGCAGTAAAATCATGACGCATGCTTAATTATTTAAAGTTTAACTAAAGCATACCGTAACCAGAATGATGTAATAATAAGAATAATGGCATTTTTAAAAATAGAATAATAATTTGATCAAAATGCTTCAGTTATTTGACTTACCTAACACTTCGATTATCAAGTTTAGGCACTTCTACTTCAATTATAACCTCCCCATTTTTATTGATTAGGAAAATGTCTTGAAAATATTGACTGAAACACACACGTGATTTTACATTATTGCAATAACTCATCCTTTATTCACATTTAAACGTTGTTAATCTGACATGGAAGCGTGACAGTGGGGTTTATATATGGGCAGTGCTATCTTTAAAGAACAAACAAATTTTCTTTTTTTAATCGGAATGAAAAATTCCACTATTTAAACAGTTGATGACTACTGATTCACTTTCTTTTCTCATTCTAGAAATATTAATTGCACAGATGTTACTGTGTAAAAGTGCGTACTTGGATAATTCGTGATACATCCAACTCTTATTGTTTATCGGTAAAATATCAGAAACCTTTCGCTAAAATAGTTGAAATATATATTTTTTGGGAATAAAGAGGCATTATAACTTTTGGAGGCTTGAAAACCAATGGGTTTTGATTGGATAATATATCTGCCATGCTGGTGGAATCGCAATCATCTCCACCTATTCCGCTGTGAATGACTTCTATCTCTCTTCCTAAATGGGTCTTCCAGATCTTTCGAATCGCCAAATTTTCATTGATAATGGTATGCACTGTCATCCTATCAACGCCTATACGATCTGCGCTCATGCGCACACTTACCCTATGGTCTGAATTCAGCACTTAACGCACACGTCAGGAAAGAATTGTTACCGATACTTTTTATACGAATCTTGTATGATAACGTACATGTTGTACTTGTTTCCTCGTAATTACGATCTAAACAATTAGATGTAATGGTCTATTTGCAAACGAGTGTA
This sequence comes from Hetaerina americana, assembly GCF_022747635.1. Lineage (NCBI taxonomy): Eukaryota > Metazoa > Arthropoda > Insecta > Odonata > Calopterygidae > Hetaerina > Hetaerina americana. Next base: position 83,586,831 of record NW_027287427.1, on the reverse strand, counting down.
TACTTTATGAAGGCATCATAGGGAAAAAATGCAGAATGCATGAATACAAGGGCTGTACTCTCCGCCCCGTCACAAGTCGCTAAAAGGACGGAAGGAAGACGGTGGAGAAAACGCAGGAAGAGGCCCGGGCGTTGGGGGGAGGGCGGAAGGGGGGGGTGACGGGGTTGAAGGGGTGGGAGCGGAATGGGAAGCGGGAGGCCCTCTCACCGTTGCGGGGGAAGAGGGGAGCAGGCAGGGGGAGAAATCGAGGTCGTGTATAACTGCCGATTTTAAATTTTATTGCGCACGCGGCGGCGTTAACAAGTTGATCGATAAAGAATCGGTTTGCACGGATCGTATGCGCGGCACGGAGCGGAAATGTTATAAATGGAGAGAGAGAGACCTCTATAGTTTCGCTTTGGTGAGTAGTTTTTCGCTCCCCTTCCCTCTGTCTCCACATTCATTTTTTATACGCGGTCTCGATCCGACCTTATTTTATTTCAAATGTGTGGAACCACATCGGGATGATTATATTTCGCCCATTGCATGTGGATTCGGGAAATAGTTTATTAACGGACCACCCCACCCCCCACCTTAAAAGCCTTGTGTGGAGCGAGCTCCGATTTAACTCATATAAAATGAGTGAAAGAAAAGTATTTTTCGAGCATGGCAGCGTAGAGTTGCTGCAAAAAAGAGATTTACTCGACAATTGAATCCCAAGTGGGTATCATCCATATTTCCCATAGGATAAAATGATGTTGCCTGAGTGCAATTATGTGGAAGTATTATTATTTCTTAATCTTGTAACCGGAATATATTGGGTAGCATTCATTAGTATTTAGTGAAACACGGCAAACCCGAATGTCGGTTTGGTAAGTGATGATAAAGTTCACCCAGCACTAAGCCCGATGGTGTGTGAAATTCACGCATTAGCAGGGTATTAAGGGGGGCCAGTTCCTTTCCTTGTCCGGTTTCGTGTTTCCCCAGGAAGATCTAGTACCCGAAAAATCACGAAGCTTGGTTGGAGAAGAGGGTCCCCAGAGAGGCTAGCCCGGGAATCGAACCCCGGCCCTCCGGTCAGCAATCCAACGCTCAACCCCTGGACTACTGCAACCTCCCTATTTATAATTATTAAGTATGCATTTCAAAATTGCTTTGATGGAATCTGTCTGATGAGATTCTATTTTAAGCTTACCATTTTCGGTATCCAGTTTGATTCATAGTGAGAAGGCATAAAAAATGAAATAAAATAACAATAAAATATTGATTGTAAAATGAAACAAAAACATCGTAAACGAAACTCAAACAAAATTTCTATTTCTGAATAAAGAAGACAGCAAAAATGTTAGTATTGCTAATTTAGAAAATATTTTTCCTCGACACGCCTATTTCATGACTGCAAATTGAGAAAGAATCTTCTGGAGATAGGGTGAGTAATATTTTAGGATTGATTAGGACTATTTTATTCTTTAATAGGGTAAATTAAAAAAAAACAGATATTGTTATATTTTAGGCATGTTTTTTGAGTTCGCCAAAAATAGAATCTCTCTAGTTATTATTTGCCTTAAAAAAACATAATGCCATTAGATCGTTGATATCTTCATCACATATCTCTGCTAATTTGTAGACGTTATGGCAAAGTTTAAAATTTTCAAAATCAATGGCTCTTAAGAGAAGTTATGGTTTGATAAATATGCTTGGATAATTACATTTAAAATGGATAAAATTATAATAGAAAGCATTTTGCTGTAACTCCACTGTGCTGAATTGCAAATGTGAATGAAAGGGAGGTAAAACTACTTAGAGGATTAACTATTGCAAAATGTGTTCGTCGAGATAAGAGACGTTGATAAATTCGTGATCATTGAATACCATTTTCGTGATGGCATTTCCATTTCCTTTCTGCATCACTATGCTAAAAATTCGACTCATCAAAATGTAGCAGCCCATTCTTTGAATTCAACGTTTTATCCACCCTCGCCTTTTATTTTTTTTCAGTGAAATTTCAATGTGCTACCTCGAGGACTGTGTTCAATAAGCTCCTTCGAGCCCTCGCTGTTCCAAATGTGTATATATGAAGCATAAGGCGAAACGAGTTTTGCTTTGCGAGTTTGAAATGTGAAGAGCTTATATGGATGTGCACCGGGTTAGGGGCGTGATGGCACTTTCCCCTGGCGAAAACCCCGAAGGTGCTAACTCACAGACCGGAGAGAGAAATGACAAGAATATCGTAGCTGTAAATATTAAGGGTGTTAATAGCATCAAAGCTACGAGTATCATGTAAGAACGTTCACATACAATATGTAAGACAAATGCTTTGTAACCTTTTAATGACTCCATCACATTTTTATTGCTTATATTTGCTAATATTTTCATGTATTATAAAATTAAGGATGAAAATTGCATTTATGGATTTTTGGTTTTGCATTGTTAATTACGATTTGTACCATTATTTATTTAAAAACATCAAAATTACTCCAAAGTTCTCTATGAAATCATGTAATTAGTCATTGCATCGCCGGTAAAGTTGAAGTAGGTTCAACGCAGGTTTTTGTTCACGCAGATGTGAAGTCAAACCCCCTCGAAAGAGAAAGAATCTTAGATAACGAGGTAATTTACGTTAAATTCATTGTTTTCGTTCGACGTAGCCAAATGAATATTCCTCTATACGATGGTCATATTGAATTAGACACATAAATCCTTATAATTATTTATGCGGCGGAAAGGGTAACGTATATCCACTTACAGCCATACCACATTAGTTATTGCTTGTCACTACTACAGAGAGTTTGTGAGCATAATTAGGCAAACTGAATAGAGAACTGGGGGTTGGCGGCATAGCATGAGGACGTTTGAAGTCAAAGCCAAACTAAATTTTGAAATAGGCATTTTGGTTTGCTTGACATTGATCGGAAGGAAAAATTGACAGCTAACAAATGCGAGGCGTAGGCAATTGAGTACATTTTCAATTAATCATCCGAGATTTCACCTTACTCCGTTTCGACATTTAAATAGGTATTAACGTAAAACGAGAGGTTTTTCGTCTCAGTTAAACGGGAGATTTCAATCAAGGATTCCGGTTACACCGAAGACGACTCAGGGCGCCGCTCGATGACGTACACATACATATGAATAGCATTTGTTTATGTATTGCCTGCAAAGTCTGATGAATACCATTCATTTTTTCATACAAAAATATTAAACACATATTTTAATCTTTAACAAAATACAACGTCATAATGGATTTCAGTATCATTTGGTTTTCATTTAATTACATATATATTCAAAATTATTGAACTGAAATGGCAAAAATGAAGCAGGTGAATTTCTTTTGTGTGGTTTTGTGTATATTGAGTCAGCATTATTAAGATACCATTGCGATTTTCTTCTAAATTCTCTACTTGATGTTATCTTTTCTTTTGTCATATTGGTGATAAGCGGAAATATACAAATGTGAAAGTGGAAATCACAGCAATGAATAAATGCTCATTCCATTCAAATGCCATTCCAAAAAAATTTAAGAGTACTCAAACAAACTCTAAATTTAATTACAGAGAAAAAGAAAAACGCTAAAATTGTACTTTTACTTTCTCCTTCTGTTAGCGCATATAGTTTCGAGTATACGGGCCAGTTGATTCCCCGGAAAGGTTACCATTACCAATCCCAGGAATTCCACATACTACCTATTTGAATCAGAAATATAATGACACCGAGTTATGTAGTAAGTATTCGTTGCCAGGTGGCATATTCTTCTGTTTATAATAAGTTGGGACTCTTAATTTTTCCCACTCATGAACAATCTAGCATATATGTTAATATTCTAACGGGAAGGGTACCGCGTCAAGTAGTGACAAAGCAATACTTGAAATCTTCCTTTCAACACAAGTTAACGTTTACAATATGTTCAGAAATATAGGAATTCAAAATATGAACCAAATTTACACGAAACTCGCAATGTGACACCCAATTACTCTTGTCATATTAATCGGTAAGTGTCTTTAACGAAGGTAATTATCATTTTCTCTGCCATAAATCAGAAATTCATACTGATGCACTGATGCACTTAACACTGCACAACAAACAATTAGCATTGATGCACTTACGCTAATAATGGAAGATTAGATCCTTGGTAGACAGCAGCTCCGCAGTTCATGCGACCAAATTAAAAAAGACCCACTAATAATAAAATATAATGAAAAGAATACCAATAAATTATTTAAAGTAATACATGATGCATTTAAAATAATAGATAAATACATTTTCGGATGCTATTTGGATCCAAGCAAAAATGCAAAAGTGATTCTGAATTAAATAAACTTATCATTATCATCAGTACGTACCTAGGTTTTCGCGCCCACTGAATGTCCTTAAGCCAACAACGCAATGAATGAATATTACGACGTGCAACATTCTAATAATCTTATTTGACTCACATTCTGAGTTTTCCACATGGCTTCGTTTCACTAACATTCTCGTAAGTCGTAGTTCCGCAATTCCAAATGACACCGTTTTTCTTTTTGACCTGATGGATTTTGGATGTAATTAAACAAACGTGCCATTAGTGATAACATTGATACATTACTCTTTTGGAGAAGAATTGAGATCTGAAGGACTCTGGGCATACGAATTAGGCCAAATAATCCATTTCAATTACAACTTCAGCAAAACCTATGAATTTTGCTCCTGGAGTGAATGAATTTTTCAAGGGTAAGAGTCTTTGAATATCAAACCCTTATGATGACCGTGGAGAGACGAATGCGTTCTTGCTTTCACGAGAAGAGTTCTGAACTCTTAGAACAATTACAGCGCGGGATAGCAAAAAATGAAGAGTCAAAAGAATATACCATCGCTCGACGGAAGAATTCCCTTCCGCTTTGCGAAAGAACGTCAATTTCCCCACCTCCTCAACTTGTTTCTCAAATAAACAATAAAAAAATGATACGTGCGAGGAAGAGAGGCAGTGGTAAACGCAAAGATCCGTGACCTAGTGGGGATTGACCTTCTTTCTTTACGACAAAGTGTAAACAATGGAACCAGGGCTATCCATCTTTCATCGCGTGATATCGAGAGCATTGCCTCGGGGATACGGACGATCCCGGTCAAAGGAGAGAGCGACGCTCGTTGACCAAGAGTAACGGCCACGGGGCATTTATTGATGGATTAGACCGAGGAAGCGAGGGAGCCTGCCGGGACGTCGACGAGGCAGTATGAAGATAAGGGCTCGCGCATTGCCGTTCGGTCGGAAGACAAACGTGTCTGTCGGCGAACCGGAGCGGTGCAACAGAAGAACACTCCAGTCGGCCCATCAAACTCCATTTGATGTTGCTATACTCGTGCCTTGATTTTTTGTATTTTTCAAAACGAGAGATCTCAGAAGCTACGTAAGTGTTATCACAATTCCTGAGGGCGAGAAAGAAAATCAAAGCTCGATATTATTCCTCTGCCCTAGCATACTGTGGTTTCGTATTGCTTTCTTTATTTCATAATACTATTATATACATATTTACCATTCTTGGTTCTGTTTGAAGTTTTTGAACAACATATTACTTCAAAACATTGCAACGCTGCACTCAAAATGAGAATAAACACCAAGCAATTAGTTTTAAAATCACACAGAGTGAGATCGCGAAGATGAAATGATAGCAAGGATATAGGGAGTGCAATGCTTTTCAATTTTGAGAAATGCAAATATATATATGTAGAGCATCTAAACTGTATCTCAAACGGTAAAATAAAAATAATACATGTATTGCTGATTCCATGTAAAGATCAAATTCCAATCCACTTAGTTACATAAATATAATAAAACGAAAAATAACGCACAGTAAATATTTTCCACTTCCTGTTTCAAAACTTTAGTCACGCCACTGACCCGTATAGGTGCAGGAATAATATCAAATATTGGTTTCTAGGTCCCAAGCCAAGTAATAAAAGAGAAAAATATAATATATGCATACAAACATTCATATATAAATATGTGTGTGTGTATATATCCGACCCCGGTGGTGGCGGGGTAACGTCCTCGGCTGCCATTCCAAGGGTCGCGGGTTCGATTCCCGCCTGGGTGAGTTTTCCTCCACCTAGGGCTTGGGTGTTTGTAAATGTCATGATTGTTATCGTTGTTAATAGTTCGATGTAAAGGCCAGTACGTGCTGTTTTCGAACTTATACTGAATAAATAAAATAAATATATATGTCTATATAGTATAACGCTCACGAGAGCAATATAGCGTTTGGACCGCACAATATAACACAAAATAAAACAGCTTCAGCCGAAAATAGGCCGAGAGCTCATACAAACTAAAATGAGAGTGCCCTTTTACGTGTTATCTATTATAATGTGTGCTCTATTGTGCCGTTCAAATGTTATATACATATATATATATATTTATATATATAAAAATATATATATATAAAAAAATATATATATATATATATATATATATATATATATATATATATATATATATTTTATTTGTTTCTAAGTGATAAGCGTGATATATATAAATATATATATATATATATATATATATATATATATATATATATATATATATATATATATATATATATATATATATATATATATATATATTTATATATATCACGCTTATCACTTAGAAACAAATAAAATTGTCACAATTTTGGAAAAAATGATATTAGATAAAGTTATTTGCCTCTAGATAATTTATAAATGATTTTCATTTAATTTTTCAAATTTTTATTTTTCATATTTGTTTAATGAAGCTTACAAAACGTTTCAATGAACTCTGTTAAGTTCTTTTAAAGTACCAATTCATATTCCGACCTCTGTGGTATCAATAATTTTTCATTTACTGGGCGGTCACTATGCACCTAGTATCTTCAAAGGACCACAATTTTGTTTTCTCTTGGTTATTCCCTGAGGCAAATCGACCGGCGTTCCACTACTCTTCCAAGCCCAAGCGAGATCCAAGCGCGCGACGATTAGGTCGCGTTTCTGTTAAAATTTCCGGTGGTATCCCTTGACCACGGGGCTCGAAGCAAAGAGAGAAGAGTTCTCATGGCAGCCGAAGATGTTCTTGACTCGGAAGATGTTCCGCATGGAATGGCGATTCGTACCTGGTTCTGTTCAGAAGAACGAACTGGAGGCTTCCGATGACCATTGGCGCTCGGCGGTGAGGAAGTAGCTCAAACACTTCCAGCCAGTCATCTGAATAGTCTCCTTCCGTCGAACGCAGACTTTTGTTTAAGTTTGGTGGTTCATTGAGTGATCCTACTCGCATCCCAGGAATGAATTTCGCTGAGAGTGGAAAATATGTAAATATTTCTTTAATGCTTGGAACTCACCGCTTGCACGAGAGCTTTGAATGCAGAGAATGCTAATTTTTTGCCTTTACAAGGAACTCAAATAAGGTATACAGTTGAAATTTCAACCTCCACTACAGGTAGGAATTAGAATTTCCAGGTTTCCCATCCCTACTCATTTTAAAATTAACTCGTAGATGTTTAATTGAAAGAAGTAACTTGGTAATTCCACACGAACTTTATTAAAATACGACCTGGGTTTCGACTTTGGACGTCTATCATCAGGTCGCTTGATGCTGACGTCCAACGTCAAAACCTAGGTCGCAAATCAATAACGTGAAAGTGGAAATACCAAGTTTCTTCTTTCATTCAAATATGTTGTGTAAATTGCATAAATCTACGTCGGAGACAGAACATTTCCAGCTAGAAGACTTGGGCTGCACTGATAATGAAATTTATTTAATTCATTTACTTCTCTGCTACCTATGTGTAACAAATATCCTTCAATAACAGTAAGAGTAGGATCACAAAAAAAAAATTCACTACTAATTAAATGAAGTGCTGTTGGCCAATTAAAATTAGTAAATGATTGCATAACTGATCGTTAACTCTTAAATGTCACGCGTTTCATAGGAAAAGAATTGTCTGAAATACCTACTACCAAGTAATCCCCAAAATTACAGGCAGGATGGTGGCGGACGAGCCGATCCTCAATACAGTTCCAATGAAACGTACGAATAATCATATGTTACTGTGTAATGGAAACCTAATTATCATGCCAAGTACCTTTAAATAATGCTTACTTGAAGGAGAAGTCTACGAAAGAATTTTAAAAAGAAGGAAAATCAATCGCAAATTCTGTGTGACAAATGGCTTTACAAAGACCGCGGGTCCAAAAGAGAGGGTGAAGTAAGATTTGTGAAATTGAAACAGCAATCAAAAAGAAAGCTATTGGCATTAAGCTAGAAAATTTGGAAGAATTCTACAAATACAAAGCATGTTGGCCAATGATGGAAAGAAGACCAAATTGCCAAAAAGTCTGGGTACGAGAAAAAAAAGGTGTGGTATTCTACAAACAGAAGTGATATCTCAAATGGATAAGACCTAACGTGCCCTGAACCATATATGACATTCAATAATAAATATTGAAAAAAACGAAAAGTACAATATGTAAAACCAAAATTAGACGAATAATGACTTAAAGTATCAAAGATATAGCGACAAAAGACTTGCAGATATATTAATAAAACAATTATGCCCCACCACCATCCCTTCCCCCACTCACATACGTAGTCACCCATGCACCCTTCCACATTTCCGCCCTCTTCTTCTCTTCTCCACTACCCTCCCCTTACTTGCTTTTCAGCATATAAACTGGACTCCGAGTGATGAGTGGTACCTGACGATGATGTAATTCCATTGAAACCGGTCGCATTAAATTTTATTCCGTGGAAAATTGCCATTTTTTAATTAATGGAAATCGCACTCAACGAAAGCAACTACGGAAAAGGAATTCTAATATTTGTAAAAGATAGTGATGCCGTTTGAATCTAATGCAGAATTTGAATGATGTACCTGTCGAGGTGCACTCCTTCTGGAGTTACCTCTAGAATACATTGGCTTGACGTAATACTTGTATGCCAATTTATCTATAATGAAAACAAATTATATAATGGTAGCTGAAACCCTTTTAAGATGCATAAAAATAAATAAATTCATAAAATAAGACTATGGGGCAAATGAAAAAAAACTACGTGCCTAGAAATAAGAGAAAAATGAGGAATTGGGGTATAAAAAAGTAGCTGTTTCATGATTTAGTAACACTTAAAAGTTTTGAAAAAATATGAAACACAAACAATATTTTTGTAGCTTAGAGTGAAAACTATGCCGTTGGTAAATAGTTAGTGTAGCAATATGCTCAATTGCTCACCTATAAGGTTAATATTAATGTTCACACTTGTTAAAAAAGTACTCTTGATAAAAAATTTCTTAACTATTCAATGGAATGCGGCACTTTACTTAAAACGCTCTGGTAGACAGAAAAACAGACCAACAGGTTAGCTTGTAGGAAATTGAAATAAAATTTTAACCCGTTTGAACAAATAAATAAAATAAGTGGTTTATAATCAAACTTCATCCAAACATATTTTATATAGAATTTAAAACATGAGAGCTCTAAATTAATTTCTGAATTCATGGAAATTTTTGCAAGAATGGTCAGTCGAATTACTAAATTTTAACCCTATCGCAAACGTTTAATTCCTCACGTAGAATCCTTGTACCCTGTCGACATAATATCTCTCATATCGGATACGTCATAACCGACTAGTAAATTCAATTGTATGTAAGGATAACTCTTGTTCATTTCTCATTTATATAAAATCAATGCTTTTGCAAAGGTAGATCAAGAAAGAGAAAATATCTCATGTACTATTTATTCCTTCACCAAATTTTAAAGAAAATTTTAATCACCCTTTAAGTGATAATAAATAATTACCGACATCCCTGAAAGGCAAAGTATAACACTGTTACTAGGTAGGAGTTCAGTTCTTCAAATGATATTATAAACTGACTTAGGAACAGACGCCATTCTGAATGATAATCGAGAGAATGAACGAAAAAATAATGATAGCGGAGATAAAAGCAGCACAAAGCACCTGATTTAAGCATGGAAAACCTAATATTGGCACTGAGGATTTCAAATCGATATTATCAGCGAAAGAAAAAGATGTCTGGGACCACTTCACAGTCAAGTGTTAGTTAGGTACGATATGCTACTCTTCGAATACCGGTTAGAGCACCCCCTGTATTTACCTTTTCCGATCGTGTACCGTACCAAATTCGTTTCGTCCAGTAAGATAATCTTCTCCCTTGTAATTTCGAGTCGGATGTTCTCATCCCAGTGGCCCTAGCTGAGGGACAGCCTCGTCCTGGCTCGCCAGGGCGCTCCGAAGGGCCATTGTGCACTCGACCAGGCCGTGTCCTTCAACCGAACGCAGCGAAGACCCTCGGGTGGTGGGACCGGATGGATGATGACCTCGAATGCCACTCGTGCAACGGCCTTAACATTCGGCATGAAAACGGGAGTATTTCCGCGGGAGATGGGAGTACTTGTGGCTCCTCTCGGCTTGGGGCAACACGTCTCTCGGGAGAGGAACAGTCGCATGAATTGAATGAGTGCTCCTGGAAACAAATACAGGGCCGGCCCTGGAGCGAAGGGATGGAATCGGAAGCAGCACGGAAGAAACACACTTATAATAAACTTGCCACAAACCGTCACTCTCTACTTGCATTTGATTCAAATCTACATACACCATAAAATTCTCATTCCCTCAGATGTTAAACCATATCAGCATAGTTTCAGTGTTTCTGACTATCAACTAAGTGAATCGGACGTTATGTCTAAGTGACATTGCCACCACAATGGACCTTTAACAATATTCCTTTATTACTGACGAAGGAGGAAATAATGGAATATTTAAATTTTCAATTAAAATTTTATAAGCAAGCCGTAATGTTCTTAAATATATTTCACCTTGAAGTTATAAATCTATATTTAAACTCTCCGTTCAACTTCTTGAAGGTAAATATCCATGACGACTGTCCTTTAAACCTAATTCAGAATATATTTGTTTGATACTGGAAAATCAAAATTATTTGCTTCAACAGACTTTAAAAATTGATGTATTTGAGAGACTATAGAATTAATGGAACAGTGTAATGAGATAAAGATTTTTTTCGATACACACTTATCTATAAAGTCTATAAAGGTAATCAAACGTGGAAAACGTGTTGCACGCGTGAACGTCACTTAATAATAAGATATCAAAAAAATATAACGATATGTCGGAACTGCAAGAAATTCTTTAATTAATTTAAACAAGATGATCACCCTTGTCTCTTGTTCTGTTTATTCACAAGTTATTCAAGTTACACAACACAAAATGCAATAATTAAACATTAATTTCTCACTATTCATGGGCTTTCTATTTACATTCATGGGGTTAGTTGGTAAAATCTCATTTCTTTATGTAATTTAGACCCACAAGAGAGAGTACCTAAAAATAAAAGACGTCGATTTCATATAAATTGTATCTAATTAAAGTCACATCCAAGCCTTTAGATAAAACAACCGTTGAATATTTCACCCCCCCTTTGGGACTTGTTAATTTTCCATAAAATGTTTCTTTTTTGGAAGCATAAAATGTTCAAGAATTAAACTCCGTTTTTGGCAGGACCTAATTGAACTTTGATACGAAAAAAAAACAAAAAATGATGAATGTGAATCAATCCACCATCATAGCTTCAGAGGTGCTCATTAGTTCAAATGAGAGCATGTCTCCTGCATTCATCGATTTTTTGTATTAATCATTCAATGGCATGTGGAAGAGTTTAGAAAGAGTTCCTACTGGCGTCTGAGAAATGAAAGTTTGTAAAAGTATGCATTAACTTTTATTATTTATTTTTAAAAGTCTGTAATTTGTGAATGAAATGTAAGCAGACACCATATAAACTTTTTAATGATCATGATCGTTAAAGAGTAGAGTTATATTAATTTGAAGACTAATATAGATAAATATTAATCAAGTTAATAATAAATTATTGTGTCATACAAAAACTGCTGGAGAAGGCAAGGAAATTCACCTTGATTATTTACGCATGACCTAAGGATGGACGCAAATATGAATAGTTAAGCCCTAGCAACTATGTAACCCGCTGGGTCGTATGTCAGAAATTAAAGCATTTGAAAAAAAACACTCATTGTTTACCACGCCGAATTAGAAGTAAAGTAATGATATGCAACAGAAAAACTAATCATTAATATTAAAATAATTGTAATACATTAATTTGAAACAATGCAATTTTTCAGCAATCCAAATCTATGCATCCGTTTTCACAACTACCAATTTTCCCATAAATTTTTATTAAATGGAATAACGGAACAGAAAAAGGACGCAGAAAGCATAGTAGGAATTTTCTGGGGAAACATTTGAAATCATTTCCCTCCATTCTTATCTTTTAGGTTTTATCTATATTTAAACTGTATACTGTCATTCTTATTACATCAGAAGTGCTAACCTTACGCAATGAGAAGATGATTTTATGCCCACATCACGTTTTCGGACGATAAAACAGTGCCATCTGAAGTCAATAGGCTGTCATTCAACGCTTCTCTGAGGAATATTTTCCATCGAACAATACGCTAACGCTTTAGTACTCCTCATTTTGTACAGCAAATTAACTAAATGAAAAGTTATGTGTTTCCCATTTATGTGCCGAAAAAAATCGCTATATGTCCCTAACCACTGACGTCGCAACAAAAAGTCCAACTAAAATCCCCCCAAGGGGGCTTTGTGGAATGAAATGGCCACAACTAAATTGTGAATTTTCATTGGTGGTGGGGCAGTACTTCCAGCGAAGGTGGAAGGAACGAGGGCTCGGGAGTGATTGCAATGGCAGAGGGAGGAAAGAGGGTGAGGGGTGGGAAAGAGAGAGAGAGTGGGGGGGAGGGTGGCAGCAACCGCGAGGGAGAACCAACAGGCACTATATTTTCCTAAGCCGCAGATCACTTTCTAATACTCACGCTACGCCCACTACCCCGTTTCCGCCGAGTGATTTACATTCCCATCCCATTTTACACCCTACCCTCTCCCCTTCCTTCCTTCCTCCCTACTTTCCACAGAATACACCACCTCTACCTCCCACATCACCTTACACGGCCCTCACCCCACAAGAAAACTCTCGTCTCTAATCCATATAAGACGAAAATCGCATTCAGAGACCAGAGGTTTTCAGGAGAGAGAGAGGGAAGGGGGGTGGAATAGGGTAGAAGAGGGGTGTGCGCGGATTGGGATGAGAGAGAAGGGAAAAATCAAAGAAATGGAGGAGGCGAAAGAAGCGTTGACATAGGATTTTGAATTTTCATTCGCGGAAAAGGGATTCTGGCCCGCGGAGATGAGATCGTTGGTTCCTTGGCTTTCCGTCCACGGGGCGTTTTCATCCTCCATCCCCACCCCCATCCCTCACCCACTCACTCTATCCCTCCACCCACTTCGATCTGCCTTTTTACTCCCCCTCCACCCTCCTCCTCGGAAAGACCTGCGTCACACACTAAACCTCGCGCACGCATGTGTTTGTGTGTTTGTGCGAGGAGTAATATATATATACTATATATATATATATATATATATATATATATATATATATATATATATATATATATATATATATATATATATATATATATCACTCCTCCTATATATATGTGTGTGTGTCATTCCATCTTTTTACGGTACCTCTACCATAACCCCTCCTCCTTTTCAGGGAAAGGAGGTGGGGAGCGTTTCCTCCCTGACGAAAGAAATTGGAAATTTCGTTGAAAAGATAAATCCAAACTCTGCTGCGAGGAGCGATTCTATACGGCGAGATGACGGGGGAGGGTTGAGTGGCGGGCGAGGGTGTGGGGAGGGAGGGAGGGGTTGGTTGGCGAGAGCACCTACAGGTATAGGTGGGGACGCGTGCGAATGCTTCGGCAAGGGGGTGGACGAAGTAGGGGCGTGGACTGAGATAGGTGCAGGAGTGTCGAAATAAGAGGGGGTGGGTCGAGGGGTCGACTGATTTGTCCATTTGATCGATCTACGACCGGCCACAGAGTTGGGAGGGGTGTTGTGGGGGTGACTCGTCTTCCTTTCCCCACAACCGCCCGCGTTCGCCAACTGAGGAACTATTACAACGCCGCACTCTCTGCCCCCGGTCGGACGAGTGAATATAATAGTATATATGTCTTCTCGTTGTAAATTTCGAGTGGAGAAAGCAGACAGAAAATTAGGAAAACAATTAAAAAATAGAAATAAAAAGAATATTTAGGTATTTCATTTTTCGGTGTTGAGGACAATATTCTTTCGGCGTGATTATTTTACATCAAACTATGTATTTGTAACCATGTAAACGTAAATTATCTCTGAGCGTTTCTTCTTATGAGTTTGATTTGATATACGTTTATGTCCTGTCAATGGCCATCACCGAAAATTCTCGAGTAAATTTGGGGAAAATGCATTGCATATCATAGCGCAAATTACTATAGTTCTTCAAAATAACGCTCTTTTTTTGCATCGACACACCGATGTCCGAGCCTCTGCTAGCCGTGGTTCGCTTCCTGAAGGGCGTCGACTAGAAACTCGTTCAAGCACCTCGTAATGGTCTCTTTGACGTTACCAACTATTATAAAATGGTTTCTATCTCAAATCATTTTAATTCTGTGGAGTATTAATTAGTTCTGCGGAGCCACATCGTAGCTTTAGGGCGGCTTTTAGGCTTTTATATATATATAGTACATTACAAAGTAACAAACAATATAGAAACAAAAAAAGGAACACTTACATGTTATTTCCTGATAATTTTGACGGTATTCTACTCCATCTTCATCGGAAGATAGAGAAGTAAGATTACATCTCTATCTAAGACGGAGTAGAATTCCGTCGAAATTATCAAAAAATAACGTGTGAGTGTTCCTTTTTTTTGTTTCTATATTGTTTGTTACTGTGTAATGTACTATTCGGCACTTCCAGGCTACGTCTACGAAAGCATATATATATATATATATATATATATATATATATATATATATATATATATATATATATATATATATATATATATATATAATATCTTCGAAATGGAACGCTCTTCGGCGACACATAAATATATTAAAAACACAGATGTAGATTTTTAGAATATAGAGACACAAAGAAAGGACACTCACAATTTGTTATTTTACGTTTCGACAGCACGGCTGTCGTCTTCAGAAACAGAAACGATTCTGAAGACGACAGCCGTGCTGTCGAAACGTAAAATAACAAATTGTGAGTGTCCTTTCTTTGTGTCTCTATATTCTAAAAATCTACATCTGTGTTTTTTATATATTTGTATATATATATATATATATATATATATATATATATATATATATAGTACAATACACAGTAACACATAATATAGAAACACAAAAAAAGAGAACACTCACACGTATTTTCTTGATATTTCGACGGAAACAATCCGTCTTCCTCTGAAGATGTAGAAGTAATGACTGCTGGAATTGTTGAGGTGAGGGGTGCGAGAGAAAGGGAAGGGGGCCAGGGGAAGGGGAGAACGGGAGGCGAAGGAGGGGTGAAAGGAATGGTTGGGGAGAGGAAAGGGAGAGGGAAGGGGTGGAAGTAACAGTTTTAGGCCACTCCCATCAGTGAACGACATTGAGGCCCGGATGCTGATAGGCCATACAGATGTAAATGAAAGCCAATTCAAGGGTTTTTAATTCTATAGGGTTATCGGATGTGGGAAGGGACGCTAGGACGGAAACATTGTAACACTGGTTGAAGGGGGTATTGTGATGGGAAGCATGTTTAGGGATGGGGAGACCCGCGGACGGGGAGGAGGGATTGCACGAGGCGCGGTGGTTGTTAATCCTAATGTTGAGTGGTGTGGAACATTGGCCTATGTAAAAGGACGGGCAGAGTTTACAGGTAAGAAGATAAACAACATTCTTGGAAGTGCAAGAGGAATAGGGGAAGGGCGGGAGAGAGTTGAATGGTGGGATGGAGTGGGGTGGAGTGGTGAAAATAGGGCAGGTTTTGCATCTTGCTCGATGACATGGAGTGGGTATGGCTCTGGGTGTGTGAGGGGATTTTGAGAGTGGCCTGGTGGATTTGAGGATATCTGCTAGGTTGGCGGGACGTTTGAAGGTGACAGAGGGGCAATTGGGGAGAAGGTTGGAGGAAGTGTTGTGATTTTTGAGGATGGGGAATAGGTCTTTGAGGATGACTTTGAAAGACTCTATGAAAGCATATACTATATACTGTTGCTATGAGCAATCACCCTGTCATCTTCTGTCAACGTGCTGTGTCTACGGTTCCAGTATTGTAAGCTGAAACTACCTTTCTCAGTGTCCTATCCTTCCCTTCACTACTGTTTCTCTATTTTTCCTCTTCCACTTAATCACCATCCCAACACCCTTCCTTTATATATTTTTGCACCCTTCCAATGATGAACGACTTTGATCCCACATCATCTTGGTTACGCCAGATTCGGAAATTTTCCCGCAAACTCGCCCAATACACCTGCCATTCTGAATTTCTTTCGGCATGCATTGCATTGGGTATCATTCCCAATGGCTTATGCATTAAGTTCCCTATATCAGGCCTACCTTCCGTCCTGCACCCCAGTCTACATGCACTCAAGTTTCAACAGTCCTTTCTTTTTTGCACGTTCATCCGAGATCAATACAATGGCCTCATTCACAAATATCACAATTCCACACATTCCCTCATCAACATTCTTTCTCTCACTTCCCCACATCTCCTCCCGAATGTAAACCGAATCCTCAAATCGGCTCTCCGCTCCCTTGAGTTCCGACGCAGAAAAGCCTTAAACAAATTGTCCAATCTTTGCACTTCTTACTTCCGCCAAGGCCTTGCCTTACCTCTCCAACTTGTCAAACCTAGCCCTCCTCCCCCACCCCTTTACCTACAGAAACCGGATTTAGCGACTGTTTTCCACCTACCCCCACCTTCCCTACCAACACCAGGAATTCCACCGAGCCGTTGCCACCAACAAAACCCTTCTCAATCCGTCCCTTCCCCGCCGGCTGACCAAGCAAAAGATACTGCCGAACACGTGCTGAACCTCTCTAGCACAACGCTGAATGAGCACCAAACCTCTCTTCTGGGAAAAGGCCTCTCTTTTTCCCCCACCCCCAAGGTTAATCACGTGACCATCCTCGCAGACGTCATCAATTTTGCCAGAAATCTTAGATGGCGACATTTCTGGGCGATGCAACCCGCCACTCAATCCCCCGCACACACACACAGCGCTCTCACCAAGTTCCGGCCGCCTTCCCACCTTGAGCCTCCACCGCTCCCTCCAAATCACCCGGTCGAAATCTTTATCAATCTTCTCCTGTCCAAAACATCTAGTCCTTCTTTCCTTAAATCTCTAAATCCGAAAACTAATCTCTCCCCGGCCGAATTAGCTGAGTTAAAAAAACTCACACGCAACCCCAACCTAGTCATCACTTCTGCCGACAAGGGTTCGACAGTTGTAATCCTAAACACTACAGACTACCTTCAAGAATGCAACAGATTACTCTCCGACACTTCCTCCTATCAACATATTCCTGCTGACCCTAACCCCGCATTCCAAAAAGAAATAATCGCTTTCCTCCGAGACAATGGCCCTAAGGAGAATCTTTCCCCCAGGGACATCTCCCTCCTTTCCCATTCCCAACCTCACACCCCTCACTTCTACATCCTTCCTAAGATCCACAAACCCAACAACCCAGGCCGCCCTATAGTCTCCTCGCGTAGCTCTCCGACCGAAAGAATTTCCGCCTTCGTGGACCACTATCTCCAACCTTTAGTTCACTCCCTACCCTCCTTTATCAAAGATACCTACCACTTCCTCAGATTGCTCCACTCAACTTCACTCCCTCCTGACACCCAAATTACTATGGCTACAATCGATGTCACCTCCTTATACACATCCATTCCTCACCAAGAAGGCCTTTCTTCCCTACGTTACTTCCTCTCCAAACGCCCTACCCCTCAAATCCCCAGTACCGATTTTCTCATTGATCTTTCCAACTTCATTCTCACCCGCAACTCCTTTTCTTTCAACAATAACCATTACCTCCAAATAAAGGGCTGTGCCATGGGTAGCAGATTCAGCCCTTCATATGCAAACCTCCACCTCGGTGTCCTGGAAGAGAATTTCCTTTCCAACTATCCTCTGCAACCTCTCCTGTGGCTCCGATACATTGACGACATCTTTCTACTATGGCCACACGGCATAGATTCCCTCAATTCCTTCATCTCCAAACTCAATGATTCCTCATCTTTGTCTTTCACCTCGACCATTTCATCCTCTCAGATTACCTTCCTCGATGTTAATATTTCCCTCAGCAACAACAAATTCCTTACCTCTGTTCACACCAAACCTACTAATAAGCAGCAATACCTTCATTACAGCAGTTGTCACCCCTCCCATACCAAGCGCTCCCTCCCTTACTCTCTTTCTATCCGCGGTCACCGCATTTGCAACCATCCCGAATCCCTTAACAAATACCTTAACAACCTTCACCACTCCCTCCTCCAACGAGGATACCCTGATTCTCTCCTCCATAAAAAAATACTTAAACATTCCTACACCCCCAAGCCTGCGTCTACCACAGACTCCCAGCCTCTCTCAATCTGTACGACCTACTTCCCAGGCATTCAGTCTCTCAAAGTCATCCTCAAAGACCTATTCCCCATCCTCAAAAATCACAACACTTCCTCCAACCTTCTCCCCAATTGCCCCTCTGTCACCTTCAAACGTCCCGCCAACCTAGCAGATATCCTCAAATCCACCAGGCCACTCTCAAAATCCCCTCACACACCCAGAGCCATACCCACTCCATGTCATCGAGCAAGATGCAAAACCTGCCCTATTTTCACCACTCCACCCCACTCCATCCCACCATTCAACTCTCTCCCGCCCTTCCCCTATTCCTCTTGCACTTCCAAGAATGTTGTTTATCTTCTTACCTGTAAACTCTGCCCGTCCTTTTACATAGGCCAATGTTCCACACCACTCAACATTAGGATTAACAACCACCGCGCCTCGTGCAATCCCTCCTCCCCGTCCGCGGGTCTCCCCATCCCTAAACATGCTTCCCATCACAATACCCCCTTCAACCAGTGTTACAATGTTTCCGTCCTAGCGTCCCTTCCCACATCCGATAACCCTATAGAATTAAAAACCCTTGAATTGGCTTTCATTTACATCTGTATGGCCTATCAGCATCCGGTCCTCAATGTCGTTCACTGATGGGAGTGGCCTAAAACTGTTACTTCCACCCCTTCCCTCTCCCTTTCCTCTCCCCAACCATTCCTTTCACCCCTCCTTCGCCTCCCGTTCTCCCCTTCCCCTGGCCCCCTTCCCTTTCTCTCGCACCCCTCACCTCAACAATTCCAGCAGTCATTACTTCTACATCTTCAGAGGAAGACGGATTGTTTCCGTCGAAATATCAAGAAAATACGTGTGAGTGTTCTCTTTTTTTGTGTTTCTATATTATGTGTTACTGTGTATTGTACTATTCGGCACTTCCGTGTTACGTCTATGAAAGCATATACTATATATATATATATATATATATATATATATATATATATATATATATATATATATATTATTCAGACATATATCATAGCCATGTCAAAGATATTCTTTCTGACGCGTTGGACTTTTCTTCAGCCTTTCGAGGATTATTTATGTATGTAACCATAATCTATTAAACCAATCTTTGATTTGATGACTGTGGTTATTTAATTAAATATCATCAGAATTTTCCCTACCAAAGCTAATTTTGAAATAGAAAACTCAGAATTAAGAGTGAAATTTCAGTTCCGAGACTGAATGTGAAATTCATTTGAATTTCTCAAATCACTTAAAATAATCATGTGGAACTGCAACAGGAAGTAATATTTTGTCGCTAAGTTGATAAAATATGTTATTAGGATATTTTATACCTAAATTCATGTGAAGGAATCCCAGTAATATTTTTAATGAAGCCAAGGATTTGAATAGGCCTGACTCCAATTTCCAAACGTGGAAATGATCCCACTGGAGTTTATATCACTAGGATTATTTTCTGCAGAGTAGGTTGTCATTTGTCCTCATACCTATATATAATACATTTCATGGGAATGACTACCAATAATTCTACAAAATACATTTTTGATACAATAATTTTCAAAAACAAATTAAAATTAAAATTACTCGATGGATCTCTTCGCTTCATGACTTGTTGGTTTTGGTTCTGTGCCTTTAATGAAACGATTTGGACTACTATTGACGTAAAATTTCCAAAAAGTAACACCCAAAATCATTTGCTATATAAATAAGAATTATTTTAATAATGGTTGAATCAAAAATAATGAAATTATCTCTGAAGAAACTAAAATTCTTGAATCCGTGAGTATTCTTTCCTTTCTTTTGCCTCATTAACACACTTCTAAAAGTAATGGACCCTAACGCTTACGAAACCGCCACCATGTAACCTTTCACAACCCAAATTACTATTGCTATCCTTGGCTGTATTGAAAGAAGCTTATTGTCGAAATGGAAATGTATCCGCTCATCACATATTCCACATGGAACATATAAGTATCCCCTCTATCCCTCCCTCAATCTCTCTCTCCCTCTATCCTCATCCCTACCCATTAAACGCATTTCCTTGGAAGTTCTGCGAGCGATATCGACATTAAAATTGATACGGTCGAAGAAAGGAGGAAAGGGTCTGGTGGCCGAGGAGCAAGGCCAAGAGAGGAACAATGGGAGCGGAGGTGAAAGGTCGCAGGGACAGTGAGGAAGGCAGGATTTGCGGAGCAGCAGGCGAAAAGATAGAATGCGGGAAAAGGAAAGAGCAGGAAGTGGACCATATGGGAGAAGGCGGATATGGGCTCAGCGGACCAGAATTGATGGTGAAAGGGCTATGCGTAGTGAATGGTCGGGCGGAATAATGTAGTAGAAAATTATCTGCATCTACTGCAGCAGCGTGCCGCAGCCTACTTTTCATATTACTTATTAAAATTTGGATCCCCTTCCATATTTCCTCAGTTTTACGATTCATTTGGTGGATTCATAATACCGTATTTACTGTTATAAATCCTGATTGGCTGTTTGAACAGACAAAGTCATCAAGGTATCAATTAGGATCTACTCAAAATTTGATAAGTATATTCATCATATGACTCCTTTTTCAAAGCCATAAGAGGGCACAGTGCAAAGGCAACAGTTTTGGGATGCAACTTTCTCTTAATAATAATTCATAATAAGCTAGCAAGTCTTGGCTTATAAAAACATTCAAGAGAAGGTCTCAGCTCTTTCTAATTGAATCAATAGATGTGAGGACAATTTTGACGGCAAGGAAGCTGGGAAGGTCAAGCAGGAAATGTGTTCGGACTCCGTGAGGTGAGGTAAAGTCAGAGAGAACTATAGATACGATGGTTGAGTAATGTATTTGCCTAGGGATGATAGTGGCGTGTTATTGGCACATTTAAAGGGAACTTTGTTTAAAGTAGAAGAAATGGCATCCTATGTAAAACGAAATCTAGCACTAAAGGAGTGCATTGTAGCCCTGGGGCCTCTTAATGTTTTATGTGAGAAAGCTAAGCTTTATGCCAGAAGGCTTTCAATTTCGTCAAGTTTTACATGTCATACGAAATGACTCGTATGACTGATGAGAAATTCTGCGACGTCGTGGATACCATTCCATCGATGCCGTAAACCAAGGTCTGAAAAAGAAGTCTTTGTTTAAGAAACATGACAAGATGAGTAGCCCAAAGAAAAGATAGGTATCTTGTGTCATTCATCTGAATTCAATTAACTGAAATAAAAGTTTATTTCATTTTGGAAATAACATTTTCGAATAATATCACCCAATTGGAAATCATCCCTCATTTGGATGAATTAACAGATATTTTTGTAGTGATCGAAAATTTAAATTAAGTTTTGAAAAGAGTGGGGCATGAAAAAAGAATTAAGATGTGTAAATAGAGGAAAAGATAGGAGTATTAGTTTTATGTAATATGATAAATAATATTAATATATACAAGTTGTGGAAAAAGGTAGGAATACCAAAAGTATGAATAAAATTTTGTGATCTAATCTAAATAACTGATTTGATTAAACCAATTTCGATACACCTTAGAATTTTTGGTTAGGTTAAAAAGCTAATATATCCTTATACGTATATAAATCCAAAGCTCGGGTGCCAAGACTTGAATTACTTCAAACTAAGGAATTTATTATTGTACGGTCCCGTGCTTCAAGCAATACTCACATATGATAGGTAGATGAAAATAACACGAGGAAGTATACGCCAAATAACCTAATTAACTCCAACATATATATCTAACAACTTCCCCAATCAATGTATGACGCTGAAATTCTATATGTAAATTAAGCACAATCGGAGGGAAGAGTTGGTGTGGGAACATCTCTGTGGAGGATCAAGAACTGAATGCCTAAAGTGGAGAATGGGAAATATAAATGTTAGAATCATTGAAAAGAAGAATAGGCTAAGCCTGGATGAGAACAGAGTGCAAGTGTACAACAAATTATAAGATTAATTACTGCCGATGATGATGAACACTTATATGATAATAATCATAAATTTTATAAAGGAAATGTCAAGTCTGATGAGCTAACATCTTATTTTGCCACTGTAATTGCAGTAAATAAATAATATGTTCCAAATATATTTTCAAAGTTGTGTATACCCCTTACAGCGTGCACCGCTCAATAATAAGTTTCATTATACGTATTATTGGGGTCAACATGGTGGTAGTCGATGAAAATGTGCCGCAACTAACCAATTAATATTAATAAATTAATAAAAAGATTAAAATTCCATTACCGTAGTATGGACGCGGCTATTAATTGTATTTCGTTTCCCAAAATTTGAGGAAAATTTTTCATCATTGATCAAAAACTTTACATACTGACTGCAATCATTAAAGCAGAACTACAGATTTAATGAGTTATTATCTCTTAGGTGCAAGAGGTTTTGCAACATGTGAGGCATAGAAAATGTGATGGGTGATATACTGATTCTTAATTTGAGATTGAAAATAGCAGTGTAAGTCAAAGTACGAGTCTATCCGTTAAATTTTATGATATGTTACACACAAGTACACTAGATAACATATGCACCTGAAAAACAGCTTTGAATTATAATAGTCTATTCAATCGGATTGCATAGCTTTAGAGTTAATTGTAGAGTTAAAACGCACTTTTTCCAATTATTCGACCGTTGAGAAATGCATCAAAATTGAAAATTATAGCAGTTACACAACTCACAGCTTTACTCCTGAATTTAAGAAAAACCTGGCCGTTGGAATCATATAAAATAGAAACCTGAGTAAAGTAGAATTTAGTCCGTACCAATTAATCAATACACTGATTTAATTAAATTCAGTCTATAATTCCTTTTAAAAAACCCTTATTTTAAAAATCGTTCATTACCGAGGAACCCGGAGTATTCCAACGGCTGGTCGTTGAATCTGAGAGCTTAGTGTATTCCATGGCATAGTAAAGACGCGTAAACAGGAGCGAGTACCAGTATTTTAGAAAAACTCACGTCATGGATTAAACAGGACTTGGCTGAGGAGAAAAAGGGAATGAAATGGAGGTCAAAAGATTGAATGAGTGCGGAGGGGGACAGATGATCTGTTTAAGGGGCAGAGGTATTACATTGGGGAAGGTGGGCGACCCCGTAGTGACACTGCACGGTGGAGGCAAGGAGGGGGGCACTCTGCGTGCGCCCATTCCACGACAAGCATCACAAGCCGGTGCGGGGAAATAAAAGGTTTTCTTTCGGCTGCCGTAGAGGACGTCTAAATGTTAGCCCTCAATCGAGCGAGAAATAGTGAATAGTCCACATCGGGAAACTGGGTCGCCTTATCAATCCCTTTTCAGTGGATTCCTGACAATACTCTCGGCTCTAACTCCGTGACCTGTATTAAACTGGAATGAAGAAATTCAATGTTCATTTCCTTTGGAAAAATATACAGCTAGACTCATGAGGAAAGTTTCATAACTAAAATATAATGCGTTGCTAAGGGTTTATTCAAACTCATGGTGAATTCCTCCCTGGAGACGCATTCGTCTTTATAAAAGGATTCAAAACACGTTGCGGAGGTAAGGATATGCAAGGTTTGACGAAACATACAATCTCTCAATCGCTGCCAATAAATTTAGCGTTAGTTCCCAGTTAATTCAAGGAATAAATCTAAAATTACCACAGGAATCATCAATTAGCGTTGACATTTAAAACTTGAGATTATGAACATCAAGCATATTTCGTCATTTTTAAACATGGAAATATATTAGACTCCAGAAAAGTATGCATGCTTAGAGGGGGTGATGATTACTTATCTAATCGGCACGTTGTCACATCCTTTAGTCATCGCAAATACTGGATAAAAAGCAAAAGCATTGTGGTCCAAATCGGGCATAAAATACTAAAAGGGATTTCATTCCCTATTTTCATTTTACATATTTTCAAATTCTGAAACTTTTCTGTGAGTTCATACAAATTGAATAACTGACTTTAAAATTCCCTAATCAAACGAAATAATTTCTAACAGGGTGATCACGTTAATCGGGAGAGATTAAAATCAAACCTGAATGGCAGTTGAAGGCAGATATTCTGAAGTATTCAATTGAAACATCAAATGATATAGTATCTTCAAGTTTTTTTTTAATGTATCAATGCAAGTTAAATATTTACATCAATTTCAGAGCGAATTTCATTAATATTTGGGTTTTATCTATAGATAATCACCGGCGATATTATGAAGCATTGGAGACTGAAATCAGCAAGCCAAGATTGTTCTGATGGAACGCGAAATATAGGATGCGTGTGGATGGCACTGGTTTCAGTATTAAAAAGCAAACTTCGCACAGTTATTATGTAGCAATCCTTTATGATGTTAAATCTGAAGGTTTTGTGCGAGAGGGAGGTAAGGAGATCATTGCACGATGGATAGGTCGGCGGGACGAAGTGTGGGAGCTGCCGGGACACCCGTGAAGTACATGTATATAGGGCATACGTCATGGATTCCCATTGCTACCTTTTCTGATCTATGATAAGCTCCATCTCTCCCTAAAAACATCCTGGATAAAAAATTATTACACTTTATTTTCTTCCCCAGAAAACAAATATTAGTCATCCCCTCATAAATGTTTGAAGAATCCTCGCTTGACGATGGCTACGTTAAGGGGGCTATAGTTATGTCATGGATGAAGGGCACATAAAGTTCTTAAAAATATATTTCTAAATAAGTGTGTGTCTTTGATGTTGGTGAATATTGCACGAGTTCTTGGTCACGATCCCACCGATGTATGGATGAAATAGAACTCACTAAAATATGTTTGAGCTAAATTTGGCAAGATTAAAAAAATAATTATTCGTGATACTTAAAGTTCTAGTAATAAAATTAATCATTTTATTGTTTAAAACAAATAAAATATAATAAGAATGTATTTAACTTTGATTTTGACTGATTTTTAGAGGACAAATTAACAAGAAACAGATTCTCAACTTGAAAATTCTACAAATATAATGACTTTCTTGCTAGTGACATTCATATATGTACGAGGGTTATTTGAAAGTTTCCGGCATCAGCATGAAGATGGCAGTGCTATTCAACAAAAGTTGGAGGATGTGTTTGCGCATGTGTTGAAAGGTACTCAAAAATACTTCAGCCATTTTGGATACTATTCTGCTGAATTTGTCGCTTGGCAATCGTTTGAGTGAGTCGTTGCGAGGGTTTCTGTAAAAATTGAAAACATTGAGCAACGAGCTGTAAATGCTATAGATTGTTTTTGAAAGAGAATGCGCCTATTTAAATCAAAGACAAGTTGGATGTTGTGTTTTGGGGACTCTGCAGCATCATTTATGACCGTGAAATTTAGAGAAGCTGATTTTAAACGAGGCTTTACCAGGTCGACTGATGATGAGCGTTCGGGATGGTCAAAAATTGCGACAACCACCGATAATATAAAACAATGTCACCAAATAGTACTGAATGACCATCGAATTAAGGTTAGCGAGATAGCAGAGGCTATGGGCTATTAAAAGGACGCGTTCGTCATATAATGACTTGAAAGCCTAAGCTGTCCGCGCGTAGGTTGCCACGTCTGCTCACTTTGGACCAAAAGCGCATTCGACTGAACATTTCCAAGGGGCGGTTTGGGGAGGTTTAAGCGAAGCGAGTCAGATTCCTTGCGTCGATTCACAACTGTAGACGAAAATGGATTAATCTGTAAACTCTTAAGACGAAATAACAGTCAACATAAGGGATTGCAAAGGTTGAACCTGCTCCAGGAAAGGTAAAGACGCTTCCATTGGCCGGGAAGGTGATATCGATTGTCACGAAATTGTGTCTATTGATTATCTTCAAAAAGGTGAAACAATAACGGGAGAGTATTATGCATCATTACTTGACAAACTGAGGACAGAAATGTCAAAATAAGACGGCATTTGAAGAAGAAGAAAGTGCTTTTTTATTTACGTACGACTTTCTAGGGAGTGTGGCAGGGAGTGATTATACACTAGGCCACTTTTGAACCAAAATAATTTTCCCACCTAGTGCGGTCCGACAACGTTATCTTGATCCTTTATCTTTAGTGGGGAAAATAGCATTTTAAATCAATCTGTTCTATACTTGATCTCTCTGTTCTCAATGACACAATGATCTCTTCTACGGTAGTGCGATGGGGGTAATGAAACATTTTCAACATTATTGCTAAAGAGACGTCCTTCCGATTAATGTGACTCTAATTTAACCTTCAATCCGTGCGTGATTCCCAACCTAGCTCCTCTAATGATTTTGATAAACCACTCACTTTGTCATAACGACGTTTTGCAAATCTAGCCCTACGCTGCACGCCATCCAATGCGGCAATCAAACCCATTTCATGAAGGATTCCATATAATAGCAACATAATATAATGAGACCTCTCCTGCGAAATTCGTATTTTTAACCTTGTCCTCATATTTCCCCAATACTCTTCTTTTGAATCCTAATTTTCTTTAGCTTTCCCACACATTCCCCATGTATTTCACCGAGGAGAGGTCTTGAGTGAGGGAAAAACCTAAGCATTTAATCGAGTCTAAACTTTCTATTTCGGTGTTCCTGATGCAGTAGGTATTCGGGAGGAAATTGCTTTTTTCCCAAAAATTCATTGCAACGCACATTTTTAACTTTAATTCTAATTTCCAATGAGCGCACCAGCGTTCTATAGCAATGAGGTCATATGATAAAGCTGCTGTGTCCTCAGGAGAACGGATATCTCTGTAAACCGCTGCATCGTCGGCAAATAAACTCACATTACTATTAACCACGGGGTTGATGTCGTTGACGTAAATTTGAACAAAAAACATCTCCTTAATTTGTTAGGTCGGAATATTTGCAGTCTACCTATCTAACTGCTGGTAGTAAATGCTAATACATAAATTGTCAATGAAATTAAGTATATCCTATCGTATATAGTGCATAAATATCGTATGAATCTTTATTTGATGGTTCAATTTTTACGAATATGTTTTCTATGGGATTTTTCATATTAAATCGGCTCTAATTGTTTTATTCTGGTAGCGATCTTCCGCAACGATCTTGTATACTACGAGGGTCATCCGGAAAGTAGTACCCGTTCGTGCCGCATGAAGTGCTGACGACGCGTGTAGCCGCTGGACGAGGTCAGATAGCTTCAGTGGCTTGTCTGCCTTCTCTGAGCCAAGTTGCGTGACGCTAGCATTGCCTGTGTTGTTTCTGTGATTGTTTACAATGTTTAAAAAAATTGAGAACGCCGCCAGTTGTGAAGTGAGGGCAGTGATTAAATTCCTCAATGCAAGAAACGTTCGCCCATGTGATATTCATCGCCAATTAAAGGAGGTGTATGGAGACAATGTAATGGACGAGTCGTCTGTTCGGCGGTGGTGTCGCAACTTCAACATGGGGAGGGGGAACACACACGACGATGAGCGTTCGGAGAGACCGTCTGTCATTACAGACCAACTGGTGAGCTCAGTTGACGAATTCGTGAGGAACGATCGGCGCGTCACAATTGATGACATCTGTGAGCATTTTCCCAATGTTTCTCGAACAATTGTTCATGAAATTGTTAAACACCATCTGCATTATGCAAAAATTTGTGCAAGATGGGTCCCTCGCGTATCTCAATGAGCTGGCGGCGAAGGACTATGCAGCAGGAATACAGAAACTTGTCACACGTTATGACAAATGCCTTAATTTGCTTGGAGATTATGTTGAGAAGTAGTTTAAAGTATCCTCTTTCAAATAAAATTTTTTATGTTTGTTAATATTTACTTTTGTGTCTTTATTTCACGAACGGGTACTACTTTCCGGATGACCCTCGTATTAGGAGTTTATTGCCAGCATTAGCATACCATGTCAAATATCGGAAAGTGTTTATCACGTGAAAATGTTTCGTAACGTGTTCATCATGAGCAAATCATGTTGGGGATATCGGGCAGAAACAGCAATTCTTCGTGAAACTATCGTGCAGGGTGGACGGACTAGGAGTCTGGAGAGCAAGAAACACGGCGCCGAACTCCTCCTCTAGGCCACTTAAAGACCTTCTTGGAAGACCCACAAAGTTGCTCCTTCTTCTCGAGAGAAACAAGGAGCTCTCCTTCCCCCCTCTCCCTCAAACTAAACATGTCGGAACAAGGGAAGCGAATCTTTAGGGGATATATTCTTCCAGTCTAATCTCCCCCGATACCCCTCCTCATTCCCAAGCCCATGACCTCATTTTGCTACACCTTGGACGCGATAGGTAGATGCAGGTGAATATCCAATGTAAATGTCCCACCACTAGCCCTCGGGGACCATCGAAGATGCAGGAGCAATTAATGGAAATACCGATGTTGGCTTCAAGAAAAATTACCACCATAGCTTCCTATTTTCTAATTCTGACGCTGGCCAAATAATATTTCTACATATTTATCAATGAAATTGTGTGCAAGCCTGATAGAGATTTATGCCTGACAATTGAATTGATCAAATATGGCCATTTGAGTGTGTAGAGCTCGAATCGAGAACCTCTTGATTCCTGTAAGTAGCCTTAGAACTATGGAAAAATATCTTACAGAAATTCATAAGTCTTCAAATCCGAGTCCCAATCTCCACAAAAAATTCATTGAAGTGAGTTTGATTTTTAGCGTTTTAGTAACATATCCAAGAGTAATGAATGTTCTCAAATGAAATAAGGATAATCATTGACACATGGTTGCACAGTACCTGCTATCTACATCGATATCATTAGAAGTATTAGGATGGCGCCGTAAGTTGACCGTAGGCTTAACACAAGTTAAATTTACTGCATAAATTTGAGGCATGTTACTTATCTGAGGAAGTTGAAGACATATAGTATTGCAAGTCCCGACTTAATATGGTAGCCTACTCTAGTCGGAAGGCGCCCAGAGTACCGCAGCTTAACGTCCCATCGGACGGACGGCGTACTCACTCAAAGTGCCCTCCACAAAGTAAGGATGGGGATACCACTGAAAAATATCTGTCTTCCCAGGATTCGAACCCGGACCCTCTCGGTGGGAAGCCATTCCGTTAGCCACCGCGCATCCCGATCCCCATATATCCTGTCATTGGATATTTTTGCATGGAAGTAACTTCTTTCGTTTGATTAACATTTTTCAAGTGCATGATCTAACTAATATTTGTGCAGAGGTGATGTAATTAGCCTCGAGCCTAAAGTAAGGATTTTCTTCCGATTGGTAATTTTGCCACCAACATAAACATATTGGACATGATGCCCTTTAAATGAGTACACTGTTTCTTAGGTTAAGTGATGCAAGCAGAAACCTAATAATGACGCTCAAGCACTTACATCCGGTTGGTTATAGCATAATGGTGTATTTCATTTTCTCGTTTGAATGCTTAGGCGATGTTGCCGCACGTTCAAACTCCCGCACTTGGTCCATTGGATCTCGATTACCCAAAGGGCTCTCCCGAGGCCATTTGGTCGTCTCTCCCTGTCCTAGGGCCCTCAGCGAGTGAGGATCCCTCTCACTCCTCGTCCCTTTCACGTAAATAACTCCGTCCACGAAATAAATATCCTGACCGGCCGCCTCAACCCTGTTTGACCCGCAGCTTGGCGAATCCAAATCACGCTACATTCCTCAAAAGGGACCCAACCGTGGAATATAAATAGGTTCCCTTCTCTACTCCGTCAAGTGCTATCCTTACCCTTTCCGTTTTTTCGATATTTTGCACGCCTTCATGCGATACGAAGCTTCGTGACCTCAGAAGTAGCTCGGGGTACCAACCGGGAGCTGATGAGTTCCAAGGCCTGGGATTTGCAGGCTGATGGAAAGTCGATCTGCAATGTATTCTCTCTGATTCCATGCCATTGAAGTGTGAGGCAACCGAATAAAATACTTAGGGAATGGAAAGCTCAAAGTTTTCCGGCTCTGTCAATAAATTAAATTTGGAAATAAGATGTGATGACTCCTACACTAATTTCACTACATTAAATCTTAAAAACCGTTGGCATATTGCGTATAATCGATTTAAATATGTGCACCACAATGAATATTTTAAGATACGGATGAGTTTCTCAAATTTCTTTCCGATATTAATGCAATTGGCGAAAGTAATCCATTTTTTAGGCACAATATTATATTGTTAACCATAACCATGAACACAGTAATCAACCCGAAGGTCGGTTTGGCAGGTGATGGTGGAGTTCACCCAGTACTAAGCCCGACGGCGTGTGAAATTCACACATCAGGGTAGGGGGGCCAGTTCCTTTCCCTGTGCCGGTTATGGTTTCCCAAGGAGATCTGTTACCCGAAAAATCACATAGATTGAGTGGAGCAGCAGGTGCCCAGAGTGATTTGCCCGGGAATCGAACCCGGGACCCTCTGGTCAGCAGTCCAACGCTCTACCCACTGGACTACCGCGACCCACATTATTATGAGAATGTATTGGGTGTTGAATATGCATATGTCATAGTATGAGGTGTGAGGTATAGGGCACCACACACTTCATACTCTAGGATGGTCACAAAACTACAGTTTCCGAGCACAATTTACACCGCTTTTTAGACGTTCAAATAAAAAAAAGTCTGAAAGATCTCAAAACCGAAAATCACCATAAAGTTATTTTCCCAGAATGTGCGGTATATTTTTCCAATATTTAATGTTAAGTAATAATTAACAAAGTTGTGACATCATATTCAACCCTAAAAGTTATGAGCCACAGGGGTAGTAGCCACTACTTTAATTATCTTTCAGAAAACGAACTCAGTATCTTCGCTATACTTTTATTTTACCGTGAGGATATCTTGTACTGTTACAGTAACAACATTTCTTAAAATATATGTACTACATTATCAATAGAGGGCATGCAAACGTTGGAACATTGGTTTTTGGTATTTTATAAAAGATGTATACAAGGTGATAAATGTAAAAGATGATGCAAGAATAAAATGTATTTTCCTAAATGGCAAGATTCACCATTCATGTTTTAATGTAAAGAGGTTTACGAAATTTCAAACTTTACTCAAAAAGTGCTATATTATGTCCATTATCAAATTGTTGGTTATTTACAAATTGGAGTTAATTAAATGTTATAACAATCTAAAGACCTTTTGAGAGAGCAGTTAAGCTATTTATTTCTTGAAAATTTTAGTTGTGCCTATTAAATAAAATAAAATATTTCCGACGTAACGTTAAACATATTTTTTGGACAACTGAGTGAAAAAATGCATGGATTGTATCTATTATTACATTTATTTAATTCATATTACGAGTAATACACACTGATATTTTCCAATTTTCTTTTTTGATATCTTCTTTTAAATTTGTTAAAATTCTGAAGTTATGACCGCCTTTTCATCCAATGATCACATGTTTAGGGTTTCTTATAATATTTTATATCATTCATAATATTATAAATATTTCATTTGTATTCTAAAGAGATTCAAAGAATCATTTGTTATTAAAACTGCTTCCTCATTCTCTAAGCATGGAACGTAACACTACTCGTTAAAATCCACAATACCTAATAGAACACTATTTGAGCAAGTCCGTTTCCTCCTGCAATGTTATCAATTACAATATTATCAATTAACGGTTACATGGGAGAAGTAAGAACACAAGGATTGTATTAAAAGTATCTGCAGCAATGTTTCCCTCCCGCGTGCGTGTGGAGTGCTGTTTTTCAGATCGTCAGTTAAGTGAACGCATGATCAGATAGCAGATCGTATTGGCATTGGTAAGATGACATTGCACACATTCATCAATGGAAACTTAGCCCTGCGCAAGATTTAATCTAAAATCGTTCCGAAGGCCTTGACGGACGATGAAGAGTAGAGTCGAGTGTCTGCTTGCGAACTTCTGCAACGTCACCGCGACGATTCCCCAGCCCCCTCATAGTCCCGAATTGGAACCAACAGATTATTTCCTATTCCCTCTAAAAGTGAAATCCTCCCTCAAAGGACACCACCACGAGACCGTCGTCAAAGAACTTTGCAGGCGTACCCTTAAGGACCTTCCGGAATCCGTCTACAAGGGAGCCTTTGAGTCGTAGAAAAGCCGCTGGCAGAAGAGCGTGTGAGTCAAGGGATGTAATTTGAAGAATTTGAGGCATTGTAGCCATATATCAAATAAATTATTTGTCTCAAAATCTTTCCCGACACTTTTTATGTAAACCATCAATGCTATTACGTCAAGGAAAGTTTATCTTTTAATGCATTGTAAATCGACAAACGATCAATGAAACTTATTTGACATAATGATAATAATATTTGGCTAATAACTGCACCCCGTTAAATAATCAAAAAAAATTAAAACTAATACATAGTTTAAATGTGCGGTGTGGCGTATTTGAGTCCAACCGCTGCTCCATCACAGCCGATTTTCCGCCGACCGCTTGAAGAGTCTGCGCCAACAATTCCCTTCCTTCGTAAAGTTCTCTTCCCTCTCTCCTAAAAATCCTTCCTCCCCTCCGCTTCCCCCCCACATTTCTCCGTCACTCCCTCCGCCTTCCCCTTCCGCTTCACCCCTTCTCCCGCCGCCCGCAGCGATTTATTCGCCCGGGGAGTTATCTGCAAGTGACGGCACGTGTAAATTTTGGCCCGGTCGGTGTTTCCGATGTTGGTTAGGGATATGACCACCAGTCCACGCTCCTTCGCACCCCCCCCCCCAGGTCCCCCCTCCAATCCGCCCGCACGGGGAAAACACGAGCAACGTTGCCCGAGGGCTTAATTGGTGCGTGAAGGATTTTAAGCTCCCGACCCCCATCGCCGACTGTGGGAACCGCAGAATCGGAGAAGGTGAGAGGGGCGCGTAAGAGCTGTAAGACACGTTCCCACCCCTCTCCCATCTCGCCCCTGCTTGCTCTAAACTTACTACGGACTGTGCCAGCAAAAAATGCTGATGCGTTAAGTTATTTTTAGGAGAATATGAGCAATGCACGAGTATTTCACCAATCCCTCCCGTCGCCATCAGTTATCAATCGGAAGAACAGGTAATCCCACCTTCCAAAGCTTTCCTCTTACCACCCAAATTCTTCGCTCTATGAAGCCTCTTACAATGACATCTTTGATATCACACCACTATTCTTCATTGAAGTGGTTACTAAATTGCTTTTCTTTACTTGGTTTGCATAAAAAGTATCGGAAAAATATATTTATTTCAGATAATGCTACAATACCTCAAAGTTCTTCAAATTACATCCCTTGAGCGTCGACCCACTATTGCAAGCGGCTTTTTCACAACTCGAAGACTCCCTGGTAGGTTGATTCCGGAAGGTCCTTAAGAGCACGCGCACAAGCTTCTTTGACGGCACTTAAGGGTCTCATGGTGGTGTCCTTTGAGGGAGGATTACCCTTTTGGGAATAGGAAATATTGTGCTGGTGCCAAGTCGGGTCTATGAGGGGGTTGGGGAATCGTCGCGATGCCGTTGCAGAAGGCCTTCGCAAGAAGACACTCGAATATCCTCTTGGTTATCCGTCAAGACCTTTGGGACGAGTTTACCCTCAGATCTTTCGCATTACCAAATGTTCAGTGATAATTGTGTACATCTTACCAATACCAAAACGACCTGCGATCATACACACACTTGATCGACGGTCTGAAAAACAGCTCTTTACCCACATGTCAGGAAAAAATATTTTACCAATACTTTTTATCCAAACCTTGTTTGTTTCTTCCATTATGGCTTTTGATAAAACTACGTACTAATTCTCAAGATATATCAAGTTAGTTTTCCACTTCTAATTTTTGTAGATATTTTTATAAACTATACCTCAAGGGTTGTTTGACTAATTGGTTTGAATTTCTCACATTTTAATGCTCTTTCTCACTTTACATAAAGGGAAATTATATTTTTCTTAAAGTTTTAATGTATTTCTACTCTCAAAGCATATCTCATATTAAGCTACACTGTATTGAAAGCTTTGCATACTCCTAAGTTTTCATTTGTGTATAACGGAATCTTGAATGTCTATAAATCTAAATCCGAATTTCCAAAATATGAATTCCAGAGTTATTCCGGAAAATGCAGTCACATCATCATTTTCAAAAATATTATTCCCTTCTTCCAACTTTCTGAGATGCATTTAATATGCGTCATAAAGAATTTATATACACTTCCTTTACTCTTTCTACCTTTGTCTTCAATGAGAACGTCAATTCATTTCAATTAAAGAAAATTGTGATCATCACTGTATTATTCCAATAATAGATATGCAAGATATCTACTTTCTTGCTCGTTTCCATAGTCTATACTATCTTTTTCCTGTTTTCGCTTATTGAGATTTGGCGATTGAATTCCAGCAATAGAAAATAATTAAACATATCATTCCAACTTTAAAATTTTATTGCACCAGCGCTATTATCGTACGCATAAAACCAGAAACAAAGTCTCCAGTTGGCATGTTGAACTTATTTGGCGTTTTCGTTGGCCTTGGACCCCTATCTTCATTCTGACGACACTTTTACTGTGTGGAATGAACTTTTTCATACTCGGTACGGCATTTTTCTGCATTTACAATTACGAAGCCTGTGTTAAGTATTTAACTATCGCTCCGAGAAGCTTCTGGCGGACATTTCATCTCAGAAACAACTAAGTTGTCCAATCCCATTCTACTCATACCTACTGCTACACTTTCTAAACTTCCCCTTGCCCGAAAGTCTCAGTCCTCAACTGTCTGCCTCACATTTCAGTGAGTCTTCTCTCTTGGGCATAGAGATAAGAAAGCGTGAGTAGATTAGAAGTATTTCAGTTGAGACAGCTCCATTCTACCTTTATTAAATTCATCAGCTAAAACTATCCATTCATAGCACAGTGTTTTGCAAGATCTCATTTATTAGTACCTCTCCATATATTGCCCAGAGCAATATCCAATTAGTAAAAAAATATGATAATTTCCTACAATTAATCTCAGTATATGCATATGATGCGAGCATTTGGATAATTTCGCATCGTTACCGCATCGAAACCGTTATTTCTTCCACAATACACTGTGTTTTGTAGTTAAACCATTTAAGGAAAACATGGACTTTTGCAGTTTCTTCCATACGTTTTCATGCAGATAATGATCAATAAAGCTAAGGGTTCATAAAACACCCCTCGAAGTAAAATACCAATTGTTTTTCAGACTTGATATCATATCCATAAAAATTTCAACTTCCTGGATCTTTTGCAAGCAAGCTAATTGCTTTTGGGCCAATACATTTCCATACAAATATAGTATTTGGTGTATAAATACTTACAGATGAGTGAGCTAAAGAAGAAGTGAAGGGGTGTTGCTTCTCAGAATAGCAAAGTGGTGATATGATTTTTTTTTAATTTCAGTGTTGAAAAATTAAAAGCCATTGTTTCCTCGTTTACCGTGTATATTTCTCATCTTTCTACGCAATTCGTAGAATTTTAAGACTCCTACACCAATAGAAAGCATCTACCATTTAATGAGTACAGAGATATCACCTCTACTGCTTCTCATTTTATCTCTACACGTATCTTGAGGTAAATAAAATCGATGAACACATTCAACGTTTAAAACGCACTCAGGGGTAGCAATCGCTATGCACGGTTATTTTATTGTAAATAAGGAAACCATTTATGAAAGTAACTATGTGGTTGTTGCACAATTTATAAGAGGAATATGTCTGAATTAAAGAAAAATAACTTCAGGGTATATGTAATATAAAGCTCAGAACCCGGATCTAATAGACTACTGAAGGTTGGTATTCCAGAATAGAATGCATTAGGTGGAAAAGATAAAACGGGGTGACATCGAGGAGAGTGGAACCAGATGGACTGAGCACCCCAGGGGACCCAATGCCCATGATAGAATAAAAAAAATGGAAGGGAAGGTTCCGTAAGGAAATTCAGGATCTCAATGCTTTCACCAAAATAGGAAAGTGGCAGAAGAACTAATGACAATGCATGGAAATGCTAATGGGAGGGCGTTTTTCTGAGCCAGCTGAAAACTGTTGGAAATGAGTAATCCTCATTATGGAAACACGAAGAATTATCAATTGAGCATGTTGTTTATTTTGCTTAAAAACGGCGTGTTTTTTGATAAAATATTTAAGATGAGTTTTAATTAATTCATTTATTTTATTTATTTATTAATCATTAGTCCGAAAACAGGATATATTTATGTTTCAATGAAACAAATAATACATTTTTTCATTTTTTGCAGCCGAGAATTATTAAAAATAGTCATTGTACACTATTAATACCGTTATTTGTTCGTGGTTACTTCAATCTGTTTTTCACTTGGTGTCTCTCTATACTTTCTGATATTGGATTTAATTGACTAATTATTTTTTCTACTATTCTTTACCTCGTAGCTGGCTTTTTCGAATTTTTTACATCCATCCCTTGAATTTTCCTTCCAAAATTTATTTGTTCAACCATCTTTACTATCATTATTCATGAAATGAAAATGGTTATAGGAATATGCGTATATATGTATATTATCGGTGAAAGAGATTAAAATAATGCAATTTACAAAAATGATAATTTATAAGTAATGAACGATTATTTATTGCTAAATGCTCTTAAAATATTTTACTTTTCTTGATAGTAGTAGGTTAGGAGAGGCGTCCGACAGTTAAAGTCATTTAGCCATTAGGGATGGATGCGAAAGGAATGGTGGAGAGAGACCCGCCGTCGGCATTCGCCTACTCTAGTCGAAAGGCGCCAAGGCGTAGGCAGCGTAACGTCCCATCCGACGAACGCCGTACTCACTCAAATTGCTCTCCACTTAAATGAATCTCAAGTAGGGATCGAGATACCTCTGAAAAATATCCGCCACCGCCGGGACTCGAACCCGGGCCCTCGAGGTGGGAAGCCAGTACGTTAACCACTGCAATATCCCGATCCCACCGCACTTGGTGATTACAAAT
Organism: Hetaerina americana; assembly: GCF_022747635.1. Taxonomy (NCBI): domain Eukaryota; kingdom Metazoa; phylum Arthropoda; class Insecta; order Odonata; family Calopterygidae; genus Hetaerina; species Hetaerina americana. The sequence goes on along the minus strand of NW_027287427.1, from coordinate 83,549,562 downwards.
TTTATTGTCTAGTTATTTTAACATTTTAGTAGCTTGTATTAAAAACTTTTAAAATTTCAAGATTATGGGGCAAGTAAGACAAACTATAATCTAAATATTTCCATGGTCAATCGGAATATTGAAATTCACTTGCCTCGTAGTTTGATGCATAAATTAAATTACCAACACAATATACGAAAATACTTTTGAATATAAGCTAGTAATGAAAATCGAAATTCACTTCAAAAGATTGGTACGAATGATATATGACGAATCATAACACATTCGGTTCGAAAATTGAGCCATTTATTTCAACACATACGTCAGCCACTACGGGACACATTCATTCATAAGTGTGATTTTTGAATGTGTGCTTTCTTTATCACATTTGTTGGCAATCTTGCGGTTGTTATTTTTAATGATCAAATGAGGACGTATATTTTTAGACGACCAAGGACTAAAGGATAAAGATCGATAAAGTAAATCTAAGTTTAGTGGGCACCAGGCAGACGAGAAATACATAAATCAACTGATATTATTAGAGATTGCAGGAAATATTCTCCTAAAAATTCAATAAAGGAAAACGGAATCAAGTTTACGGTCCTCTGCGTTGAAATAATTTTCCGCGATGATGATATTTCCCAAATGAATTAATTCCAACGATTTCCGCCTCGCCCTTTGCTCCTCCCTTCGCTGACCAATCGCCGCGGGGAATCCAACTTACTCCTACGTCATGTGGAAACACGGGGGCGGTGCATGCGGGCAGAGGAGATCATCCCAAGCGAAAATTATTATCGCGAATACTCGTTTTGGCTAGGTCAATGGGGGCCAGGGCGGCCGGGTCGTTCAGGGAAGGCTCCTATCTTCCTCTCCACCATGCACGTTTAGCCGCTTGACAGGCCAAAAGAAAACGGGACCGATCTTCAGTGAAGCAATCAGTTACCACAGGAAAAGGGAAAGTGGATGCGAAATGGAAAACAAATGGTGGCATGTGCACTGCTTTAAAGCTAGAGCAATAGACACTCTTTGGGTGTGAGATTAGGGCTTCAAAACTTCCTGCCGTTTAGAAAAGGAATCGTAAAATTTAGGGATGTAAACTTGTGAGTAGTAGGTTACATTAGATTCCCTCTGCTGATCTTAATGAAGAAAGGGTAGTAAAATTGACTATTTTTAAAATTCACGGCCGTATTTATTTAAGTGTGCATAATTTAATGGGAAGAATGTTTTAAGGTGCTTCATAATACGCATCAGTTATTTAGTAACTGTAAAAAAATGAAAGTCATAATATGGAATTTACAGTTATCTTTAAAAAATGAATGAATTATTGAAAGTAAAATGGAAATTTTTTATTAAAGTGACGTTAGAAAATTAGTTAAGGTGTGAAGAACCTCACCTTCCATCAAGCATGACGCATTCGGAATTACTTTCTGTCAATTTCGTACATAGATAGCATCAGTTTTTTGAATGTAAATTTCTAGTTCATAACTATTAGGCTTTTGTTCATGCAAGCTTCTACATTTAAATCGACGATTTGATTACTGTATTTATAGGATTGGAATAGAGAGTAAAGTCTGGATTTAGCTATTTACATAAACATACAAGGGGTAATCTACACATACGTTGCCTTTGATATAAGATATTTTAGTTCTCTGCAAGCCACCTTAAGGATTTGTGGCCGGGGGTGAATACACACCAGACTAATTTTGATCCGAATATAAACCTACCGTGGTCGGGCAATGTTATTCTGATCCCTTATTTATTTGAATAGAATTATTTTCTAATTTATCGAGTTTAATGCAAGTTGTAATTTAAAAATAACTAAATACACTGGGTGGCTTACAAGGTATGTCCCAAAAGTAGCAGAGAGTTTTTTCCCCGGACAGACGAGCGAACGGGCTGCGGGTTCTTTGACTGGGTTCGAGAGAGAGTAGTCTCAGGGAAGACTGAAGATCGGTGCCAGTTGGCTCTCATCCTTTGCGGATTGCTCGCTTGCGAAACCTCTATAACGTGCACTCGTTGCGTTCCATCATGAACTGTTTCTTGAATCAATGCTGCGCTAATAAATTTTGCGTGAGACTGGGAAAAACCGAGACTCATGACATGCTCAAGGCAGCTTATGGTGATAACGCTATGGCTAGATCGGGTGTTTTTGAGTGGCACAAGTTGTTTCGGGATAGTTAAGAAGGCGTTGAAGACACCGAATGTTCATCACGCTCTTTGAGCTCAAAAAGTGACAAAAATATTGCAAGAGTGAAGGCTTCGTTGGACAGAATCGCAGGTTAGGTGTTTGTATGGTCTTTGATGAAATTGTCATCCTTAAAATTGATGTGTATCGACATGTGACCGAAAACGTAGGCACGAGAAAGGATTGTGTGCGAGGTTGGTGCCGGGAGTGCTCTCGTACGAACAAAATGAAACTCGCGCGCGGATCTGCCAAGAGGTTCTCGACCATGCCTCAGCCACCCTACAGACCTGACGTTGCCCTGCCAGACTTCTTTCTCTTCCCCCGCCTCAAATCCGTGCTGAAAGGACGCCTCCACGGCTCCGTGGAAGCGTTACAACAGGCCCGGACGAGGTAGCTTAAGAGCATTCCGGGTACTGCCTTCCAGAAGGCGTACGAGGCGTGGAAAGCCCTCTGGCAGCGGGGTGTGCACGCACAAGGGGGCTACTTAAAGACCTTTGAGTGAATATATTATGCAATTAATTACTTATAATCAACTCAGTCCTACTACTTTTGGGACAGACCTGTGTGATGCACTTTTTTAATGTTTACTAAATAAGACTGGGTTAAAATCTCAGATCCACAAAAAACTTACTGTTACTTTAAAAATATTTAATGCCTATGGCTTATTCAAGGCAAACGTTGTATACATGACATTGGATGGACCTTATGATTTAATTTCTAAAGTAAATATACTATTTTTAAATAGACACCAACGATTTAAGGCCGAATATTTTTACTCAAAATACAGTTTTTCAAATTGATATTGGTGTTAATTAACCAATTAAGAGACTCATTTTTAGGGAAGAAGAGTGCGCATGAGTCAATTTCCTCGACGGCCGCTTAAGGTCGGAGAGATTTCGTCGGCGGTGGCCAGCTGAGTTCTAAGTCCCGAGAGGCCGATCTGCGTGGTCAGGTCTTCTAAATAAAAACACGCTAAACGACTAGTAGTACTAGTAGTCGAGACGTAAATTGACCAAGCTCTCAACCTGACGACACTCTCCAGAGGAGACCAAAGTTATCGTCGTGGAAGACAGAGACTGGTTTTACCTCTAATACAACTTTTAAGCTCACCTACCGCTTAAACATTGCGTGGAGGAGATACCGCCCTTCATCCTTTCGCCCTGTTCATCCCTAACGGCATTAATGACCTCAGCTGTCGGTCGCCTCCCCTAAAACTACCGCGACTAAATATACTTGATATTGTTATACCCAAAATTAACCGCTCTTCTCTTTCGAGGGCCATTATTTGTCACTCCTTTTCTCCAGCTTGCTTTTTACATGCATTGTCCAGCACGGTAAAATAACGGCAGCCGAACGTTAACGTCAAATCAAAAGTTATAACAACTCTATCCTAAATATCGCAATGAAAACAGTAAGTAGTCTTTATCGTAAAATCAAAGTAGCCAAAATGGTGACCGATTACCGAGAGCCAAATTTTGTGTCAGTTCAGGTAGGCACGTGGATAAGTGAAAGAACGATAACTCGGCTCATCAGGCCATAGTGAATGACAGAACTAAGAAGGACAAACTAGTTGGTGCCCGATGCTCGGTGCCCATCTATCACCTTTGGCATTTGCATTATTATTTGAAATGATTCATTCGCTTTCATGGACAGGCAATCTATTAGGTACAGCGCTGGGCTACTGACCGGATGGCCCGGATTTGATTCACTAGATTTTCACTCGACATTGATATTAGTACCAAGTGAGCTTCCACCCTCATGTATCAAACGAGTGTTCTGGTTGATTATTGTGGTAGGTAACATCCGCTTTCCATACTCTTTTCTGGATGTTCAGCTGAGTATTGAGAATTTTCTCCTGGAACCGTGGAAAATTATTCAACGAAAATAGTTGTCACTGCAAAAACCTTCAATCAAAGGTACCCATTTAATTGCACTGACATTATTGAATATTCAACGTACGGTTAAATTGTGAAATAGTTCTAAGTTTGCAGTCATACATGTAATAATAGAATTGCTTCGAAAATAATCCATATACATTTAAATGTTTGTCTTTTAGCTGAACGTTTGCTAGAGAGATGATGAAAGAAATATGGGCAAAAAATGGCTAATGCCAGTATCTAAGGGGAAACAATATGTCTTGAATAACAAGTCAAGGGTGCTGTTAATCAAGATTACTATGCAGATAATAGTTTAGGTAATAATGATATTTCATAAAATTTTTTTTTTGTTTGATTGATTCTTAGTTTGAAAGGTACAAGTAGGGGGGAAGAGTGATATATAGGACCAGGGGATGTAGCCAGTACTTGTAGGCGAGTGAGTGAGGGTGGCATAGTTAAGGAAAGGGTAAAAAGCCCGAGAAGAACTCTCATCGGGAGCATTCTTGTCAAATGGCGAAGGAACGTAATGGGGTGGGGGAGGTTAGTTGTGCATAGACAATAGTAACAAGACACTAAACACTTCGGAGACCATTAGGAGAGGGTAGTGGGAGAGAAGTTCACGCCTCCAACATCCAATTTTCGCTAATTATTCTCGATTTTTTCATTAATAAGTCTCTAAAATCTAAATATTACTGAAGTGTAGGCCTCATCCCATATGTATTTCCAAACCTTCCATTTGATACATATTAAGAGAGATAGAGTTGGCTATAAGAAAAGATTAAGACAAAAGAATAAATGCAAATTCAAAATTGACACATATTTATATTAATAAATATCCTGTATCTCAGTGGATGCAGCTCAGGCCGTTCGATCCGATCCGATTTAATGAATGTGGGCAAAATCACACGCAAAATAAATATGGGAGTACACGTGTTGCAATAACAGACGCGATCATCAGGAATCGGACCAGCTCTTAACTACATTTTAATGGGCAGAGGAAGGGACACTCCATAAACCAATGGAAAAATGCGATGCACATTAAAGTGTCCCTAATGACTCATCGCCATCGTTTGAATGCTTCATAATTACAAAGAAATAAAGTGAACATACTCTAGTTCTATGAGTGTCAATAAACAATACCTGCGGAAGCACATGTAGGCTTATCGGTTAACAGCATTTTGGTGTCCGCAAGAGTTAATTACGGCACGTTGTTTTTCATAACTGTGGGTTCATTAACGGAGAGATGTGCTTGGATGGGGTATTGAAGGAGAATTCACGAGAAGTAATTAAGTCAATTATATTGTCTCAGAATATCCAGTTTTTTTGTGATTATTGAATACTATGGACGCTTGTTAAATCAGATTCAAGTGCCTCATAGATTTTAATGGTTGAAGGCTCAACTTTGCGAAAATTCATGGTCACTGAATGAGTAAATATTTTGTACATTTTTACCGCACACTTATGCCGGCACTATCGGTTTCGACGCTTAGGGACGTAATCTGGCGCATGATGATGTCGCCTACGCGTTGTAACTGGTAGTATCGTAATACAGGTAAATTGAGAGAATATAAAAGGTTTTATTCATTCATTATATATGTACTTCACATTATATGCTTCTCGATCCATGATTTTGCGCTGCATAATCTTCATTAAAATATTTTCCACCATGAGCACTTCCAAATGGAGAGGCTCCTTATTTACTCATTTGTGGAATCAAAGGGTGAATTGAATTTAATGAATCTCATAAACTCCATTTACATCTATTTGCGTGTGCAACTAAAAGGTTATTATTTTGAAACTAAAGTGAAATTTTAAAGAAATAAATTTATTAAATTTAGCATGCTAAGCGCAGAGTGACATTTTTTAAATTTACGCCTTATGAATTTTCCATCAAAGATATTAAAATAAGGGTACACAGTTGAGATATTCCACGGAACTTGCAAAAAAATCACCAATTATACATTTTTATGGAGCATAAAAATTAAAATTTGAATATTGTGAACGAATCAAAATGAACTTTGAGCAGATATGACTATTAACCTAAGTTTGGCTATAATTTAGAAGCAATTATTCATATCATCTCTTTGACTTTCAGGTAAGCCTGATCCTCTCTTAATGTAATGGTTAAAAAAAATGGTAAGTACTTTTTTGAATTGATAACTAATCCTGCATGCTGATCGAAGTGCGTGATAAATCCATATATTAGTGTGCCATTATGCTATACCGCCTTGAGTGTTCTCATTACCAATAAAAATGGAAATACTTTGATCGGATCTCATACATAATATCTCGAAGTTCATCAAGTTCTAGGATGATATTAGGAACCCTCATGCAATGATTAATAAAGATCATCGTTAAGGCTATTGAAAACTGATTTAGGTAAATTGGCACCAATTAATGATATCATTTCCATAAATAAATCGTAATTGGCATTACTCGAATAATTCAAATTTTATTGAGAAAACCATCGCAAGAAATTTTCTAAAGAAAGAATCTACCATGGATAGCTCTGCAATGTAGCTATGAAATATAGCTCTGAAGCTATAGTAAAACCCTGTACTGTATATGCCGTATTATACCTAAATAATTAGAGCCGTTGCTCAAAAAAACCTGTTTGCGAGTTACAATGCAAAATATTATTACTCTTGTATCTTACTCCAATATTTAGGGCGACAATTGTGCATCAAGTTTCTGTTATATCGTAACTTATCACCGTATCATTTGTTGAAAGTATTAGTAATTATGAGAGTTAAGTTAATTAAATATATTTCGCCTCTACTTTTATGTAAGAGGTTGATATGAATATCCTTACACTCAGAACCCGCATTTAGATTCCTTTGATGCATCATGCAGTGATGCATCTTTTTGTAAATGGAACCACTTTCTTATTGATAGATTATTACGCAATATCCACAGATAAAATCTAATTGGAAATAAATAGATGACCAAATTTAGAAAAAAATAAAACTTAGAGGTCCCAATTCCATGGATGTATTATCAATTGAAACAACGCAAACCGCTCAGTTCGCATACGAGTACAAATCTGTACGAAGGGAGGATGAGTAGGGCTTGGACCTTGACTAAGTAGTCTTTCCGAAAATATAGAGGGAGAGATAGATATTTCCATTTATTTTTAGGACGGCCCTGAGATTTTTACTCTCTCCCAAAACTCAAAGCAACAGGCCATGCTTAAGTGACGAAATTAATTGAAAATACTGTCATACTATTTTACAGAAAAACGTATTTACGGAAAAAATTAAAAAAATATATGATAACGGTTACCACCGAGCAGAATAGTATGAGGATTAGTTGAAGAAAATTGCAAAAATGAAATCATTTAGAAAAATTACAAATTTGGATGAAATTATGGCTATTCTAATTAGAAGGTTACAAAGCAGTCATATTTAAGAAGCGATGGGGATAAATTTTCGAACCCTATAAAAATAGAAAAAAGAGGTTAATCCAGTGGAATATAGATCAGTAATTACATACAATTGGCACAAGAGCTAAGAAAAATCTACGTGTAGAACCAATAACAGTGCTCCTCAGTAGATAGATATGCTATCATCTCAGGCACAGAGACAAGTAGTTCTGACTTACTTTAGCAACATTGTAAAAGAAATGTTATAGTGAATTTTAAAGCAATACCTTCACCACGACCTACTGCGTTTTGTCGCATTCGGATATTGCATCAGGTGATGAGCCAGCGGCGATCAAGGTCCCACGACAAAACAATTCGTGGAACACAAATACAAGGGATACCAAATGTGGTATTCCCAAATATTATTTCCTTTCACTTTTTGAAGACCCATTCGAACCAGGGCTAAACAGCTTTTGCATCCAGATATTTATTTTATCACGACGAAAGCTTTCATTCGGGTCAGTATGGGTGTATTGAGAGGAGAAAGGTGCTAGAAGGGGAAAGGGGGAGTTCACATGAAGTGCCGGGTGAGTCTATTTTGTGAATGTAAACGACCGCAATCCCCCTCCCTCCTCCCCCCTCCACCCCCCTCCCCCTTTGCCGCCCCGTTGAGCGGAGGAGATATGTAGGCAGACGTTTATTTTGCTTCTCCCTACTTCCTTCCTCCTCATCGCCCGTCGTTTTTTCGGTGGCGGGCGGATTGCGTCCCCGAGGCTCTCTCCATGCAGGGGGACGGAGGGGGTTGGGAAGGAGCGGGGGATGGAATGGGGGCCCCGGTGTGGACATGGGCACTAGACGAGAAATTTCGCGGTCCGGGAGACAGAGGTGATTGAAATGTGGGATGAGACGCGCCGGACGGGTTTTTGGTGTGCTCAGCTGGGCGGAGACGTGAGTGGGTGGGTGGGGGGGGGTAGGTATGAATCAGTGGGATGACGGGGGAGTGATAAGGGGACTCTTGGCTGAGAGAGGGTTCGGAGGGAGAAGAAAAGGAGGGGGATATGGCCTGATTGTCACAGGTTCAGACGGAGGGGTCTGCCAAAATTGTTGTATGTATCTCAAGGTTGTGACAATGTATTACAAAAAAATTAAAGTCATCAAGAGCACAGTTGTGTAAATTGAACAATTTTCGATTAATGAAGTTTATATGTGTGTTATAAGTGCATAAAATATTTAACTATAAGCAAAGAACTGTCAGATAAACCATCATCAAGGGGAAGTAATTGGCAGAGTTAGACCGGAAATAATCATATAATCGGAGGTGATACGCATTGAGGAAGGGGTTGAGGACACAGAACCCAGAGTTTGCAATCGGTTTTCCTTTGACCAGGTGTACAGCCACAAGTAAAAAACCAAATGTAAATGCGGCAATTTTGGTATAGTATCTTTTATTCCGTGAAATGGAAACTATGTAAATTAATGGAAACGTTATCTTGCGAAACTAAAATAAATTTTATCTGTCGCTGGTTATATCTCATTTAGAATATGCTGCTGTTATATGAGATCCTTATGAAGTTGGATTAGTTGCCGAATTGGATCGTGTGCAGCGTAGAGAAACTAGATTTGCAAAACATCGTTAAGATAAACATAGTGGCGTATCCAAAATATAAGAGGAGCTAGGTTGGGAATCACTCACTGAGCGAAGGTTAAGTTACAAATTTAGTTTCTTGCATAAGTTCGAAGGATGTCTCTTTAGCAATGAAGTTTAAAATGTATCATTACACCCATCGTTGTACGTTATGCGAGAAAATATCAGAGAGTTAAAGTATAGAACAGGTAGATTTAAGACATCATTTTTCCACGAACGATAAGGGATCAGAATAACATTGTCCAACCGCGGTATGAGCTAGGGTCAAAATTAGTCTGCTGCGTGTTAACCCCCTGGCACACTCCATAACGGTGGCTTGTAGGGTCCTAAAAAATGTAAAAAAAAATTTAATGGTAGATATTTTGGCTGAAGAAAAATGTAAAGTTAAAGGAAAAGAAACGTCGGGAAGAGCAGAGAGCAAATGGTACCTATTAAAGACGCTATTAAGACACAAGAAAAAAGATACTATCATGCAAGCCTTAACGATTATGCGGCCATGTCACTTATGTCGAAAGCAGAAGAATGACGTTTTGAGAGCGAAGGTGAACACAGAAGGCGTCCACCACTCCCGCAGCGCACTCGGTAACCGGAAAAGTTACTTCATCGCAAAATCTTACCGCCAACCAACAGATTCAATCGGCAGACCAATGCACAGCACAATCATACTTTCAATCTTATCAAAACTATTTCACCAGCAATTAAAAAAAATCTTTCAATTTAAATACTCTCAAGTTTAAATAGTATCCTTAATTAAAGTTAACCTCAATGAAATCGATAACACATTTGTATTAATATTTATAAATAATCATTCAAATTCATATCAGTTATTGTTTACATACCTACCACCAATTTATTTGTCTAATTACATCGATATGGATATTTATTCACCAGAAAAAGGTACTGATAAGTTACTTATAAATAATTTTGTAATGTTTTTTCTATGAGAAAATACATTAAAAGTTAATAATTTATGATTATTTAAAGGATTTAAGGAGTTCAACTCAAATTTGAGGAGAATGGAGTGTTGAGCAAGTGTCCACAGTGGAAGGGGTGGTTTGGCGGGAGGGGTGGCGGAGACGAGGAGGTCACGAGGTGACTGCAGTGGCGCTAGCAGTTTAAAGGGTTTGAGATTTCCGCGACGCAATTGTTTTCCCTTAAGCTCAATTCCGGATCTTATAATCCCCGCACCGCGTTAGGTGGCAAGGCTTAAAGGTTTAGGTTCAAGTTTGAATTAAGTCTTCTAGTAGTAGTGAGGGGTTGCGTTCGGATGTGTGAGTGAGTTGTTGGGGAATTATTAAGCGCATGAAACTGGAAAATGGGTTATTTGAACCAGTCTACGAAAAATGGAAAATACATGTGAGTGATACGGTTAAGTAAGTTTAGATTTTATTGCTTAATTCTCCGTTCTAGGCTATCCAAAATAATATCAATTGAATAGAATCTAATATTTTCATCGTATTAATATAACTACATTTACCGCATCGTTAACTCAGCCAATTAAATCGAGTTGAGAGCGACTGATACTAATTTTTCATCTTGCGTGAACTAACAATATGATCTCATTGAAGAAGTACATAATCATAAAGCAACGCTGTATCCATTGAGATCAGACCATTAATCAATAAAGATTCTTCTTACTGATTTTATCTTCATAATTCCATCTCCAATTTTCTCTTTTTGTAAAGATATCCTAGCAAGAAATAAAGTTGTCAAGGCTGCAATCATTATATAAGTAATGAAAACACATGATATTTTATCCACTTGTACTCGTGGAAAATTTACACATACTGGCTATTAGCAGTAATTACTTTCTAATGGAAACGAATTGTCCATTTAATTGTTTTACATCAATGCATGCCGATTGTCCCAGAAAGTAGTCTTTTTATTATTCACTTTCCTGCACTTGGCTTAGTAACCTAAAAATATATTTCTCAGGAAATTCCATTAAAGAATAATAAATGAAAAATTTTTCTAAAAAAGTTTTCTAAATATAATAAAAAAATTGTTTACTTAAATCATTTAAAACTATTAATGGCCCTTTCGTATTGCGGGCACCATGTAGCCCGTCAATATTGTAACATAAATAATTAAAGTAACTACGTAGAGTTATTAATAATTACGTGTAACATTAGTATGTGGATTCTAAAAACAATATATGTACGAACAATGGTCTGTGATCATTTCCAAGTACGTATGTCCTGCGAGAAATCACTAAAGAAGACTTTTTTGGCGCATGTTTAATGTTCAATACCTACGTTTTACTATCGTTAAATATGAATCAGCACATAAGGATTTTCGATTAAATATCAACGTCTTAGATTTTCTTAATCAGAACAAGTAAATTATGCTTAAACTGTGAAGGCTTTCGTTTTAGGTGTGAAATTTAAAAGAAATGTTACCTTTAAAGAAATAATAGTGTAGGTATTTCCTAAACTCTACTATAAATCCGGCTGATTGTTATACGAGAGTGAATCAAGTGAAATCCTTTGAAGTGCATTAAAATTTCAAAAAGGTGTCTCACTGTCCTGTTATTTGGCAATGATGTTAATCATGGTTTGATGAAGAATTCTGCATGTCCGGGTTTTCACCGCGTTGTTGTTTGAAGCCGACAACAGTTTCGCCGAAGTTTCATCCGGCGTCTTCAGGTCGAAGATGAGGGACTCAGATTTTGGCCGTCCTTATATAGGTGGTCCCGTCCAGGTGCTGCTCTCTGATTGGTCCTTTTTCGGAGGACTCTCTTCCACGCGTTGTGGAGATGGTAGCCTTCATCTCTATTGAAATTCATTTTCTTGCAGGTTCCTCAGAGCTCGTCTTTCGGCAGTTGTGATATTAGACTTAGGTGGTCTAGCGTTGCGTAGAATGAGTGCTACTTCTTCCCTTATCTCATCAGCGTCTCCCTTGGGAAGCTTTCGGATGGCCGACTCGATCCCAGTTAAACTGTTGAAACCCAGAAACTGTTGTCGGCTTCAAACAACAACGCGGTGAAAACCCGGACATGCAGAATTCTTCAAGCCACCGCCGCGAAAATCTACGCAGCCATGGTTTGATGAGTTTGCTGCAGCAGCATTATGTCAGACAGCATCAAAATAGTGCCACTGTAGTGTAATCATGGGAGCTGCAATTTCAACAAACACCACAAAGGAAATTATAATCTCATTTGTTTGTTGAGTATTTGAGAGGAGGGATGTAGAAATCCATCAATGAATGAAGGTTTATGATTCATCTGTGCGTGTGGAACTCACATATGGACATGTTGCAATATAAAATTGGCCAACAAAACGAAATATAAATATTTTTTTCCTCTAAAATTGTTATGAAGATATAACATCAATATAGCATAATTTTTTATAAATTTTGTCGATCACTTCTATTTTGCCGGAATGCAGAGCGATAATTAAATCGGTGGTGTCCGATTCACGCTAGAATGCATTGAAGAGATTCAGCATACGAGTGTTCAACGTGTTTTCATTTAAGGTTTCCGTAAGTGATATTATAAGAAATATTACACTACAATGTCAAGTGAGGCCAAGTTCATTAAATTTTGAAACGTATAAAAATACTGCGTTTAAAAATTCTTAGTTACTATATAGAACCACAAACTATGTCACAATATAAGAATATTTTGCATTAAGTTTCCGTTTTCAAAAGATTTACTCCTTCATTTCCCAGAAAAAATATATGAAAGAGCAATAAGTAAAAATTAATTATTAAAAATTTATGAACGCAATGAATGACAAAAATACGCTTCTATTTTTAGAATGTTCAATTACACCATCTCCAGTGTAACTTCGGGTTGAACCCAGCTTCCCCAATATTTTCCGAAATACGGCATAAATTAATAATTTTCAATTATCCATAAACATTCCTATATGTACATCACCAAATTCAAATAGGCAGCTAAGGCGTACTTAATTAACCTGTACAATTGAAAGAACATAACTAGACAAAGATGCACCAAATCGATGAAAAAAGGTGAAAAATAACTAATAATTGTGCTCGTGCATTTTCTATTTTTGAGATGGCCATGGATCCATATCATTCATTTTATAAAGATCCAATTTTACAACGGAACTTCCAGAAAATATATTGAAAAGGATTAATAATTAGCCTAAGAAAAACTTATTCCCTCGTCACTGCTTGGAACGGAAGAAAATCATCTTGAGTTGGGCGTATAGTCCAATCTATTTTGATTTGCATAGTTTGTCGTCGGTGTCCATATGTCATGCGTAACATTCAATGCGTTTAGAGTTGTATCAACACTGGAAGTGTTTGAGAAATTGAAAGTAAAGGACCAAAAAACAATCAGTATGCATCATCCAATAGACAAAGAAGCAGAAGGGTGGATATGATTTCGATACTAACCCATGCGCAAATCTACTGCTGCCTGAAACAATCGCTCTGACGATCACTAAACGACTCATTGATCAGGACGTTCTAGTGTGAAGTGATTACGACTTTATTGGAGATTTTCCGGGTGTATTGGGAATTTTGTGCAATTGTCCTGGGACAAGAGAAGAATAAAATTGTTTTGACCGGATTTCTACAGCACTGTGCGATACTAGAAGTAGAGAAGAAATTCGCTTTCCATAAAACACAAGGTCAAAAATATATTAAAAGACTCGCATTGATTAACATATTCACACTTAAATACTTAGCAGTGCAGTTTACGGGACGCTTTTTAACTTCAATAATATTTTTATCACCCAACAAGGGTTACCAGCTTTAGCTAGCAAATCCAGTTAAAAATCACTGTTGGTTAAAATATTTACCTACTCCATGCTCCAATTCATAACTAACTGCGTATAATAAATCGAGGGAATTGAATGAAATGAAAATAAAAACAAACACCAAATACGAATAAGGTAGAAAAATACGCAGTACTATGTGAATGAAATATTATTTACCATCTTTTATTCGACTATAATATCTCTTTCAACAACATTAGTAAAAGTCGTCAAGCCAAAATTCCGTACCAATATAAATAATAAACACATGTATAGTTAAAAAAGCCAGAGCTAATAGATTATGGAGCCAAGCTGCCCGTCAAAAGTATTAATACTAAATATATATATATATATATATATATATATATATATATATATATATATATATTTATGTGTATACATCCCACCCCGGACTACAACCTTGACTTGGTGGAAAGGCTTGTGCGTTCCGATGACCCCTAGAGCTGTGCTGGCGGGAGTAATAAAAATTGCTCCTGGTAGGGTCACCCATGCCAGATAGGTCGAAGGTTAGGAGCCAGACGAAAGGCAGTCCACGCAGCGTCTGTTCCTCATTGAGGCGGCTGCAATGGCGTCTGACCCCAGTGGGGCGGCCAGTAAGTGATGGAGTCACGTTAAAAACACTATTGAGGAAGGCAACGGGAAACCACCTCAATTATCATTCCCAAGAAAAATATGATGGACAATAGAGATATTTTGAGTCCTGGCAACTACGGGACTCAGCCCAATCGGCCGTGTGTCGTGCCCGGCAGCGGGGTAGGCAAGGCTTCCGCGGTCGTTATCCCACGAAACCCTTGCAGGGGAAAACCAGAACCAGCAGGAGAGAAGACGGAAGAGAAGACGACCAAATTAGTTAGAATAGGAACGTGGAATGTTAGTGCAATGATGAGGACAGGGAAATTGGAGAATATTAAGCGAGAGATGGAAAGAGGAAAAATAGATATTTTAGGTCTATGCGAGGTGAGATGGAAGGATAGCGGGGATTACTGGAGTGATCAGTATAGAATAATATACAGCGGCGGGGACGAGAGCCAACGTGGGCTTGCTATTGTATTAAATGAAGAGGTAGGAAGAAGCGTAGTCAACATAGAGCAGGTAAAGGATAGATTATTACTAGTAGAGATAAAAGCAGAACCGACGAACTTGGTTATTTTTCAGGCATACATGCAACCGAACAACCATAAGGAAGAAGAGGTCGATAGGATATACGATCAGTTAGAGGACATGATCGCGTGTATTCCTGCAGGGAAACATTTGATAGTGATGGGGGATTGGAATACGACGGTAGGCGAAGGAAGAGATGGTGATGAGGTGGGGGACTACGGTTTAGGCACGAGGAATGACCGCGGGGAGAAAGCAGTTGAGTTCTGCAGGAGACAGGGGCTAGTCACCACCAACACTTGGTTTAGACTTCACAAAAGATGCAGGTATACATGGAAAATGCAAGGTGACTCAGAAAGGTATCAGCTAGATTATATCCTGGTTAGACACAGGTTTAGGAACAGTGTGATAAATTCGCACAGCTTCCCGGGAGCGGATGCGGACTCAGACCACAATTTAGTTGTTATGAAATGTAGCGTCCGTTTCAAAAAGATAAGGTAGGGGCGAGGGGTTAGAAAATGGAATGTAGAAGCAATAAATGGGTTGAAAAGGAAGGAATACAAACAGGCTTTAGAGGAAATCATGGAGGATGCTAAAGAGCTCAGTTGTGAGATCAGTTTTAGTTCCAATTCTGAAAAAGGTAAAGGCTACATCATGTCAGGACTTCAGGACAATAAGTTTGATATCCCACGCAGCTAAAGTTGTTCTAAGGATCATAAACAAAAGGATAGAGATTAGGGCAAATGATTACTTAGGAGATGACCAGTTTGGGTTTAGGAAGGGGAGAGGTACGCGGGATGCCATTGCAGTAATGAGATTAATAAACGGGAGGAATATAGAACACAACCAGGAGGTATTTGCCTGTTTCGTAGATTTCGAAAAAGCGTTTGATAGAGTGAATTGGGAAAAAAATAATGGATGTGTTGAAGAAAATAGGAATAGATTGGAGGGGAAGGAGGCTAATCCGCAACCTGTACATGTCTCAGACTGCTCAGGTGCGGGTGGGAAACGGGGAGTTAGGATGGGCAGTGTTAGGAAGGGGTGTAAGGCAGGGTTGCCCATTATCACCGTTGCTGTTTAACCTGTATGTTGAAAAAATGTTTATAGAGGCATGGGGAGGACTGGAGGTTGGCATGAAAGTGGGCGGGGAATTCATAAAATCAGTTAGGTTTGCTGATGACCAAGCTTTAGTTTGTCAGTCAGCCAAGGGGTTTCAAGCATTGCTGAGTGAATTGGGAATTCAGTGCGACAGGTATGGAATGAGAATCAATATTAATAAAACAAAGGTTATGCTATTTTCTAGAAAGAAAAGGGCTGAGCTAAACATTGAAATAGGAGGGCAAAAACTAGAGCAGGTTGAACAGTTTACGTATCTCAGTAGTGTCAAAAGTCAATTATTTCATTACATTTCAATATCTCAGTAGTGTTTTGGACCAACACGGTCAAAGTAGTTGGGACGTAAGGAGAAGAATTGCGCTGGGCAAAGAGGCTTTCACGAGGAGGAGGGAGTTGATGACATTGACGTTGAGTAAGAATGTTAAGAAAAGACTCGTAAAAACTTTGATTCGGAGCGTAATTATGTACGGCGCGGAAACGTAGTCATTGAAGCAGGATGATAGACGTAGGCTGAAGGCTTTTGAAATTTGGGTGTGGAGAAGAATGGAGTAGGTGAAATAGACAGAGAAAAAAAAACATATGAGGAAGTACTTGGTATGGTGGGCGAAGAGAGGGGTTTGTTGAGAGAACTCCTGTGGAGGCAGGAAAAGTGGATGAAGGGGGTATTGACCGGCATTGTGATGTTGAAGACTGTGATAGAGGGGAGAATGTTGGGCAGACGAAGAAAGGGAAGGAACAGGATAGGGATTTTGGACGGGAATCAGGGAGGAAGAAAGTATTCGGAGACGAAGAGGGATCTGATGTTGCGTTTTGTTAGGGGTCACAAAATATTTATTTAGTTGCTGTGTCCATCCAAAACCTACCTTAACCGGTAGATTACCTACTATTACTTTATAAATATATATAGTGGGTCGCGGTAGTCCAGTGGGTAGCGCGTTGGACTACTGACCGGAGGGTCCCGGGTTCGATTCCCGGGCAAGGCACTTTGAGCACTGCAGCTCCACCCAAACTATGTGATTTTTCGGGTACCAGATCTTCCTGGGAAACCATAACCGGCACAGGGAAAGGAACTGGCCCCTGCCCTGATGTGTGAATATAGGAGATCCATTTTCTATTGGCTACATATTACATCGGTATTTTAGGCTTGTTATCGAGGAGAAATAGTGCCGAAATTTCTCAACGTATTTTATTATTCATTAATTTTATTGTAGAACGAAAATATTTATTAGGTGGCACGAATTATGAAGAATGAATATTGAAAACTGTCATCTGCTTTCGTATGCGCACTGAAAATTCCATTGCAGCCCTTTATCGTGAAATCTGAGTCAACTCTTTCGACGCCTTGCATAGACATCTTTTATACTCTTTATTTATCGTCTCATCTGCAGTTTTAGGTAATTTCCCGTGAAACTTAGTAATTTTCTAGTTCCTTTCATGATTGAAAATCTTGGGAAATCATCTTCCTCAGCAAGTGTTCTTCTATCCAGAGAACGGAGTGGGTGGAGGGGTGGGGAAGTTCCGGAAGGCCTTGTGACGACCATGGAATGGGTGTGTCGGCATGGCTTCGAGTCGCAAGTTACACACAAACTTAGAACGAGTTAAGGAACACCGAATGGTTCCAGTCGGACGAACGGAGTCTACGTCTTTCATGGGAGAATTAAAAAGAATTTTAGGGAGGATCAATTGGGACTGTGTAATAGGAGACATCTTCGTTGAAACATCTCAATCAAGGCCATTTAGCCTCCTGGGGCTATGTGAGACTATTAATTCATTTAGAGAAAATTCAGAGATTATAATTAAAGCTTGTATTTTTGGTATGCTTTTAGAACATTGGCCAAATACAAGCAAAATGCTAAAGTTTTCTCATTGGAAGTTTAAACGCTTACTTCTGCGCATGTGGTAACAATGAATTCTCATTGAGACAATAATGATTGTTCGAAATACTTTAGATGGATAAAGACAGTTAAGCAGACAAGAGGAAATAATAAATAACACATACGAGAACCAGGATAAAATAATCCTTCACGAGAAATATATTTAGACTAAGACTTAGAAAAGTAGCTGACACGAGTTTCATGGTGTGCCTCCAATCAAAATGATCCGACTTGATATCAATAGATGATACCATATAAATAAAATATCTCTAGTCGATTACGGAAGAGGTAAATGCAAATACCGTTTCAGGATTTTAAGATTTCGTGATCACATCTGGAGTCCACTCCAGAAGAAAACTTTATCATCTAATTGTAAATTAAAATCTGTAATCTTAACTCCATAAATTATCCTGAAATACATGATAAATGGTTTACGAACATTTCCTGTCCGAGTAACCTGTAGTTTGACGTGTGTTTGGCGTAAATGAATAGATGATCAAGGTACTGGGAAGGAAGTTAAAGTTTAGGTAAGTGAGATAGTGTGTCACTACAACACTCTTAATCTTGAAGATATTCTATTGATTATTTCATCAGCAGACTCCATACACCTGTAAATACACTTTAATATTCCTACATACGTGAAATGAAGGCGAACACTAAATAAAACGACAGATGCGTTAAAGTTTTATTTTTTTTAGATTTTTTCACCAAAAGAATCTTAGAATCAGTTCTAGAAATTGTAAAAATTTTCTTAAAGTTTATTTATTCCATTCAGGAAATTTACGATATCGCACAATTGCTTTGCGGAAACATGTAGGTCACAGTCAGTGAGCTAGTATCAATTTTAATGATAATGCCTTAAAAGGAATTACGATCATGCATTTTTTAAGTACAGAAATGGTAGTTTTTGTTTAATGATGATCAATGAACTTGTTTTTTTTTAATTTTTATAGAGATTGTGTGATTTCGAAGAATGTGGATAAATATTGGCATTTTGGCACCCTTCGACACGAAGCTTCATATCCATGTTTCTCTAATCAATGTCAAAAAAAATCACGAAACCTTGTCTATTGATTGATTCGATCTAAAACCAATTTTAGGTCCCCAAAGGAATGCCATATATTTTCCACGCAGTTCCGAATAATCACGTTTCTCGTTCTAATTTCACACTATCCACCGGTCATTCTTTCGTCAAACTTTTCCATTACCATCTTTCCCTTTCCTTTTCGCTTTCCCTTTGCACTCAGTTGTCCCAATTCCATGGTTCCGTTGCATTTTCCAAAGATTATCATGTGCTGAAGTTAATTTAACATCGAAGCAACCCTTCGAATGCCCTTTTCACTTTTCCCCGATTCGTGTACCCGGAGAGGCATTTCCGCAAATTACGCATGTGGGTAGATACTGAACAAATAGGGAATGAAAGCGGATCGATTAAATGGTTCCCCCCACGGCGCGGTCTCGACTGAAGGACAGCAAAACGACGACGAAAGGGTGTGCACACCACGACAATGGTGTGCACAAAGAGCACGTGGGGTGGGGAGGGGGAAAAGGGGAGGGGAAAAGGGGAGGGGAAAAGGGGATGGGGACGTAAGGGGAGAGTGTGGGGTGGAGATAGTTGTGATAACGAAAGTGAAGAGTCGGAGAGGGGCGGGCGTGTTTTTTGGCAGGTGGGGGGGAATGGCACGGGCCGGGAGAGTTTGCAGTTCCGGCCGTTTGCCGTCGGCGGGAGGCGATAGGGTTGGAAAGAGGGTGGGGGGAGAGAGGCGAGTGCGGGTAAGGGCTGGGATGCGCGCGGGAGAGGAAGATGGAATTTATTAAGTGGAGCCATACGTCATAGTCGACTAACCGCCGGCGAGAAATCCACCGTCGCTTAATTCCGGCGGGAATGCAGTGTCTGAAAAGTGGATGAACGAGGGTTTCAGGGTATGGAGGGGTTGGGGTGGGACGAGAGGAGGGGAGGGAGGGAGGTTGGAGATTAGGGCGCCGGGAGACTCGTGGGAGGGGACGGATTTGGAGTTGCACGTGGGCCTTTAATACGCTTCTATAAAGACTCGTCCACGGATCCCCAGATTAGAACAGCTTTTCGAATTCCGCGTTAATAATGTAAAGAGGGTGATTTGTCCCAGCTCATTTCTGGGAAAGAGTGGAATAAGGTAGGTAGGTATCTTCCCTGAACGATGGAAAAAGAAAATCAAATACGGATACGTTTAAAGTGCCTTCCGAGATTTTTATGGACTCATTGAGATCGTAAGCCCGAATTATGCGCTAGTGGTTTTGGTATCCTCGTTGAAATTAGTGAACGTTTAAAAATATCATTCTCGAAATTTGTGCACTGGTGAAAAGGAAAGTTTTAGGCAACTCGAAAAAAGGGTTTGTATAGAATTTAAAATCTGGAGAGGATTAAAAATGCTTAAATGAAAACAGCCATCGTCTATCTATGAGTGAATTTTCAAAACACATACGAATTAAGTCCAAAATATTGCGGAGGATTGAATCTAACTGGATCAAAAAAATTAAATCCATCACAAGTATTCATATATATTTTCGTTATATAATTTAAATTTTCAATTGACTACCATGCACTAAATTTGGGCCTTGATCAAGCTTGTATACCGATAAAAATTCACCAACGATATTTTTGGAGAGGTTACATAAACAGTCCGCTTCATAGCGAATGTTTTGAAGAGGCAATCATTTGCTCGAGAAACTTTCCAAAATATTTAGAGGAGTTACTATCTCAAAAAATAATTTATCTAGATCTACAGCTACATAATGCAACGAAAGCCATCTCAAGGGAGTGTGGCGGGGGGTGTTTGGTCACCAGCCACAAATACACCATGCACCTCTATACCAATATCGGTTCGATCATGCACTAAATAAAGTTAATTAGACTTACTTGCAGTAATTATTCTAAAATGCATTTAAATAAAAGTTCTATTTGTATCCGATGGGGGTGTTGTTTCGCTAATCTCCTTCCCAGCCTGGTGATTCAAGGAATTACTTCAAAAAGACAGATGAAACAAACAGAGACGCTATTCACAACAGTACGACGCAAGAGAGCGTGGTGACTCTTCGGATTGGTATGCCGATGGGTCTTACTCCGTGAAACAGGAGCACGAGGGAAGAGAAGATACCTGGAATTAATTCAGGTAGTCCCTAATGTTCCTTCTTCTGATCCACGGGATATTTCCGCGTAACCAAAGGGAAAATATTGCAAATCATTCTCTTCCGATGGCTCGCAATAAACGTGGAGCCCTCACAAATCGTTGGGAATTTAAAAAGCACCGTATTTTCATAAATTTTTAGGGCAGCATTTCCATGACTACGTGCTGTTATCTCGATTCTCTCTATCTCCCTCAGAGGTGGCCTTTTCACTATTCACTTCTCCGAAGTCGGACGACTCCACTGCGGACTTTGTACTATGAAATTATGATTTTAATTTCTTAATCAGGTTTTCATTTCCCACGTCATGTAACTCTTTGCCGCAAATATATGATAGCTAACATATTTTGATTTGAATTAAAATCCTATCTACCTGTCGGTCACGATTTCACGTTGACGTAGTGAGCACTTGAACTGCCTTCATGCAAATTAAATATTTAGCTATCAAGGTTAAATCTAACCGATGTGTATGCTCGCTAATCTCTGGTCACCCTGGACCTCTGAAGAACTGGAGAAACTGAAAAAAACACTGCGATGTCATGCCTATTGTAAATGGGAAGAGTTAATGTCATTTATACAGGAATCATTTAGAAATAATCCTTGAATTAGGAATAAGTGGATAACTGAAGGTGAGTCAATTCATCCCTACAAAGATGCGATTATATATTATTAAAAATCGTTTTTCATTTTTTAAATTAAAATGACATTCAGTAGAAAAAATTACTTAAATATATTTTTAATTCATCATTAATCTCATGATCATGGTTTGTATCAGCTCTTGAAATTATCCTCTTCCCTACAAATACCTTAATTTCCCCACTGCTATTTGTGTTGAAACTTCCCATCATTTGTTTCTCGTAATTAGGCATTTCTCTATAATATCTTTCCCACCAAGTTCACTCGATGGTGATTTCCCGTAGACTATCACTTCTCTCTTCCCTCAAACAGAGGCAACGGTCTTAATGTTTGCCAGCAGTTGCTCGAGTTTCGAGCCCACATTCTTATGACTTCGAATGTCTTCCCTCCAGGTACATTTTAAACCATCTTTTAGCTCTGTGACTCTATAAGCTCTTACTTTAGAAGAGACTCTGCAAGAATCTTTTGTAGCATAACATATATACTCCTCAGGGAAATAAATTTCATTGGGTTGAAACATCGAATTATATTGATAGTTTTAATGTTCACCGGTAAAAATGCCTCGCAACATGGTCGCACTAAATATACGTATGTGTATTACACTTTAAGTTGGAGAGCAAACAGCAATAAAACCACTTAAACTACTTTTGAACGCGATCTCGTCGGATATTAACCGCACTGGAAGGGATTCCGTTTCGTTTGCCGGGGAACAACGGAGGAATGAAGCCAGGAGGCTCTCAATGGACCAAACCCTTGCAGCATCCTCAACGGAAACGCGAGATTCCGTTACTTGAGATTTACAAAACTCGATTCGTAAGTTTGCAAAAGGTGCGGGAACGTTAAGATTGGGTGGAGAGTGGAAAAGATCTCGGTGGCAAATATTGAAACTGAGCTTGCGACTGTCGAGCGGCTGCGACTCGAGGTGTGGGTGCGGCGGCGGAGGAGCGAGCTGCCGGCGGGGTTGCCAGGGGGGGGGGGAAGGGGGAAGGAGAAGCTAAGGGAAAGGGGGGGGGGGTACAGAACCGCTCACTAACTCCCAACTCGAGTTCAAGGGCCGAGGTTCTGTTCCGGACGGCCGATTGCCGCGAGGTTGGAATTCGAGTGTTTGGCAGCATTAGTGGATGTTTCTGCACGCTCCTTATGAGACAGAGAGATAGGGAAAGTTCCTTCGGCTAGGGACAAGGTTCGCCTGGAGGACTAAATCCGATTCCCAACAAGAACTGTTACTCTCATTCTGCCAACTGATTCATAAATTTTCCTTCATTGAGATAGGCACTTGAATTTCCTCTTTAGCTCCACCAATTTAACTACTCCAAACTTCAGAGAAAGAAAGCGGACGGGTGAAATTTTCATTCCAATAGATTTTTAGCAGGGGTACCAATACTCTTCCACAATCCTAATTTCAATAATTCAACTATAAAATTCCATTCTCCAATCAAATCACCCTTAATTAATTAGATAGTTATTACACTTGCTACCTGTATAAGCTTCACATTACTCTCTCTCTCTCACCGGAATAGAATTAGTAAATGAACAGTGTACTCATTTTTCGCCTATTTCATTTTCACAATTTGGAGTCTTCAATATACTGTTCATTGCTCTTGCAATATAATACTTTTATAAATGGGAATCACTCGTGCATTAAAATACAGGGAGCGAAAAGTAGAAAAAGAAACAGAAAATATGAGGGCTATGAATTTAACTAATTATTATTTTTTTGAATTATGATTCTTTCTACATCTACTACATAATTATCCTTAAGACAAAGTATCGGCGTGTGGTGGGGGTATTGGATCAGCACCTGTAAAACAATAAAATCAACTGTAAAACTACCAAAGTCATGCACGTTTACACCCACAGAGATGTATATATTCATGCAAAAACCATAGTTACTTAAATACATGCAACACTATGTACTATCAACTAAGATACACATTCACATGCACATGCGAATATACCCAATGTCTACGCAGCGTTTAATTTTGTCCTGACTTGTAAATGGAATGTCATTGATATTTCTATTTTGACTTTGATTTCATAATATTATGATGTCTGGTTTTCCATGGAAAGAACGAATATTTGTATCTATCTGTCTTGCAGTCTACCTCACGTATCT
Source organism: Hetaerina americana (assembly GCF_022747635.1). Classification (NCBI taxonomy): domain Eukaryota; kingdom Metazoa; phylum Arthropoda; class Insecta; order Odonata; family Calopterygidae; genus Hetaerina; species Hetaerina americana. Next base: position 83,525,768 of record NW_027287427.1, on the reverse strand, counting down.
TATCTTTATGATCTAACCCACTCAATTAGTATGAGGCCGTATGTTTTCGGGCTTCTTTAATTTCACACAAATAGTAGGAATAATTTTGCCTAACTAGTCTACTATGCAGACCTAAAAATTATCTAAAAAGTTTTTTATGGCTATCTGTAAAAGAATTCAAACGCTTGTGATAAAGGAAAAATTCAATTAATTGATATTCAATTATATTTCAAATAATAAATGATTTTAAGGTTATTTAATCTTTACGCATTTAAAACAATCTTTTTGAATTTTTTTATCCATATCCATATACAATATACTATACATATCCAAATCTAATTCGACGTAGACATAACGTTTTACAGCTTCAAAGAAAAAACCCACTTGCCCCAACCAGTTGCAGATATCCTAAACATGTAAAATTATTTACCATAGATATATATGTTAATTTTGCTAGTTACTAAGGTATTTCTGAACATTGTATTTGAAAAACCCTTTACAAATTTCACTAACCAAGTAATAAATTTAAATTCACCAATTTCGTATACTCATTACACGATTTGGGCAGGGAAAAGGCTTAATTATTATTAACAGTTAAAAGCTCAGAGAAAGAATGAGTATTCAATTAAGACAGCTCTTTAAGTCTCCATTACCTCTGGCCATCGATTCTAAGATTGAATCGACGAAGAACGAACACTCCACTTTCCTTTCATCGGCTATCCTCTTTCTTCATGTCTATCCATTTCTTTTCCTTCGGAATGTACGATTTATAAATCTCATTACAGGCCTTTTTCTGCTGTTCCCTAAAAGTATCTTGCGTTAATATGCAAAGGCGTAAAGAAACAAAAATCACTCAAAACCCAAGTTTCTTCCACGTTCACGCCTTTCCAATCGCGCTTGGTTTCAATAAAACGGTGTAGCCCACTGAGGTTTGAAATAAACACTGCCTCAATATTGCCAGTAGAAATCGAGATGTGCCAAATTCATTTGAGTCAATAGGAGGAACTGTGAATAGTTGGTAAAAGAAATTCATAAATATTTTTTATTACCGGCGAAAGAAAATCATTCATTATCATCGTTCATTCGCTACGCTCTAAAAACAAAACCATTCCAATTAATGCTTTGCACTTAATTATTCCCTCTTCCTGAAAGAGCAGAGGAGCGTGAGGATGAATAAAGGCGAAAAAAAAGCCTGGAAATGCTACCTTTTCTCCCCAGAATAACGCAAATGCAAAATGAGCAGATAAAACTAAACCCTTCCAGTTGAAAGGCTGGGAATATAACAAGTAATATTTCACCGCCGTATCGTTGGCTCGGGAGCGAGAGGAGGGAGGGAGGGGGTTGCACGAAAGAAGAGGGAGAAGATGATGTGGGGGATAGGGCAGGGGGAGTTGGGGAGAGAAGGTGTGGATGGGGAGGAGTTGGAGGATAACGGAGGGGAAAAAAATGAAGACAGTGGGAGAAGGGGTGAGAGGAAGAATTATGAAAACGGTAAAAGTAAATAAAAAAAACTTGGGGAGAGCGCTAGTCTGGGAAACAAAACGTATGGGAGAGGGAATAAAATAGCATCTGACTGGCTTGGGATGTCTGCCTTCAACTTTTCCCACTTTTCAAACCATTCCTTCGCCTCTCCTCAAGCGCCCGGCGCCAACATCCTCTCTCCTCACATCACACACACACACACACATTCACATACATACACAGATGCACACAGACGAGGGCGCGCGCTGCAACTCTCCAATCCTCTCGAATCCTACGCCACACACACACACACACGTACTCACTCCTCTGCGCTCTGGGAGGGGAGGGTCGCGTCAACCCTTCCCCGCCCCTTCCTTCCCTCCAACACCCCTCCCCTTCTCGCCGTGCGTTGTCCTCTCGCCCCAGGCTTTGCGCTCATTGGATGCGAAAGTTTCAGGCGCCACACCACCAAGCCTCGGCTCCGACCCGTGCTATATATAAAGTCACACCGCCTCAGGAATTAGCCACCCGCACCCACTCACTCCCCGGGGCGATCATCCTGAATCATCTCCGGAACCCCCCCCCCAAACCCAGCACAATCCTGCATTCTCTTCCCCTCTCCATCCCCGCAAACCCGAACGCTCCTCTCTCCCGCTTTCCCACCTGATTCTCTCTACGACTGTTCCCTCAAAAATTTCCGCTACTCCTACCGCCTCGGCAGCCTCCCCTCCGTCGCTATTTAATCCTCATTTCTCTGTATTTGTAAGATAGCCTTACTCGATTCATTATCGCCATAACGTTTTGAAACACGTAGAGATTTTCTCATCCACAGTGGAGGTAATAATAGTAACATTCCATTCATCATTTGTTGGAGTCCCTGAGAGGCTAATGAAGTTTAGTAGCAGCAGTATTTAAATTGTTAGTATTACTCTTGATATTACCATTCTGAAAATTTTAAACGTTCAATTTGGATTCTGTTGGCATATAATCACACTTCATGCACTCGAAGCCGCCGCAAAATCCTTCGCCAAAAGCTATCTGAATGGTCGTGGAAATGGGTGAGGGAGAAGTCTTTAATGAAGAGACACAAATACATGCATGATGTTACTCCGTTGCTTCTCCTTTCTTCTGGTGCTGTGCTCGTCAAATATGGAAGGGGAAATTTAATCTTAGCGTCTTAACGTCGAAAAATATGTCGCTCCAGTTTTGCTGCTATTTCCTCGCCTGAGCAAGTGGTGCAAGAATTAGATTATCTCCACAAAGCCGAAAATAAGGTCACGTGATGCGCGTGCTTTCCTAATAGGGTTAATCTAGAGTAGACCCCCGGAAGATCCACATCCCATCCACGCAGACGAGACTCAATTATTTGAGGCAGTTATTTTTTACAAACCGGTTATCTATTTCAAATAAATTTTTCCAATTATTAGACGAGATTAGTATCAATACATAACATGTTTACATTTCCTTTTAAGATCCTCCAATTTCTCGTGGCGTTTATCGTAGAATGCAACTTATAAGAACCAAGACGTTACCGAGAGACGGGTAATGAAACTAACGCTGGTCACTACTGTTTTGAGCACTAAACCAAACATTAAGATGAAGTCTTTCTGCTTGCAGCATACAAGTCTATTATACAGGGTGTGGCGGCATAATTTTCTGTTTTAATTGAATTTGAATTCAAATTAGCAAGTGTATAACATACCTCATACTTACCCATTCCGTCACAGGGTTGGGTATTAGTGGTGTTACTGTACTTTCTCCGGTGCGTCTAGTTATTTTTTACCTGCTTACCATAGTTTATTACGAATTTAAATAATACATATAAAGCTGTGTATATGTTATGTCTTATTGTTATTATTTCAATACTGAGTTAATGAATTTATCTGAGTATCTGCTTGAATTTAAGTACGGACTTCGTAGAATATTTAAAAAAAATGTAATTTTCGAAAATATAGGTTTTAAGGTTTTAATTTAAACTAAAAGCACATAATTCATAAATTAATTAATTTCTTTAATGAATATTATCCTTAGAATTGCTGCAATATTTTTACTAACCTTTAAAAAGATATTAATTTCATTACCAATTTTTTTTTAAATATATCAATTGCCTTGATCATCATCCTTTTAACATGATATTTTTGTTCCGATAGGGTATATATTAGTATACATTTAATGGAAATGTTATTTCCCTAATCTCGTACGACCATAGCATAATGAGGATTCCAAGAGCCTGCCCTCGCCTTACGCCCAGCGTTATTCATTCCCATTTGGTTCTCGGTATTCTGTGGACGGTGACCTGCGGCGAACTAAGTTTGTTGTTATCGCTTCCCACATCGCGTTTATTCCCAAATGAATGAGTAAATGTGAGGATGAATGCCTCCTCCTCATTTGCCTTTTGTTAACAGCATGGAAGGTGAATCATACACGTTGAATTAAAGTAACACTCACTCAGCCGTTTAATTATCATTACCTGTTCCAAGAAACAAAGCCATTTTTAAAACGCGGTTAAACTAACTATATAAAAGAGTCCATTTTATTTAAATTTATTATTAAAAGTAGCAAAATGTACGATACTTCATGCCTACTCGAGTAAATCGCGATTGGTTTGTCTTTCGTACTTCTGATTGGCAGCACCTTTTCTGAATCTTATACTTTAGTAAAGGCAGACGTGGAATGCCAGAATTCAGTGGAACTGTTTTTGTGCCATTTCACGATTACTAATGGAATTCAGGTTTTATAATCGACGAAATATTTGGTAAGGAACTTCAATTACTCTTTTCATTTGTTGAATGCTGGCATTTATTCTCACACATGAAAACTCTATCCCGGCAACGTGAAAGAATGTTGTTGGGCATGAGAACTGTGTCGACTTTTTGTAAATGAAAACATTTTTCCTACTTTCCTTCAAGAAATTATTATTCAAGACAATATTTTCTGGGTGAGAAAAATAAACAAACGCCTGCGCATATTTTTCTGCATGACATTATAAAATACTGGATGGTTTGCTAACCAAAACTTGGGTACAAGGGAGCAGGTTGGAATTATAATGAGAAATATACCAATGTATGGCACCGTGTTCCTTCTTAGCCCTTCATCACGTCGAACCCGTCATTACATTCCTCCATATACATCGCTTACCATTTATCCTCCCATCTGTTTACCCGTTCTTCAACATGTTACAATGTAGTGATCTAGTTGAAATAATATCGTATTCTGCAGATCGGAAATTGGGAATTATTTTTTCAAATCAATTAAACTGTTCAAACTTTGTAATAGAATTCCAGAAAGACTCAAACATCGCTCACCCTCTTTCCTCTGTCGCAGTAAACTGTGTATGCACTTATCCCACTTTCTTACCATTATTTTATACCACATTATCTCTTCCCCTGCCTTCCGCAGCTGTTTGTTCCTTTCTCCTTCCGTCTATTTTATACGCTCCAGGTTTTTCCATACCCATATATTAAGAGCCTCCAATCTATGTATTATTATCTTTTAAATATATAATAAAATTTAACATGCTCTCAAACTCGCATCTAAAAGGATTCTGTATACTGAAAAGCCTTTCTCACTGATCGAAATTGATATGAATGTTCGGATCAAATAGCTAACCAATGACAGACCTCTTCCTATACCGTTTCTGAATATGCATTACCAGTTTCAGTCTTCAAAATTATAATTTAAATTTACATGACAACCTAACAATATATTAATTAAGCCAATTATGTATGATAGTAATTAATGAGATATGGTCACAATAAAATAAGATTTTTATTTTTTTTAAAGAAAAAATAAAGTTTTCTTATAAATGGTTTTCACTCACTAAAATTAATGGCTAATTGGCACATTATTTTGACTGGACAGTTGACCCATTACTGCCAATAGAGTGATGTTAGAGGGGCCTTAATTTTCGCTGAGTTAATGCTAAACTTATTACTATGGAACTGCAGGTGTACTATAAAAATATGTTATCTAATTATGGAAATGTACTACCAAATCAAACTATATGGGCTATATATTTTCCAAACCATTTATATTTCAACGTATTATTTGAACCATCTATGTATTTTTGAAGATATTAGGTGTCTCAAGAAACATTTATATATTTAACGAAGATGTAGCGATAAAAGAGTAAACAAGTGTAACCGAAGGCTTTACATATACACACTTATCCGTAAGTTCACAAAATCTTTCTCATTACAATTTTAATTCATTTCAATCAATATCAAGCAATGCAAGCACAAACACAAGTGACTACCTATTTATTACATTCATTAAACCATATTGTTAATATTTAGTGCTAATGATATGGGTTAATAACAGAATAAGTATGTATAATTCACGATCATAGTACTAATTTGCTTCCTAGCTTCATATTTCACTGTAATAAAATATTTTAACTGTGACATCACACGACTTCCTGAGCAAATAAATCTATCGAATCAACCTTTTTATTCCGTAAATAAACGTGAGTATTATTATGAATTATTATTATGGACTTATACAACGAGTTGCCTAAATCCAATCGTACATAATTAGTTTTTAAACGTTGGAAGTGGAGACGTATTTGTAGATCAACCATTGAGTAAACATGTTCGGTAGCGTATATAGCTTCTGACTTAACTTTTTGAAATATTAATGGTCATTAAAACCTAAAAGGAAGTTTTTAATTTGCTACGTGTTTATTTAGAAAAGACCAGTTTCATCGCTGGAGCGACATCACCAGGTTAAAAATGTTTAAAATTCAAAATATAAATTAGAGATATTCGAAGAATAAGGGCAATTTGGTCATTAAAAAATATTTGTAAATTTAGTTTTTATTTACGACTGTTATTTTTTACAAACATATGTCACTTTTCTACATAATCGCCTTGTAAGTTGTTGTAAAACTACGAGGGAAAAGTTTCAACAGTCATTACTAGTTTTTAGCAAATATTCAGGTACAATTTTGAATGATGATTACATTTACTAGCTACAGGAGAAACTAAAAATAATAATTTCACAAAGAAAGACTATCTTGTTAATCAGAAAGCATAATATTACACCCTGAACGAGTTTTGTCCTTATATTAGCTGATGATCAAACCTAAATTTTGGGGAGTTATGCGACCAGGTAAAAGATATTGGCACCTATTTTCGATGTTTTTGGATGTATAGTTCAAAGAATATGACGATAGCTGGGAAACTTAGAATTCAGGCTAAATGAATTTGAATATATATAAGTTTTCGTTCGACTCGTTCAATTTTAAAGTTAACGGACGAGAATTTTGACAATTTCCAACTTCTTAAGTACAAAATTTACGATTATAATGTCGGCAATGAAATATTACAGCCATTAAGTGCTGATTTCGTCAACTCCATCGACTGATCCACTTCTTTCATTACTTATTACACTTCTTTAGGCATAACATCAATATTGCTTGAATAGCTTTCACTTCAATCCTCATAAGTGTTTTCATTCCGCCCCTAATTATATAGTGTATTTAACAGCATCTAAGTTCCTCACATAAATTCATAATAAACTTTTCATACCTAACAGGAAGCCAAAAATAACTCAAACCGAGGATTAATTTACTGACCCTTAGGCGCATAATACTCCTTCCCTTGATAATCCCTTCCATCACATTCATCTATGAAATTCTCTTATTTTTATTTCTCTGAAAATCATAAGTAATTGCTGAATAGAGCGCTACATAGCTGCAACATTTGCTATTCCTTCTAGAGAAAGGAGCAGTTTAAACATGAGAGTCAAATGTGGGTTGCATCATAAAAAATATTTTTCCTTTCGTCAAAATGTTTGATAACATAAAATATGTTTAATCCGTGTCAAATTGTGTCATAGGAGTCAATTTACAATGTATTGTTCTTGACTATTTATAATCGAACAGGTATTCTCTAGCATCGCTTCATAGGTAATATGATGTGTAAATTTCTTTAGGAAGTGGCAACGGAATGCCCTTGATTCACAATATTAGGGTTACCGATCCAAATGCAGTAGTACCTCCTCTCGTGCCTGCCTGTTCGTCTGTATGTATTTAAATGTCTGCACGTGTATAGGTATAGTCTAAGGGTGTACTTATAAATTTTATGGCATAATATAATGCCATGGAAATGGGTTGAATGAAAGAATTCGGTCTCAATTTCGACCTAAATATGACCTCTATCAAAATCTCTCATAACAATTCAGCTATTGATATAACTCCTTCGTTAATCGTAACTATGTGCGTGATTATCATATCCAATAACATCTTCTGAACACTAAATTTCTTAAGATGCACGGAGGCATTATCAACTCCGCATGCCATTCGGCGGACAAGTACTTAATTTACGGCGGTGGGAGCCGCTCTCGAAGAGGAGGTAAAATGTTTCAATCGGCCTCTCCTCGATCACTGGTGACTCCGCTGCAAGCGCATGTCCCGGGAGTCTTCGGAAGGCGCCCGGAGGGAGGGAATCCTTCAAACCCGCGCACGGTGACGCGCCGGGAGGGCGTAAACATTGCCGAGTATGCCTCCTCCTCGTGACGGCGCACTGATTCCCCCGGGGGCACGCGTGTAGCGGGTGAGATATACGCGCGGACGGAGGGAGGACGTGGGCGGGCAGGCATTTCGCCCGCCTGAATTCCCACACCGCAGCATTCGAGAGTTTGTCCGCTTGCCCCATATGGCGCGCGTCCGGCAAGAGCAGGTGCTACCTCCCCCCCCTGCCCCCTCTCCCAGCCGAGAGGCCCATTAATTGCCTCACGCCTCGCTCGTTCTCTCCCTCTCCAGCAGCAAACACCCCACCCCCGCCCCACGACAAACGCTTGTCATGTATCGCCGGCCTCCTCCGCTAGGGGCGGGGGGAGGGGGGGACCGTTTCGGATGCAGCAAGCGGCGATCGGGGGGATGTGGAGGTTGGCTGAATGGCGATCGTGTGGGGAACGGGGGGGTGGGATTGAGAAGGGGGTTGATTGGTGGTCGCGAGGGTGGAAGGGGGCGAGGCTCGTGGGCCATTTATGAGGATTGGGGGGAGCTGGGAATGGAGCTGGGAAAGGGCTCAACATGCATCATCCGTCGGAGAACGCCCCGCGGCCGCAAAATCCATTCGGGCGGATCCAATCCGCAATTGAGTGGATCGACGGCGATTCTCAAAGAACAGTGTGTCTTCGTTAAAACAATGGAAGAGAAATTCCTTTTGGTTGGTAAGAATAAATTGTGATTTTTGGCACTCCTCGCTTTGGTGACCACTGTGCCTTGGAATCGCGGGTTACATTAGGGTATCGCTTTTAAATAACTATTGCTAAGAATTAACTGCGATATCTAGATAAAATTTATTCTGAAAATAAATTGATTCTTATACACATAATGTTTTAAACGAAAGCTGTTAATATTGACTTGTTTTGTTTCAAGAATCCGATTAGTAGATCTAGTAGAGCGAGTTAACTCTCAGTATAGAGGTTCGCAGTGTGGCTAAGATTCTTCATTGAAAAGTTACAGTGTCCGACAAAGCCAGGATGAAATGATGTTAATGGAAATGATAGCCAGTCATATGACACAGTTGTGAGGGGGGAAAGGAATTTTCAAACTGGCCGCATGTCCCTCACAAACGATCCGAGAAGTGGAAGACCGTCACTCACGGACGCGAAGAAAGTGGAGGACTTAATCCCATTAAGCAGAAGAGTAACCATCCAAATGGTCCTGAATGAAACTGATGTTAGTTACAGCAGTGTGTGGAAAATTATTCACGAAGAACTGCACACATCAAAGGTGTCAGGTGTTTCATGACCTTTAGCAATAACTCGGCGCGAATGGCAATCCAAGTCATGTAAGTTTTAAATTTCGCCACATCCACCCTATTCTCCCGATCCCGATTATGCTTATCCCCAGGACTCAAAAAACCAATGTGGGGGAGATTTGACCACAAAATTGACGCAATTTAATGGGTAAAAAATGGTTGTTGACGTAATCGGCTGAGTTCTGCAATGACGGCCATTTAAATATCATGGAATCATAGGAAAAATGTATAACTCTGGATGATGACCATGTATAGATATCCTAAGAATAACAAGTAGACATTCATTTTTCATCTCGATTTTTTCGGTAATCATCAATAGCTTACGGCACCTCCTTTAACTATTGAAAAAACATCGAACATACGTAGGACGAGTTACGAAAACCGAGTGACGTGGTTGCCTCCCAGTTCATAAATTTGGATTGTCCTAGTATGGAATAGTAAAGTACTCAAGAGTAGTTTTCTGTTCCTTGGCGCACAATGGGGAACACATAATGATAATGGTATTATGAAATGCTGCATTGTATATTCTATATATCCTCTTGTCGAGTATTGTATATGTCGACGATATGTTGCCAATTAATTTATTTCAATTCCAGATATACCTTTATTATGCATTCTCCATTGTAAACCTGAATGAAGATAGCAGAGGTTATCTCCCCGAAATAGCAAATTATGAATGCGGACGGCAAATTTCCGTCTCCATTATACATGCGGAAACAATGAAATATACTTAAAATTTTAATTGGTAGTTACATCAGTAAATTGATTGATACCGTCTGCCAAATAACCTTCAATACGTAGGCTATTAACTTAGTTAAATAAAGTAGTAGCAGCAGTCATTAGGGGAGGCAACCGACAGCTGAGGTCATTTGCGGCTTTAGGTAAAGATAGAGGATTGGGATAGGTGGCTAACGTACTGGGTTCTCACCAAGAGTGCCCGGGTTCGAATCCTGGATAAAGCCAACATTTTTCAACATAATGGCGCAAATGACCTTAGACGTCGGTCAACTCCCTTAAAAACTACTTCTACTAGGGAGAGATGAAAATGGAGGAAGACTGGAGGAACCCGGCGTCACCATCAGCCCATTCTTAACAAAGGGCGCCAAGGGGTCCGCAATTTAACGTCCCATCCGACGGACGGCGTATTCGCTCAAAGTGCTCTCCACAAAGCACCTCAAGTAGGAATCAGGATACCACATAAAAATGATCTACCGCCTCCAGCATTCGAACTCGGGGCCTCTTGGTGGGAATCCAGTACATTAACCACTGCACTATCCCGATCCCTTAAAGAAATAATAACTTATATTTCATGAATTCATTCAGATCGATACACTTCACCCACATATTGCCTCTACCTGAGAAAATGTGAATGAAATATCTTCAATAAGCAAAAACAAGAAGTGAAGAAAGTAAATGTTTTTGAATTGTTTGAGAGATTGTGATGAGAGTCACTCCAAATATGAAAAGAGTAGAGAAGACTAAGGGTCTTGCAGAACAACGGAATGCACTTTTAAACAGATAAGATTATTAATGCAATAAACTGTTTAAGTATCCATTAAGAATAACACTTTAATATGTTAATAACCGATAGGGAACACCGAAATAATAAAATAATCTTTTTTGAATGCTGAGCAATTTACTACCATAAAACATTCATGTTATTTTAAAATCCTTTTCATTAAAAAAATTTACTCCAATCTTCCTCTGTTACTTTATAAATAATTGACAATAACCCTGTATAATCAAATTGCAATATCGAGTTCAATTATAACCCGGCATATGTCATTGTGAATGTTCGTAGGAGCACTGATAGTTGTGGATTAGTTGTGACTCTACTGTTTTCCATAATATCTCTAATGTTTGACTGCTGCTAGCATCTTTTTCCAAAAGTTAACGTTTTTGAAAGAAATTTTTCATTGATGCAACAAACGTCCTACCTGATTTCCAATGCCAAAAAAATACCAAATATCTCTTACATTTTTCGAACACAGATAATACACAGTTACGCAGAAAGAAACAAGTGCACTCTGTGGCTGAAATTTGCTTTTAAATTGTTTTTAAATCATTAATCTACTAATAGATGTGTTTCTACAAAGCAATGATTTTGATTTAATTTTTTTAGCAGATTTATCCAACTGAATATATCTGATAAATGTTCATATTTAGTTGCATGTATTTCTAAATTTCTTCCCTCAAATAATTTATTGTTAAAAGTATCTCAAGTTCAATTAATATTATATCATGGATCAAGGAATAATAAATATTGTTAACCTATGATTTCTAAATTTCAAATTTTTTCCGAACACAACCTACACTTCATCAAAAAATATTTCAGCCACACATTTTCTCTGACACCCTTCGTGAATTCCTAATTATGTATTCCTTCCACTCTTTAACACAATATTTTTATATAATTTCAAAACCACATCCTTCAGCAATCATTCCCATCGAGGATGTATTGGATCAAATTTTCCTTTATCCTACAAATTTCTTGGCGCATAAACCTGCAGGTCCTCAATCTAAGCTTCTTAGGTAAGGTTTTATTAAGGTCTTACTGAACTGAAATGTAACTTGTACCTCCAATTAACACCAAAACTAAGTTTTATGGCTGCTAGCTAAGTTCGAAACCGACCGTTAAAATGCTTAATAATTGACTGATGGCATTAATGCTATGGTTAAACTGTTCACATTCACTATAGAGAAATCTTTCATGTTTACGAAATCGGATTTATCAGTAATCTTCTACCTAGCGTTCATATAAATGATCTAATCTCAAGGAAGAAGATCCTAAGGCCAATAAAAAAGGCATTTTTTATATAAATGATCGACTGAATTGAACAACCCATTATCAACCCAGGCCTTAATCTTATAGTCTGGACAACAATGTCTCTCAGCGATACAGGAGTACGCCCCATAAAAGCTTTCCATAAGTAATATTTTCGTACATCTTCGATTAAGTTCCTCGGAATTAACACGCTACTATTTCTAAAATCATTTCATTATTTTAAGCGATATTGCTTTTATTGACTTTACTACTATATCCACTTTCATTATGGAGACCCTTTAGATAAGTGAAAGGCTCTCCCTTACCTACGAGCTCGTACTATATGCCCTTCAACTCTAATGTTTTAATCAACCTTTATATTTTCTTTTTAAGTTCACGTCGAACTCAAAACCTTGAAATTTCCCATTTTGTTTAATTCGATAAGCTCTAATTTTCTTCTTAGGCAATTAATTTGAAATATAACGGAATTATCAAGATAAAAGAGCAGGTGCGTGTCCATGTACATGCAATAGAGGCATTTTTTAAAATAAAAATGGAGCTTTCTAACAGTAATGGATGCAACACACCAGGATCAAAAATGGCGCAGAATGCATTTAACCGCGGTTTCAGCAGATGGATGCTACTTACGAGCTTTAATAAGCATGCTTTTAATGATTAATGCATTACCAGATGATTACTATATCCTCTAAAGCATTACTCGCTCTAATCCTGGTCACTATTACCCTGTCGCAGCCAGTTGCCGATCATCATGCCGATTTCAGCTGCCAAAGTATCCCTCCCCCGCCCTCCATTCGTGCCATTACTCATCTCGATGCATTTTCCACGCAACATCGAACGCCGATTCTGGCTAATCAGAGCCCTCTCTACGAACCCTCACCAACTGAGTCCCAAGTCTCTGCTTCCTCTCAGCTGCCTTACAAAGGCCTTTGTGATTGTTAAAAGATGACACAGCCAAGCGCGGATCTCTCAGGTGGCATTGAACTTCGCTAATACTCAGTGAATGAGAAATTAACTCGTTGATGGGTTAAAATGCATCTGATAATAAATATGCGGTTGAATAAGGAATCAAATGCTGTAGATAATTCGTTTTATTCTAATCATAATTAGCTCATTATAAGAGAATATCATGTTGAATATTTGTGAAATTTTCTCCTAGTAAACGCTAGAATATAAATTCTAATTATTATAACATTACATTGATTAAAATGAAATAAAAGTAGTCTTACAAAAGCAATTTATATCATTTTAGAGCAAGCGAATATCATTTTACTATGGGATGATTGTTGACACATTTTAAGATTTTTAACAAAATAATGTTTGAAATAATTCAAAGAATTTCAAGTCAAACTCCACTAATATCAAACACGGAACATCAATTACATTTTGAATTGGCTTTATGCACAAAGGTAAGACTTTCTAACCGTCGGAGACGTGTACATTGTCTGCCACTGTCTGTAGGGTTTCTGGTTGAATGCTTGCTTTTGAAATTTCTACATTTCCATGAGTTTTGCGACAGTTGTCATTGCCCTAATATATCATCCACCTGATACTATATAGCTATATAATTTCAAAAACGGAAATGGTGTGATCATTGGGTCAATAGTTCACTCCACGGCTCCGACGTGGCTTGCGTAAATTTCCTCAACGCTAGGGGATTATTATGCTGCATGCAGTGGACTCCACGTGAATCTGAACTAGAGTGGGTGCAGCGTGTCTATTATTGCACCCAGGGTGACGATAAGTTTGGGCAGGAGACAAGAGTCCACTCCCGTCCCCCTATGAATTCGACCCTCCTCCCCATACCCCCTCGGCCGGAAGGGTTGGCAATCCGGAAGCCGCAGCTGTGCGACCGAAGGGCACGTCCCGTCCTTGAGGCCGAGAAGATTAGAGTCGAAAGGGAGGGAGGAGGAGGCAAGGAAGGGGTGGTCGGGGATATTGAAGGTAGCCTGAAAAACGTGACTAGGACCTCCATAACTCCATGTGTAGGAGGAAAACTGAAAATTCCCCTCGTGCGTACATAGAGCGCGAGGCACCACTATCACTTAAAAGATAATTGCATTCCTTTTCAGACTTATTGCCCGACAGAGCCCATCGAAAAGTTTTTTCTCTAAAATAACTAAACGAAATTTAACCGATAAAAATCATTTTCACGGCTGAGAAAATTGTAGCATTGGAAAAAGCAATGATTTGACCGTTCGTAGCATAAATGTTTCTATGACGAAGGAAAGATAAAACGTAAATCCATAGGAGAAAATGACAATTGCAATCAATAAAAGGTTAATGGAATGATATGAGAAACAAATTCGGCGAGAGAAAAGTGCATGCTTTAAGTGAAAGTACTATATGACTGCCCGTACTCAATGTCATTGAAATACTGGATTCTTCGTTTTCAATACCATTTAATCTTTCTCTTTTACCAATACTATAGCTTCGTATAAACATGCTATGTACCAAATAGCTTGAGTAAATGTGTTAGACTTGTGAAAAGAAATTAGAACATGTGAAATTAGGGAAGATAGCCAGATCAAGAAAAATATAAAGAAAAGAATAAATTCGAAGAAAAAATTAAAAATTGGAATTCCAAAATTTTGTGGAGTATTTTCGTGGGATGAAAATTAGGGGTGAAAACTTGACTATTACATGAGACTGCTAGTATGAACGGTCATACTAAATTATAAACTACCATTCAGCATAAAATTATCCATAATTCAGCTTTGCTATACTTGATTTAATGATTGTCTCAGTAATAAAAAAGATTTAAAACTGAATAACGTATTTATCCATGCTGAGTGTTGAATAGAGAAAAAACCAATAAGAGTAACACAATGAAGAGGGACCCTTCATGGCAAAATTACTTCATGAGCTTTCCTACAAATAATTAGACTGCAGAGATCTAAATAAATATTTTTTAAATAATTATTTTATTAAAAAATTACGACGCATTCATTATCACTCAGAGAACGTAATATTCTCTTCCGACCAAGTCGCGACGAATCATCCACTATCGCTCGCTAATGTCACACGTAGATGTCCCAACATTCCTTAATGAAGCTCGAATAATTTTAGAACTTATGATGAAGTAGGAAAAAAAATTCCCACGGAATGCTTGTCAGAATTTTTCATAGCATAAATGAAACGACTAGCATTGAAGTCGGCCTTCGATAAATATCCCGAGAGACAAAAAGGAAAATGGGATGGAGAGGAGTAAAATTTGAAGATGAGCGAAAAATGTTTGGGCGCGGACTAGTCACGGGGATGAAGGGTAACGGATGAGATGGGGGCGGTGAAAATGGAAGGCTGGGCGGAGGATGAAGAGGGGGTTTTCCCTTCCCCCTCTCCGAGTGTGAGTGCGTGTGTGGATACGGGAAATGGAGGTGTGGGGGTAAAATGGCGTCGGGAGGAGGTAGCGAAGTTGCGGGGAAAGGTGGGGGGGGAGTGGATCGGGGAGAAAGTGAAAGGACGCTTTGGCGGAGTGCCGTGGAACGGGAGACGGATGGGTCCCTCGGGAGGGAGGGCGGCGAGGCGTGGGAGGGAGAGGGCGTGAGATGGGCAGGAGTGTTTTTGCGGGGGTTGAATGAGGAGGATTGGTGGGAGAGGGGGGGAGGTGGGAAAAAGAGGGCTCGCAGGGGGTATCTGACTCCTGCGAGCAGCACCTCCTGCGGGGGAAAGGAACGAAGGAGAGCGGGGGGGGGGGAGAAAAAGGTCTATCCGAATCTGTGGGGGGAATAAACATAAGGATCGGGAAAGAAAAGGAAGAGCGGGATGGTCGAATTCGGCTCGTGGAGGGGAGTTCAAGGAATAAGGGGTGGGGGGAACAGGGTGGAACGTGGGGGAGGGGTTTGAGAGGTGGGATGGGGAAAGTTCCTCGGGGCGGCTGTCGCCGATGGTGGTGGTGGTGACGACGGTGGGTTTGGAGGCACGAATCCCAGGCTGGAGGTAGGTGGCATCGCCGCCTTCGCCTTGGGAAATGGGTATCGGCGCTGGGATGAGGGCGAGATCGAAGGGGGGGGGGCATGGGGGTTGTGGAGATTGCCGCAGGAGACGGCCGCTAGATTGAGAAGGGAGATTGGGAACCGATAAACCGACTTTGAGGAACTTACTGATAAGCAAGATCTTTTGGGAGGCGGTGACTTCGGACAGATGGCTCACCCTCTTAAAATCAGCCGTGAAACGGGAAGAAATCGAGGGGTCCTTGGAAGCGAAGGGACATTTAAGTTCGCTCACGGCAAATCTAGGATGATTCTAGGCGTGTGGGTTTATTTGGAGAAAATGCGATGGTCTCAGTGCTTAAGTTCGAAGGTTTTTATTCCGGTAAAGAAAAGTAAGAAAGTTAACCTTTCTTGCAAATTCAAAATTGTACCGTTAATTGCGTGCCCTCTGGTCACGAGACATTCTTTCCTTTCAGGTGATCGTCCGGAATTTCAAATTGATCGCATTTTGAAATCCAACCTTGGGAGAGTTAATATATTTTTCAAGAAAAGCTTTTTGGGAGGCAACAGATTTGCAAGTTTGATGATAGTAAAGCTTTTTACCGACATGATATTGCATAGACAATGAAAGAAAAATCAGTGTTTGTGAAGGCTGCAAACAAAATAATACTTAAAGTCAAATTAACCGTTGGAGACCATCAATTCCTAGAAAAACTTATTTGATACTACTTAAATGTCAAGTATCTAGATAGCTAAATCGTACTCTGACAGTCCGGTTACTTCTAGAAATTGATTTATATAATAATTCGTTCCGTCCATCCCCAACTTTTGGCTAAAATTAATTTCAACTACCAAACGAAAGCCAAGGATGTCATCATTTGAAGCAAAACACTGCATTGATCCCATGAGAATATGTCCAGAAACACAAGCCAATTGCATTTGGATAAAATATTGAGTTTTAAATTAAGTAAATTTATAAGTGGAGTTTATAATTCTAATGCATTTGCACGATTGATACTTGAAGAAAACGTAAAAATATGAAAATGTGGAAAATTTTTCAGCAGGAAAGAACTAATTAGAAGCCAGAACCACTGATAGAAAGTATACTACAAGCTGTTTTCTTGAGTTGGACGCGTTTCGTTGCTGGTGAAGGGGAGAATATCGGAAACAAAACAATTTACGTTGGAATTGAAATAGAAAATGAACAACTTGGCTTTTCCACATAGAAATTTTTATTCACGACCTAGGTTTCGTTATGGTATAACCATTGTCAGGTTTGACGATGTTATACCAGACCTGACGATGTTATACCATAACGAAACCTAGGTCGTGAATAAAAATTTTCCAAATAGAAAATTCAAGTTGCTCATTTTCAATTTCAATGTGAAGATTTTACACAAAATTACACCAGAAACAGTTTTATTTTAATTTATGTTAGATGAAATGGCTGTCCATGGACTTAAAATTCTGTGTTCAAGAAAGAGTGCAATAGGCGGACATCAGTCCTCGTTTTCTCCCCCGCAGCCCAGTTTCGTCGTTTTTGAGCAAGAATACATACATGTATTTCAAACATTCAGCATGCATGCTTAAACACATTCAAATGGCGAAAATCAATGACCATGCTTGAACAACATTATTCTCGACGTATACGTGTCTGGAAACTGCTTTATGATTTCAAATGGATAGGCTCTTTTTTTGGTCTAATTATTATATTAGCTCAATTTCGAATTGCCTTTTTCAAAAGTTAAACCCCGCATGATGTTAAATGCATATTTTTAACGTATCTACGTATGTTATGTTACGTTCTTCAGGTGTAATATTTATTCAATTCAGTTTTTCAAACTATTAGCCGTAAAAGAGGACAGAGAAATGTTACCCGAGATCTGTGAAAAACTATCTATCAAGAAGGTCGTTTTTATGGCTTAAATTTTCATTCGTAGCGCCTTTGCAAACGGGATTTCTATCCGGAGAGCTGTTTTGCGTA
This sequence comes from Hetaerina americana, assembly GCF_022747635.1. Lineage (NCBI taxonomy): Eukaryota > Metazoa > Arthropoda > Insecta > Odonata > Calopterygidae > Hetaerina > Hetaerina americana. The sequence goes on along the minus strand of NW_027287427.1, from coordinate 83,507,861 downwards.
CGCGAATACTAATCCAATGATGTTATTTAAAATTCAAAATTATCCATAAACTCCCGCGTTTTAGAAGTGAAATAGAACTATGGATGGGCAAACTCACTCAGAAATTACGCTTTGAGATTTTCCAAGTGCCAAAGTGATAGATGAACGCAAATTCTCTGATCATGTAATACACTTAACTGGAATTTATGGCACATTCCTACGGCTAAGAAATAAATAGAGAACACTTGGTTATTAAGCAATAAAGAATGCGGAGAATAAGGAGGAAGATCTGGAGAATGTACTATATAAATGAAGGATAAAATGTAAAGCGTGCGGGGTTGTTTCCGACGTATACCACAGACCCTTCCCTGCCCCCGACCTCTTCCTCTCCCAGCGGAACGCGCCTGGGAATTAACCACATCGCCCTGCTACTATCCAGGAACACGTGCACGTGAGGTGGACTGTAGACCCCTGCCTCCTCTTTTGCGTGTGATTAATAGATATACCTCGACTTCTCAGTAAATAAGGAGGAAAAAACTTGCTTAACATGCCTGCAGAATGAGTAGAGAGCCCGAATTAATCGAAAATAAAGAATTTCCCAGATTCAACGACATCACGATTAAGTTCAATCAGCATCAGAAGTTCACTAAACAGATACCATGTCATTTATTTATCTCTATCCTAAAGCGGCATTATAGTAACTGATATATTAAGACTGCAATCATGGATTCTATGTTTTATTAGAATATAATTCTCTTTTCTGCAGCCGAATTAGATGGTTACAAGTGTAAAAGCAAAGGGTTTTTAAGTTATTAGAAATAAGTAAAGTTAATTCAATAATATGATATAAAATATATGTGATATATATATGTGACATATATAAAATATATATGATATAAAAATCTATAGCACGCTATTCGAATCAAATCTTCGGGCTTAAAGTGGGTGAACTCCATCATCACCAACCAAACCGACCTTCAGGTTGATTACTGTTTTATGGTTCTTATACATATACATACATACATATATATATATATATATATATATATATATATATATATATATATATATATATATATATATATATATATGTATAGATGATATAAAATCAAAATAAATGGTAGTAATCTCGAAAATGACATTATAATAGCATATAATCAAATAACCTTGCGAAATCTGTTACTATTTTTTAATGTAGGTAAAATTCGGATTTATGATAATTTAAAAGACTTCAAATCATCTAAAGATATAAATATTTTCAATTTTGTGTAAACAATTAATCAAAATATTAAAATTCTGTTTTTTTCCTCAGAGATGTAACTCCCAGATGAGATTTACCCTTTTTAAGGAGAGGAAAATAATCCGAAGACTGCGACTCTAAATTTTCGTACAAATCTTTTAATTTTTCAATGTCGGATATGCAATGAAATATAAATTTTCAAACTCATCATAAATAACTCTATAAATGTAAATAATAACTTAATCAAAACCATAAATAAACTAATAATAGTAATAATTATTATTTCTTTGTTATTATTAAAGTTAAATGATAATTTTACTTGAGCATAGCCTCTACAAAGATGCAAATTAGTGAAAAATTGCTGTAGGCTGCTTTAAATTAATGACCAACTTAAAATCCGTTGTATATAATATGAAATTTTAACCACTGTTCGAAAAATACCCCACACCCATAACATACGTCGAGGAGCTAAACTATGCCCTGGCGGAAAATACTCGTGTTATCCCCCAATGTTTCGGGACTCCTAAATAAATAACACGAGCACAGAAAAATAAAATGAAACGAACTTAAATGCCTTAGCAACAACGTAGTATCAGTCAAAAGTGCACGATTAGATGCATTGCTGATTAAATGGGATATTCGAAATATGCATTCATTCTTCTCAGAACCTGCATATTCTGAGTTGAGTTTTAATCCATAAATTTTTTTTTTTAATGGGTTCTTCCCCACTCTTATTTCTCACTTTGGAATTTATTGCTCTCACGTAACCGTTAATCACGTTTTCAAAAACTGCTACTTGGTTACCATGTGAATTTTTGAGAAACCTATTCTCATATGTTGTAAAAGCAGTAAGAAAAAAATCAGCCTTTTACTTTATAAAAATGCTTCTCCTCCTCACTCAACAATCATAATAAATATTTCTGACTTCAAATTAGGTAATTCGGAATTCTTGATTTGGCGGGGAAATGGGAGAGCTCTAGTACAAAGATTTTTGGTAGAGAATTATTCCTTTGATTGTTACTCTAGCTGTAGAAAGGTTAACGTGCTCACACAAATGATGACTCTATTGGTAAGCGGAGATCCAATGAGGACGAAAGGAGGGGGGCGAGGTTAATCTGTAGGCCAGGAAAAAGAAAATTCCATCGCTCTCTAAACTGAATATCTGACCATATTTCAGAGTGTACCGAATGAGTCCTTAGTGACTCGGACATAAAAGCAGACCTTAATCTAGGGGGGGAGATACCCAAGGGAGAAAGAGGGCGGAACAAGAGTAGAAAGAAGTTTCCGACAGGGCGGTAGGGGTAAACGGAGAAAAAGGGGCGGAAATGAAAAAAAAAAGAAATTCACGGAACTAGAATAGCCAAGAGAGGAAAGGAAAATACCCCGAATTCATTCATTTTGTGTTTGATATTGGATTGTTAACGTCCTTATAATTACCAGGATGTTAATTTGAAAGGGGTTCAACGAACAAACGAATGGAATGAAGAATGGATGGACAACAAACATGAACACATGCGACTCCTTAAAATGGGGACAGAAAATAAATAAAACTGAGAGCCGTGGAACTTGCGAGGATTCTAGGAAAGATCATGTCAAGGATTAAGAGATGGGAAAGGAAGTTTGAAGAGGTTCATAAATGATATTCAATGCAATTTTTTAGGTGAAAATAAAGAGAGCCGGTAGAGAGAAAAAGAGTGAACATCCACAAGCTTCTAATTTTATTGTAAGGAAAGGATGCAGCTGAGCCTTCCTTCTTTCTTCGTTTTTAGTTATTAATGGCCTGATGGTAAGTAAAAAAACTGTCATCTATTAAAATTTTTATGAAAAGTTGCAAATTATTAATGATTAGGCTGTGAAGTGCTTTGATGCATTACGAAATCCTTATTGAAATACATGGTAACTCCAAATTTGACAAGTAGATTCTCTAGTAGATCCTTTTGATTTGATTAGCAACATAGTCACAGGTTAAATGTCAGTTTTAGATTACTATATTATTTTTATAAGATGTAATGTTACGTGGAGGATTCTTGCCTTATGATAGGTGATGTCTTCTGTTGAGGAAGCAACTAGATTTCTACTTCAGATATTTAGACACCAATTTTTTCATCCAACTTAATTACTTAAAATTGGCGATTTAAAAAAAATATAATTTAATGCGGCCGGTTTCAATGTAACTACATCATCATCAGGTGTATTTTTAACTAATCATGATATTCCACCATATCATGCCTGGAACGTCTCTTTTTATTTTCATCCAACATAGATTTAATAATGGCTAGGAACATGTGGGTCTACGTATTTCCAAATCTTGGGGTTTATACTGTTAACGACACCCGAATGCTTCTCTCTAACATCTTCAGAAACGTATTTCTTCAGTTACTTACAACAGTTTTCCTAGTCCTTAAACCCGAGCTATCTCTCAACGCAATTTACACGAATCCATTGTCGCCTCAGAAAAAAATACCCTCTTTGCTTTCCCCAGCCTCAGCAAATATCCGGGACAGAAACTCCATGAATGCTTCGTCTGGCCACATATGGATCTTGAGGTGGTAAAACCGCTAAAGGGCTTGGGAGTAGGAGAACAAAGTAATTAAGGACAGGGAGAGGAAATGAAATGATGTTAAAAAAGGAGTGGCAAATAATAGGAGAGTAGAGATGGAGGGGAGAGATGGGAAGATTGGAGTGGTGGGGAGAGGGGTGGAAGGGGGAGGAGAGGTCGAATGAAAGAGGGAGCGAGAAGGAAAGATCCGTAAAAAGGAGAGTTTGGAGGAGAAGTGGGAAGAAATGAGTGTACACAATGCGGCGAACTGAGCAGATATTAAGGGCCTACGCCACTCTCTCTCTCTCTCTCTCACTCTTACTCCCCATTGGCTGGAAATAATATAAAAAGGAAAGTCAGTGAAGGCGTAGGTGTGCGTCGTAGCGGCATTAGGAGGGGAAGTGGGATCGAAAAGTCATGCGCTCGGCAGGTGTCACTCATAATGACGCTGTAAGGAGAGACTAATCCGAGATTCCGTAACCTGCGCGGAGAGTATAAAAAAATAGCAAATAGGATTCGTAAGAGGTGTTTCAGTCTAAAAAAAATCAACATATTATTAATACTTTCCAGTTTAATAAGGCAACAACCTTCATTGGTCTACGCCATTGGTCTTTGCCTTCATTGTATCAGTATTTGAGGTGGCAGAGTGAGAACTATATGTACGCTTTCATTGATGAGGATATTGGAGAAAAAAAATAATTTAAAGTGCATAATGTTTTTAAGTGCATAGTAATAAGTTCAATGACCTGATAAATTGTACATAAAATGTTCTTTTGGTAATTTGATCTGTGATTCTAGCAACGTGGGACCTGATCGACATGAATAAATTTTGACTGTAAAAACAGCGTCTTGTGTTCAACAGCTATCGAATATTTAGAATAAAAGTAATAGTTCTTTTAACTCTGTCTATGAATTTTTTGATAGGATATGTGCTCACTAAGAGACGAGATTTTGAAAGATTAAATTGATTACGTGAGAGAAAGACTTCAAGAAAAAAAATTTAGACTCCTTCAACATAATAAGGAAACATATTTCTCTACTCGCGCACTATTGAGTACATATCGCGTTGAATTCATAATTGAATGTATCATTGTTTCGGAAATGTGATTGAAAAACGTAGAAATATCGCTGTTCACATGTGAACCAACATGGTTTCACTCCTTGGTAGCCACTGATTGAAAGCTGCACGCTTAAAGCCATGAACAAAAAATTTGAATCCTTCATAAATACAGTTTCGTACAGCTCTGCAAATTATTTCCATTAGAGTAAAATGAAATTCCTCATATTTGTTGCAGCTTATACTTAAACCCGGAACGTGTTGCAGGGGCTTTGAAGGCAGCAAACCGTTAGTCGGGAGACATGGCAAGATGGAGCGAAAGTATATACGGAGAGCTCCTGAGATGGAAGTGATTGAGAGGGAAAGTAGCAGAAAATGAAAGGAACTTAGGGCAAAACTCTCACCTTCTATGAAGCTGAAAACGAGTGGTACAGCTCTTAGCTGTCAGAGGGGGGGAGAAGAAAAGGCATTCATCGCCATTAACCATCGATTTGAGGTATAGCTTTTTATCTCATATTACTTGACATTGTATTGAACTATATTTTTATCAATCAAAACAACTCGGGGAGTGCCAGAAAAAGGGGAAGAAATTACTAACTCCGAAATACTTAAACTTGTACGTCAAAGCTTCACGAGCCACATTACTTAGCAAGTGGTGAGCAGTACTCACAAATATCAAAATCAATCGCTGAGGTGAATGTAAATTCGATAGAGGATAATTCTATCAAAATATTACATTTTTTCTCAGAGCATAGAGTAATATCATTATTTTATTAGTATTCGTTTCAATAACAATTAGACCACATGAGTTATAAGAATCATGGCCTTGTTTTTGCAAAAAAACAATGAGAGCAGTTGCGATAGCAGTACCTTTGCGCGCCAACGGCTCAATCGTTCACACAAACAAGCGATATGACTAATTGCCTATCACATATTTCTCTAATTAACTTATTCAAAGAATATGAACCGGAATAAATATCCAACGCACACGGCAATGGAATTTGCAAAACATTCGTCTTGATGTGAGGGTGCGGCGTGAAATGGGGAAACGGGCTCCCCTGGTGGTGAAAAAATAAGCAGCCCGGGAAGCACACACGTTGTTTGAGACCTGATGTCCCTCGAGGTATCCGCGAGACGGAGTGGGGGAGGGGAAAGGATACGAAGCGAGCACTAGGACTGGGAGGATGAGAAATATATGTTACCCATTTAATCACGAGGAATATGAAAACTCTCCGATAGGTGCACGTCGGATAGAAACAGGCCTTGAAGGCCATGACGGGTAAGACGGGAGGAAGGGCCGACGAGGAAGGCGATGAGGGACCGAGATAAAATGAAATAAAAGGCTGCGGTTACGGAGACGAGTCTTTTTCTTGGTGGAAGGAAGAGGGTACAGATGCTGGGAAGATGGTTTTCTTTATGAGAAAGGGAGGGGGGAGTGGAGGCAAGGAGAGGATATGAAGAGGGAGGTTGGGGTGGAGGGTAAAGTCTGCGAGTCCACGCCAGCAGGAGACGGATAGGAGTGCATGCCGGGGGAGCGGGAGGGAGGCTGCCGTGAAACGGCCGGGGGAAGACGAGCGAGATGAAGCTCTCCAAAACATTGTCATCTTTTTATTTCGCTGTCTTCGCCAGTGGCGGTTCGGAGGGAGCGCGCGAGGAGGGAAAGAAAAAGTACATCAACAAAAGATGTGGTTTTAATGTGAAGGACGCGCGTCCTGACAGCCGCGGTACTCCGGGGAATCGCAAAGGCATCCGAGGGGTGGAAAGGAGGGACGGGGGAACGCTGGTGGGTTGAGAGACCACCGTGCCAGCCCCTCGGAGTCCCTTTCCCTACGTTGACTCACGGGGGGAGGACCGGCGGGCGAAAAAACGTCCAGAGTCCCGCTTCCAAAATGCATGGACGCCGAATAAAATGGAAGCGAGAAAAAGCAAGAGCGAGGAGAAAAAAAATGAAGAGCTAAATTTTGGAACTCGCTCGCGGGGCGAGAAATGTCGTATGCATTAGTTGAACCCGATGAAACACGCGCTTTTCATCTCATTTTCCCATTTATTTGTTTTTCGCCTGGGAAACGAAAGCAAAATGGACGGCGGGAAATGTACGCACTCGATTCGTTGTTTTTTTATTTCGATGCTGGTCAGGCGTGAAATAGCGTTCGACCGAAGTGAGATGGACAGTGAATACTAAGGATGGGTAGGAGCTCGTTGCCGCTTTCCAAATTGATCCGTCCGATTCCAATGAATGCCTCGAGCGAACAGGCGAACATATATGTTAAATGAGCTCATATGATCCCTTCGTGCTACATAATTTACTCAAATCCGGATTGGCTTTGAGAAGAAAAAAATTATCTGAACGGCATTCAAATAACCGACGTTAAAAGAAATGGCAATCTTCAGCAAAATGACTTGCAGTCTCCGAATTAAATGCGGCGGGTAAAAAAAGCGTTCCTACTATTGCGTACATTGACAGCACACTAATTAAAAGGTTGTCTTGAATTAATTACTTACCAATCCCATCCACTATTGAAACTTGTTGTCCAGTATGCTCACAAGCAGAATGGGCAAATGAATACGCATAACAGAGTCCCTCATCATACTGACGGCACTATAAATTTTGCCTTAAAATGAAATATCCTACTAATAAATCAATGGAAAAAATATTAAAACAATAAAATGTTGCTCGAAGTAACTTATCCCGTCATTTTTATAATGGTATTATTTTGATGTGGATTATTTAGTGTGTATTATTAAGTCACTAACGAACATATATATGCGGAAAATATTGTTTTAAGCACGTTATATCTAAAATGCAAATTTTAACTAATTTATTACTCATGCACTCATACTGCAGGTCCAAAATCAATGAATGGAAGTAATACTAAAGTATGTTAAACCCTTGTTTTCCCCAGACTTCTCTTGACCTTGCAATACGCCCCAACTGTATTTTATCATTAGAGAGGCATTAAAAATAATCCTTGAATTACAGATCTCTCTGCTGGGAGGCATTTCCGTGGCAAGAGAGATGTCAGCGTATAAAAAATAATCAAAAAATATTTCTCCAAAAATTAATTTACTATCGTTTTGCAATGCCATTGACAGGTTCCAACAAAAGCAATTTGAAAATGCAGCAAAAGCCTCTCATCCCTGACCTCCACTCTCTCCTCCTCCCACTCTATATCGAGCACTTTTCGTTTGTTTTTCTCTCAGTCAAGTTCACCTCCTCAAGCATTCCCCACATCCTCATTTCAAGGACTCCAAAACTATGTCTATAACCTGGCCTCAATGTCCACGTCTGCACGCTGTACAAATCAATGGATCAAAGTTTTAAAGAGCCTTTTCCTGACCCTAAGTCCCTGTCATCAATTCCCTTCTTGCGGAAGCTCCTTTGTCTAATGCAAACCTAGTTCTAACATTCCTACTCTTTTGACCATCTTTGTTCAAAACATTGACAATATAAGTAAATTGCTCCACCCACTCTGGCTTTCGCCATCATGTTTTGAAGTTAAACTTGACTTTGGTTCTTCTCGAAAAGCGTATAACCTTCATTTTGCTTTTACTTATTCTCATGTTCCTCTCACCTGTACTATTTTGGTCGAAAACGTTTCCAAGGTAAGTAAACTGTTCCATCTATTAAACTGTATGAACAGATATTTGAATTCCAAGAAACTGCGGGAGATGCCGCAGCAGTAACTTTTAACGGGTTCATGCGCTAATATGCATTTCAATACAATAGTTTCAGAATGGAAAAATCATTTGCCTTGACCGGGATCCGAACCCGGATCTCTCGATGCCCGAAAACAAAAATTTAGAGTTTAAGAGGATGCCTCAATAGTTAATAATAATAATAACTGGCTAAAGCCCTCGGCCGGACATCGAGGGATCCGGGTTCGGATCCCGGTCAAGGTGAATGATTTTTACACTCTGAAATTATTGCACTGATGTTTTAATATTGCAATTCACTTTTTGCTTCTCGAAAACAACAAAACCTTTGTTCTGCTTAGATAACAGAGATTCAGGCGTAACATGTTGGAAATACTTCATTATGAAAGAAGGCACTTTACTCTTCCACTTTGGGTTTTTTTATTGCGACCTAGGTTTCGCATAACATCTCCAGGTGACATCTGAAGATGTTTCGCTAAAACGAAACATAGGTCGTAATAAAAATAATCTTTGTGGAAAAGCTAAGTGTGTTCTTTCATCATTTGTTCTCTTTACATTTAATCTCATCGCATACAAACCGCACTGACTTTTACAATGCGCTCATAAATGCTAGCAACCTCTTAGCTGACAAGAAAACTAAAGCTTGATCATCCGTAAACTACACTGTAAACATTATTACCCACTGATTTTCATTACTGTCCCGAGTTCTTCCAATGCCTATTTAACCAATTCTTCTTCATATTTTGGAAAAGCGGGTGAAATGAAATGAAAATTACTCTCTCAACCATATTCTTAACACTATCCGGCCCGAGTCCCCGTCCGTCACTCATACCTGAGCAGCCAATGATAGAGAAGATTGTGGATAAGTCTCCTATCCCTCCTATTTACTTCTATTTTCTGCAATGCATTAAATTTCGCCATTATACTCTTTCTTGAAATTTACGTAATAAACAAATATGCCTGGGTTGAATTCTATGCCAATATTTATTAGCGACCTCAATGCACCAAAGGTATCACGGGTGCCCAACGCCCTTCTTAACCGAGACTTTTCTTCCCCAAAGTAATCAATCATTAGTCATCCTCTCCATTTTCTTAGTGGTGATCATATCTACGAAATCAAACTTATTGTTCTATAGCTTTCACATATGGACTTTCCTTTTTTGGGATTAGAACTAACACTGATATGACAAAATCTTTCAGCCAAATTCCTCCTCCATAAATTCTACGAATCAGGCCGTAAAAACACTTCCTTCCACATTTTTAAAACCTTTTTGTAGTTCAGCAAGAATGTAGTCTACACACACGGCAATATTTGATTTCGTGTCCCTTAATGCCCTTCATCTAGTATGCCCGGATCTGAATTATCCCCATGTACATCATATGTTCCTTCTATATTTAAGCTTTCTTGTTTACCTAATATCTTTACCTCTGGTATTCCCTCCTATTCTCTTAAACATTCAGTACAAAATATGCAGTAATTGCATGAAAGTAATTTCTGCATGGATAGAGCAAAATCTGCATCCTCCCCCCCCTGGGAAACTGCGTGAAATAATCACACTATTCCGAAATCTGTGCCTAACCACAATATAGCCTACCTGATGTCTCCCTGAATCCCCGGCCATTTCCCTTGTCCGTGATCCATAGGCCTATTGTGATCTTAAATCAAATAGTCTTTAATCTTTCTCTGAATTCACTTAATCCTTTAGCAAGGCTATACTTCTGAAGTTTACGTAGGGAAAAGCCAAATGAGGCCGAGGTTCCTTGACAACACTGTGCAAATATCCTGTTCGGCACATTCTTGACCAAACTCAATTTTGTGCATCAGAAGGAGGCGTCTGATAGGTTGCCTGTTTGGAATTGCAATTACACTGGGTTGAACTTGTTACAACACTTCAGCAGGGAATGTAAAGGTCAATCACGAGCAAGCTATAGGCATTGAATATATTCGAGTTTAGAAATCTACTGCGAAAACCTACATCCACTAATCCCATGTATGGTATGTATTAACAGGAATCTAAGAGTTTTGAATAAGTGCATTTTACAGATTATTTATTGTATTAAAGAACCAATGGTGAGCATGGAAGTAAGCTATATTGTTTTTAAATACCTGAGTATTCAATAAATATAACGAATTACCGATTACTCGTGATGACATTCAACGAACATATTGTATTACCCGTAGGTATATATGTCTCTTTGTGAGGAATTACGACGTAAATGAAACTCATGTCACTCAAGGTTAACATTTATTCGCCATGAGAAGTAACTGGGGTATTTCAGCAATTGTTTTTCCATAGCCCCTTGTTTTGTTGTAACATTCATTTTTATTCAACGTTTTTTTAAGTAAATAAATCATACTAATATTTAGACTATCAAAAAGAAATTTGTTACAATCACTAGGATGGACTAAAAAGAAATTGAAATATCCATATTCAGCCCATTTTACATTTATTGAAATATCCAGGCTTGGTACACTCAAACAAACATTATTATGAGTACTGCGTGAACATGTGAAATTCTTCAAGTCAAATGCACCAAGGCAAGTGGAAAAAACAAGTGTGTCTATTTGTTAATTTGTATGTTAATTTATCATCATAAGAAAAATAAGTAATCATAAAATGTCAATTGGATAAATTTCCTAAGAGAATAATAGTGAGCAGTAAAATAACAGAATATGGTTCAAAATCTGGATTTCTGAGATCACTATAGATGAATTATATAAAAATGAATCCCTCTCCAATAAATAAATCTCCACTCCATTTTCCTATTTTTAATCATTTCATTCCCATAGTGTCCTTATACCATATTAAGAAAGAATTTAGCCACTTTATTTACTAAAACTATTAGATTTACATATATCCTGTAATTAAATAGTTCTTTAAAGTTATGAATCAAATTTATTTACGGAATTTTTATAAAATCCCTCTAATGATGCTTCAGGTAGCTTAAAAAATGCGTAGTATTTCCAAGAAATGGAGTAAGCTTTAAATCTAAACTTTACGAAGGACACACGTACGTGTTACTTTTCATAAAAATTCAAGAAATTCAGAAATTTCGACCACGCTCTCTAGACCAAAGAAATACCGCGGAGGCATTGACGCCATCTTTCGGAAAAACTAAATTACCATTTTCCATTCCCCGCGTGTCCCAACCTTCCTTCCTTTCCTTTCCACAGCTCCGCGGGAAATCATCGACTCGGGTGAATTCGAGAGGTGGCAACGCTGTGTCGTGGCCAATGGGAGAATGAGAGAATGAGACGAGAGAGGGAAGGAGAGAGAGAGCGGAAGGTGAGTGGAGAAGGGGGAAGGAGCTGGAGCCGGAATGCGAACACCGTGCGTGAAAGAAAGGGAGAAAGAGGAGAAGGCAAGCGAATAAGCGAGGAGGTAGACGGGATGTGGGGATGGAGTGGGTGTTGGGGGAGGGGATGGGAAGAGGGTTAAAGGAAGGCAACTTCATTACGGGACAGGCCTGTGACGCGTGGACGCTGGGGAGTCATAACTTTTCTGAGGAGGGAAATCCGAAGACAGGGGAGAAAATGGAACGGTAGCTCTCAAGACGGAAAAGAGTCAGGTGAGGGAGTGAGGGAGGGGGGATGGGAGGGAGTGCGGCCGGTGGGGAGGGGTGGGATTGGAAACAAGGCTACGGCGGAGGGGAGAGGAGGGTTGGTGTGCGAAAAGAAAAGGGTCTACGGCACGGAGGTTACGTAAACGGGAACGGAGGGGATGGGGTGGGGTGGGCGGGGAGGGTGGGCGAGGGGTTTGGGGGTAGGTGCGGTTGGGAGGTGTGTGGGTTGTCCTTTTGTGAGTGGTTCGACCGAGGAAAGGTTGGAAATATGTTGCGGAGAGGTGCAAAAGCTTACGGGTTTCGCCGACTGAGGAAGAGGGCGGGCAAGGTGGCGGAGGGGGAACGGGGGAGGAGGGGAGATAGAGAGGGGTGGAGAGGCAGGCATCGAGGGAGAGAGAGAGAGACAAAAGAAAACGCAGTTTTCCCCGGCGTTGCGGGATTTAAAATGCTTGTTCAAGTGCGAAGTCTAAGAAAATTATCACGTGGTCCATATCCTTCGTAAAAGTACTTCAGGCTGCATCATACTTGAATTATACCTTCAGGATGTGGTAGACGAGGGACATGGGACTTGCTATTTATGGTATTATTTAGTGACCGTCGTGTGGTAATGACGTGGGTCAAAACACAATAGAAGACGCATGCACTTACACTAAGTCTACACTATGCCTTTAATGTAATTATATAGGCTATAGTATTAATAACGCGAATAAAGGTACGATTACCAAATGATATTTCATTCTTATAAATATTATAGTTAGTTTTCATTTTCATATCCCCGTCTATTTTGTAAATTTTAAAATTACCTAACGATCCGGAACTCAGAACCAATTAAAATGGTTTTAATTAATAGATTCGTTAATAAATTTAGTTTCTGATTATTTGTTTGAAACTATTAATCGGGAATTAACACTTCGAAAAATGTACAAATGTCCTTATGCAATTAATAAAAACCACATCATAGCCATCTCCTCAAATATAAATACTCAAAGTGTTCCAAAAGGGCTTTACATAGACGATTAGGAGGAAGATAAAAAAAAAGGATTGTGTTACTAAGGTTCATGCTTATGAATATTTTCATAAAAAATTGTTGATAGAAACGGGGACACTAGAAACATTGTGGGAGGTAGAGCCTTAATTAGAGTTGGATTCATTTTTGATGCATCAGTGATACAGGTATTATTTTCATTTACTGGAATAGTTAATTCCATTGCCAATTTCTATTTGATTTTTAATATCATTCAACGTGGCTGAACAAATGAGAGACCCCGAATTTTAAGTATAAATAAAATTTACCACGTAATAATGCACCTAATTAAATATTCTTATTCAATATAATTAGAATTATAATGAATATTGTGATTCAAACGATACAAAAAGGTTTTAACCAGTTTTAATTTCATGTTACCGGCTTAAGTGCTTCGTGCACGTGAAAAGGACATTAACATGGTGGGAATCAAACGTCATTAAAATCTCATCAATTTAATTTTTTTTCAAAAGATCAACTCCTTCATCGGCACAATACAAATGATACTACCTGTATCATTCTAAATGAATGTGTTTTTCATCATCATGCATGCAGATTTATTCTTTTAGTACCCGAAAACTTGGCCGAATATCAGTACTAACATTTAGAAAAAAACGACGCGTGACTTAATGAATGAGATAGAACAAAATAATTTCTTATTTTAAAAATAAAGTTTGTAAAGACTCTTAAGCTAATAACTTTGTAGATGTCGACCGAGCTATAATAGGACTTAATAGGCCGAGTTATTCTAGTAGAAACACAACTATCAAATACGTAGTGCGTTCAAAATCTATGATCACTCAGTTATCTCTCGAGAATGGGAGATAGATAGATGGTGGTATTTATTTTGGGGAGAGATAGAGACTATGGAGAAGAAGGAAAGATACGGTTGAGTTTAAAATCTGCCAGCACTATGATCGTGTTTAATTGCAAAACATATTTAGCAGTAACGTACAATACTGAGTATTTATATATAGCCACCGCTTAAGTGGGAAGCGGTCTTAAAACTCGTACTTAAAATGGCATTTTTTAGTGCGCAAGATCTGCAAGATCCTTCTTGCTTACCACTTGCGTGGTGTAGCTACCGTCGAAGCGCATCGTCAATTAAGGGAGAGGCATGCAGTGAATGTATTGTGGATGCGAAAAAAGGACGCTCCTGGGTGTGACAGTTCAAAGAAGGCTGACGTCGTGTGACAACGAGGCCACGGAGAAGCCGTTTTTCCAGTAAGCGAAGGCATCACCACATAGGATTTTTCAGCAGCCATGGAATGACAATTACGGTGCTATGAAAATCATTCATGTCTTTAGTGTTATTATGTTGAAAAGTTAAAGAAGTTTCAACCATTTTGGAAGCTTTCGGTTAAGAAAAAGTTAGGATACTTGAGAACTTGGGGATCGAGATGGTGAGGTGGCTATCGTACTGGCTTCCCACCCAGAGGGCCCGGGTCCAAATCCCCGCGGGGTTGAATATTTTTCAAAGGTATCTCGATCCCTTCTTAAGGTGCTTTGTGGAGGGCACTTTGAGTGAGTACGCCGTCCGTCGAATGGGACATTAAGCTGCGGACCCCTTGGCGCCTTTCGTTAAGAGTAGGTTAATGCCGACGCCGGGTTCCTCTCCACCCTTCATCCTTTTCCATCCATCCCCTATGGCGCAAATGACCTCAGCTGTCGGTCACCTCCCCTAAATACTACTTCTTGAACAGCCCACCAGCCATATCTCCCAGTATTAGCGGCAGCCAAATTCGGAGCGATTCGGGAAATTACTAGCAATACTCACAGTCAAACACCAACGGAAGATCGCTCCTCTTATTTGGCCCCGAGAAGCACCTTCCAACGGCGCAGGTGACTCAACCTGAGGGCTTTAAAGTTCTGCAGGGGGGGGGGCCCTCCCCTCTTCACTTCCTTTGCTGCGTCCACGGCACGGTGGCGGCATGCACAGTGGCTGGCGTCCGCTGAACTGCTTCGATGCCCCTTCGTCTCAATTAGGACGGCATCGATTGGAGGCGTCAGAAGCTGGTCCCGGCCCCTTGGCTCCTTCAAAAACGTTGACCAGTGGTGGCAGGGGAATAAGCGGAGGCTTTAAGCATAACAATCCTTCTAAACCTCTATTAATTAGCGGCAATAATCAGACTGTGGGCTATATTCGTTCGTCAGTGTCCTTTGCCGCAAATCCTGGACGGCTGTCGGACTTCAAAATTCGAAGTCGTTTCCTCAGTGCTTATCACCGGAATATGGCCAAGAATATCCTCATTCCTCCTTTCAAACCCCTAATGAATGCCGGCCGCTACTTCCCCCAAACAGCTAACGCCACCAGTAGGAAATTCTTGTACAGGAAGGTCTTATATTCTTATATGCTTAATAAAATATTTGGTGATTATTCTTCATTAAAATCTCAGTAATATTGTCCAATACAAATTAGCATTATATTAACTTGTTTCCATGTTTGATTTCCAATGATCCCACTTTGCAATTTCACCTGCGGATCCATGGGTGTTTAAAATCATACGAATATTTGACATCACTGCTTTACTTGAGGTATTTTTTTTTGGGATGAAGAGCATAACGCCATTTCAATCCATGAAAGTAGTCATAATTGATTGGAGAAAAGAAAGTATAAAATGAATGTTCGACCCAAGACATGCGTGTACATCAGATCACGAGAGAAGTAGTGAAGAGAACCCTGATCCGTAGTTTCCGAGACGGAGGCGATCACAGTGGAAATCCAATTATCAATCCAGTATTCTTCCACTTGAAGAAGAGTAAACATTATAGATTAACAGACGTGGTATTAACATCGTAAATCACTCTTTATATAAATAAATGTTTTCTGTTTCCTGACAACCCTACGATATATTTTCAATAGAACCTTATAATGTCAAAGTTGCCGTGGAGGTCGTCGAAAAATCACTTCCAAACCACCCAGACGATACTATAAAAAATAAAAATTAGTGACATATGCGTAAATAATTGATTCTATATATGTATACACATATGTGTGTGTATATATATATATATCAACATATCTACAAACCTACAAAAATAAACGACGAACAAATGTTGCCTTGAAAACGGAAAAAGGGTCGTAAAACTCTCTCATTTGTCGTCGGCTCTTCCGACGCGAGGAATCCAGAACTTTGCTCTCTCCTCGTCACTCTTTTGTTTTCTATTTTTCTTGTTATTCTCGCGCGGGGTCTTGGAGACGGGGAAAAGCTGGAACTAGCTCACTCCCTAAGCCGTCCTCAATGAAGTTCATCCGAGGTTTTTTTTTTATCCTTACCCCTTCTCCATTTCTGCCCGAACTCCCACTCAGCCACCCCTCCTACCACACCACCTCCTGCCGCCCCCCCCCCCAAACCAACTCCTCTCCCCAAACCTGGCTCCCCTTTTTTTATATTTCGAAAAGTGAGGAGAGTTGCGAGGCTTTTTTCCAGCGAGGGGCCGAAAAAAGAAAAGACGAAAGCGATGGTGTCGGTAAGTAGCTTTTCGAGGTCGAGGTGATGGTGGTAGTTGTTGCCTGGGGGAAGAATTTCGGGGTTTCTGGGAAGGGGAAAGGGGGGCGGGAGGTGGCGTAAGGACGGTGTGTCTGGCGTGCCGCCAAGTTACTTGCTCCGCCGACCCATGCGCCTTGCGGTGAGCGAGTGCTATTTGTTAGCGCGTGCGTGTTAAGAGTGTGTGTGGGGGGGGGGTGAAAGGTGGCGGATTGGGTCAGGGGTTGATGGGTTTGGCGGGCAAGCGGAAGAAGAGGGTTTGGGGGCAAGATACGGGTGCCAGACAGGTTACGAAGGAGTGGGGGATAGTAAACCTCCAAGACTCGGGAGTCGAGCGGGTTGTTTTGGAAGCATTTGAATACAATTGTACCGACGCCGCAACACCTTTCAGGAGACCTGAGAAAGAAGGAAGTATGATTCTAAATTTTCTCCTCCAAGAAATTACCGTGATTGATTGAACGGGATTACTCCATAACTGTCATGGTCTATCGATAGTACATTGTACATTTAGTTTAGGTACTCGCACCATGTGAGAAGTTATGTGTTTCAATATACTATTTACTAGGATTGCTATTCTTTTAATAAAATGCAAACCTGTCGCAGTCATTGCATACATGACAAGTTGCCATTGCTAGATATCAGATTTGCATGGGTAACAATAAAGAAACCTGATGGCACTTCTTCAATGCTTCGATGAAATGTATTTTGTTCTTCCACGGAATGAATGAGAATTTTCGAGAGGTTTTTTTTTGCCACAGTTTATCTCTTAAATAATATAATGAACGATCATTCAGAAATATGTTGGTTTGTTTAAACATGCTCATTTGAGTCTTGATTCTTATTTACGTTATGCGTGCAGTATAAATTAAAACGATCGATCATTTTGGGATTTTCTGAATAATTCCTCGAAAAACCTAGTCACGTGCTTCACAATATCAGATTTACTGGTAGATGGGGACTGAAATTTTTTCGAGGAAGGAAAATTTAGATCCTTATAGGAATCCAAACCGTCTATTACTTTTTTCTCATTATCCGCGGGCTATTTCTTATCCAAAATAGTTATGAAAACCCCATCAGTATACTCACCGATAACCTCAGTTTCTTGCGAAACCTTCGATGGCGCGCCTACTGAAATCACGAAGTAAACCTTTTACATCTACATCTACTTAAAACCCCGCAAGCCGCCGCAAGGGCGTGTGGCGGGGGTTGTTTGGACACCACCCGTAATTTAGAAAAAAGAAAAAAAAACCGCATGCAAGAACCACAAATTCATACAGCCACAAAAAAAACATGGCATACATTCATGCAAGAACACTTACTAATACACCACACACATGCTAACACTCAAACTACCAGTTTTGGTCTTTTCCTCTCATTCCTGGTATTTGTTGCACGGTCGAGTTTTCAATCCATCCAACCACTCCAAAGAGTGCGTTTTCTTTTGAACGATCGTTAGAACGAGGAAAAGTTATAAATGAATTATTCAAAAATCGTTTTTCAACATGTGCTAATAATAATACATTGACTTCAGTATCCAACTAATTGAACACCTTGACCAAAACGTACGGCAACTGCAATATGTCAGGTGCAACTGACATAAATATATCGAATTTACAGTAAAGAAATATGGTTTATTAAACATTTGACTTCAGGGAAATAAAATACACGCCATCACACATATCCACATCTACGTTTACATGTACATAATACCCCGCAAGCCGCCGCAAGGGCGTGTGGCGGGGGTATTAGGACACCACCCGTAATTTAGAAAAGAAAAAAAACCGCATACAAAAACCAAAAATTCCTACAGCCACAAAATAATATGGCATACATTCATGCAAGAACACTTATACACCACACGCATGCTAACACTCAAACTACCAACTAGTTTGCACCAACATACACATGCACCAGAAAGTATACTTAACACTTTTACAATGCTTAATTTTGCTCCAACTTGTAAATTCAATGTTTTTAACATTTCTAAAGTGACTTCGGTTTCTTATAATTATGATTTATGATTGTTCGGAGAAAGAATGAGTATTTGTACCTATCTGTCTTGGAATCTATCTCCCTTAGTTTGTCTTTGTGGTCTGATCTACCTAAGTAGTGTGGGGCCATTATAATTCCTTCAGTGTCATATTTAAACTCGTTTGTTCTGAACCTTTCTAAAAGTCTAAGCCTCGCTTGTTCTCTCCGCACTTCAAGTGGTTCCCAGCCTAAATCCCCTAAGAGACCTGTCACACTTGTGTTCTTATCATGACAATTTTTAACGAATCTATCGGATTTTCTCTGGACTTTATTTAATTCTTTTTGCCAAATTTTCTCCCAAGGATCCCAAATACTTGCGGCATATTCCAAATGAGGTCTTACTAGAGAAAAATAACACCTCTCTTTAACTTTCTCATTACATTTCCCCACCACCCATTTTATGAAGCCAAGTTTCTTTAAAGCTGATCCGCATATTGCCCTGATATATGCTCCCCGTGAAAGGGGTGGTGTTAGAACAACCCCCAAATATTTAACTTGATTTGCCGTAGTCAATACTGAACCCTCTATTTTGTAGTTTATATCCTGTTCCTCGCTTCCTTTATTCCAAAATTTCAAAACTGCACATTTATCTATATTAAGTGTTAATCCCCATTTATTACACCATTCCGAGATATTGTCTAAGTCTCTAGAGAGTAGCTCGCGATCTAGTTGGCTCCTTATTTCCCTGTATACCACCGTGTCGTCAGCAAATGACCTCAGATTGCTACCAACGTGTGTGCTTAAGTCATTAATGTATATTAAGAACAGAAGAGGCCCTATTACACATCCCGAAGTTACATCTCTATCCGTTGAGCACAACCCATCTATGACCTCTATTTGTTTGCGATTTGACAAGAAGTCTCTCATCCAATTTATTATTTTATCATTGATTCCATAGTATTTTCGTTCCAAAGTAAAACCTTTCGGTCACACAAACGCCAATCCCGCACTCGAAAAATTCCGCCCTGCTTCAACCCATGAACCAAAACCCCTTCCGAGTAACCTGTCGAAATTTTTATGCGTCTCCTTATCGAAAAAGTTTCCAATCAATCCTTCAGAAAACATCTCAGACCAAAAAATAACCTCTCCATGAACGAGCGTCATGCCCTAAAAACCCTACAGTCCAATCCCAACATTGTTGTCACCACCGCCGATAAAGGCTTCTCATTATTAATTTTAAACACCAACGATTACTATCCAAAGCTCTCGCTCACCTCAATGATATATCTATACCTATACCACTCTCACCAACAACCCGACATCAACTTTCCAAATAGAAATTCGGTCTTTCCTCCTCCAATTTGGACCAGAAGAAGTTCTCTCATCCCAAGACGTATCCCTACTCTCACTCCCAAACCCCAGAACACCCCAGTTTTATATCCTCCTAAAAATACACAAACCCAGCATCCCCTTTCGCCCTTTAGTTTCCAGTTGCATTTTTCCCACCGAAATAATCTCCGCATTCCTTGACCACCACCTACAACCTCTTGTACTCTCCTTGCCCTCCTTCACGATAGACACGTATCACTTTCTTCACTTTTTCGATTCTGTCTCCATTCCCTCCACCTCCGGCCTACTTATGGCCACCATCGCCGTTACTTCCCTCTACACCTCTTTTCCCCATGCAGAATGCTTATCCTCTCTCCGACATTATGTCTCTCTACGCCCCCCACCCCAGCGCCCTTCAACTGATTTTCTCCTCAATCTAGTCAGTTTTCGTCCGGACGTATTTTCGTTCCAAAATTGTTCCTATTTAAAAACCAAAGGCACATCGATGAGGACGAGGATGGCGCCATAATACGCCAATCTCTTCATGGGCCACCTTGAGGGGACTTTCCTTTCACAGCACCCCTTCCAACCTCTTTTCTGGGCCCGCTACATAGGCGAAATTTTCATTCCCTGGACCCGCGTCTCTGAGTCCCTCAATAATTTCTTATCGACCTTAAATTCTTCTTTCACAGTTAAATTCACTTCTTTCATTTCAGACTCCACCACCACCTTTTTTGACACAGGCATCTCACTTCACAATAACAAATTCACCACTTCAGTACATATCAAAGCCACTAACCATCAACAACACCTACACTTCACCAGCTGTCACCCTTCTCACGCTAAATGCTCGATTCCTCTCTCTCTCTCTCTCTATCCGCGGACACCTGATTTGCAACACTAAAGCCACCCCCAACAAATACCTCCACTGTCTACACCATGCATGCTCACCACAAACGCGGTTACCCAGAAAAGCTCCTACAAAATAAAATCCAACGCTCCACCCGACCTCACACACCACAGAAAAACAACCCCACATCTGACGCAGGACTCAACCATTGCACCACCTGGATCCCACAGACTGAAAACCTTACTAATGAAATGTTTCCTGTTTTACACGCAATGACGCTACCTCATCCTCACTGCCCCTCTCTCATATACAGACGACCCGCCGATCTCAACAACCTTCTTAGGTCCACCAACCATTTGGCGCTCACCCCCTCTGACAAATTTCCTCATGTTTCCCCTACTTGCTCCCGATGTAAAATATGTCTGCTTATCAGATCTGCTCCCCTCTCTCCATATTCCCTCATTGCCCCCTCACCTCGTTCCCACGCTAATTGCCTCTAGAAAAATGTTATCTATCTTTTGTCATGCAAACAATGCACTCCATTTTACATAGGCGAATGCATTGCACACTTAACATTCGAATGAACAATCACCGCTACTCCTGTAATTCTGCCTCAATCTCTTCTATTCCTATTCCTTCACATGCAAATTCCTAATACCTTTCATTCGACCAATGTTTCTCCCTAACCATTCCTAGAATCCCTATCCGTTGCAGCCACCAATATAGAGGTTACAACTCATGAATCCGCATATATGTACACTAGTTTTCCAATCTTTTAAAATTCCTACCCTTTACCGCCATCTTTAATTCCTTTCCCAGCATACCATGTATCTCCCCCCCTAGACTCCATAGTCTCCATCCAATACATTCCAGTCAGACCTTAACAAGGTCTCAGAGAAGGCTGAAAGCTCAAACAATCTAAAATATGAGTGTCCTTTTACGTGTTATCTGTATTATTTTGCGTTCTATTTTGCAATTCATATGTTACATTGCTCTCGTGAGTGCTTCTACATCTACGACATATATATATATATATATATATATATATATATATATATATATATATATATATATATATATATATATATATATATATATATAATATATATATATATATACATACATATATATATATACATATATATATACACACACACACACACTATAAGAACGTGTAAAAAGAACACTGACACATTATTTCTTAATAACTGTAAACTCTTTATGACGTGTGAGTGTTCTTTTTATGTGTTCTCATAGTGTTTGTTGCTGTCCAAGTTATTTATTCAACACTTCCGTGTTACTTCGACGAAATCATCTATATATATATATATATATATATATATATATATATATATATATATATATAATATGATACATGTATGGAGAGAGAAATGAGGCGAAAGAGTAGATATACAGGAGAGTATATATAGAAGGAGAGATGGTCACAATTTACTCATGAACCGTAAGTCTACACACTCACTCCATTATGGCAGTTAACTGCGAATTGGCTTTCACGACCCCCACTCTCGTTTGACGATGATGATGAGGATCATCAAATTTTTGAACGGAAAAAGGGAGACGAGGGTGGTAGATGCAGGGGGAGAATAAAATGGACGGCGATATAAGTGGAGTATTTTTCTGTGTGGTTTAATGCTCTCCCAAAAACTAAATTCTTCGGAGAAATTGTTAACAGCTGTATTTTGAAAGGCGATTCCACCAGAGAGGATTTTTTGATTTCTCGCGGTGAAGAGATTGACTGCGGGAGTTTCGAGGTGAGGCAAGACCCGAAGAAAGAAACGGGACGGATGTGGACGGAGGGTGAAGGTTTAGTGATGGTAGCAGCGCTTGAGGAAAACCTTCTCTGGTGTATAAGACCTTGTTTCGTGGAGAAATGATTATTTTTTTCCTGCTCTCGCCAGCAAACAAGAGGAAACTATGGGAACGTCTGGTGTAAGCCAGCTTTTTTTTGCTCCTTTCACCAGAGTGGTTAGATGCAGTTTCTGGTAAGGGGATTGATGCATTTGGGTAAAGGTTCGAGAAGTTGGAGAAGTTCTGACGAGTCTTGTTTGTGCCGTGTTTGTTAATCGCAATTTCAAACGTGAATGCTTTTCGAAGGAAAGAGCGATTAAAAAAAAGGTGGGCAAAGAAGTTGGAAGCGGAGTCGTGTCACGAACTTACACGGGGTGGATTGTTCTTCATTTCCCTGTTGAAACAGGGAAATGAAGAACGATCCAACCCGATAGAAAAATAAAAGGGCTGTCTGTTCTTCATAGAAATAGCGATCGAGGAGTTCCTAATTAAACGGATTTTCTTGTTTTTCCAATCACGACGGACGCAGTCTTTGAACGTGACGCCAAATCTTAATAAACTTAATATGACACTTCCATCAGGTAACAATATGAATGGTCACGATGGTCAATTTCCAATGCTCCAAAGTTATATATTGGTGAACATAGTAACACATGTTTCTTTATTAAAGCGCTAAATATGTAGCATCTACTTTCTAAATAATAAAATCCATGGCTGAATAAGAATAGATATCTATTTTTATGGATTGCAATAAATGATGATTTGATATTGAAAAATATGTACACCTGATATTAATTAGAGAAAAATATGTCCACCTGGAAAGTGGACGTGGTCGTCCAGGGTTGGAGGGGTCGGAGTTCGAATACCGGGCACGTCCCTGGGCACCTGTCAGTTTCCCCCGGCGTGTGTGATTTTGCATGATATTTAAAAGGAAATAGTTGAATGGGATCTGATTGTATAATGTATCTTAAAAATGACCTTACTATTTAAAAAATTATGTCTTCATTTTTAAAAATATGCGTGAAATAATTCTAAAGTGCATTTCGTAGGTATGAAAATATTCTTTAATTTCTTGTGCATTGGTACTATGAATGATCTAGAATCAATCAATTGCCATTATGTATGTATATTGAAGGAATCATATACGATCAACCTTGTTAGGAAAATAGAGCAGTAATCAGAAAACGGATCAACTTGAGATGAGCAAAGATCTTCTGAATACCGTGGCTAAAGCTTTGTTCGTTAGTATAGGATCAAAATACGAGTGCGTAAGCACTTCTCAAGAGGGATTCTCTCATCAGATCTTATCAACAAAAGCCGAGGGCTGGGGATATTCGGAGAAGGAATTATGGATTAGTACGTTGTTTTGGGAGGCCAAATGGTTTTACGTTCGATGAAGGTATCATCGTAACATTGAATTTTTAGAGCTGATTTTACTATTAACCTTTTAAGTTCATTTTAAAGGGCCATTGCTCTTCTCTCATGCAGATTATAATAATGTTAAAAGATCTTTCTGGCAATGAAGCATTCACGATTAATGACTAATGAACAAATTTACGGTGCAAGCAATTCTAAAATATTCATGCACTCGATAAATGCGGAAATGGATGCTTTTATGTTACCGCGACTTCTTTTGAAATATATTATGCTATAGGGGAGGGTGAAAAATGCGCAGGTTGATTGTCCTGAACTGACGAAAATCTTCCCTCTCCATCTCCGGTAGCTTCTTCGATCAGGGGGGGTCCGCTCAAAATGAAAGCAATCGCGGCGGTGAAGGAAGAGTAGGGAAGCGGGGCAAGGGTGGGAAGCAACTGATGCGCGTCGAAACCTCCCGGCTGTTGAGGGAGGACGCGGTGGCACTTTTCGGGGCAAACGGAGAGAAAGGAATTGGAGGGGGGTGCACTGAGGAATTTCCGCGTCTGGGGTTTCCCCGTCTCCTCCCCCCGCGCTCCCAGGAAGGGTGCCCCCGGGAAGGGGGGCCGAGGTGCGAAGTGCGGAAAGTGACAGTCTCCCGAAACATTTCTGGCTTGAGGCGGGAGGGGTGTCGGCACGTGGTTTCGAGGGAGGAGAGGTTAAGCGGAGATGAGGTTTGATAGTTGAGCGAGGGAGGGGAGCAATGGCGTTCCACACCCGGTGAGAATTCTTCCTTTTTTTTGATAGCGTGGAGGAGTACGGGGGAGATAGGAGGATGTGACGAAGTCGCATCCAGGGGGGTTTGTGACCATGAGGGGGGAGAAAGGAGGGGATCGGGGAAGGGGGGCGTTTTGGGGGCGCCTGATGGGCTTTTTCTTCCGAAAGGGGGTCAGAGGTAGAGTGGGGGTGAGAACCCCTTTTGAGTATCCCTGGGAGAGGAAGGAAGGAGGAAATGGAAGGTAAGTGGTGGCGCGTGGGGTGGGGGTTGGAAAACACGGCAATGACCCCCCCGCCCCACTCCCCCTCCACCCTCTGTGTGTATTGGTGTGGGGAAGTGGGATGCCGCCACCGGCTGGCACCCCGTGTCCAGGCTCCTCCACGCTCCCACCCCTCGCACGAGGGGGGGAGGTCTATAAGGAATGTGTTGTTCATGATGGGAGTGAGGGCGGGTGGAGAACAGGATGGGGATTTCGTGGTCGGAACATTCTTCCCTCCATTTTTTCGTATATAGCCGGCCGTTAAAGTTATAAGTGAGAGGATATAAGGGCTTTTAGAGGAGGGAATAAAATCCTTTGTCGCAACTCGGAAGTCCGTGGCGATTGAATTTCTTCAAGGATTTTGTAGAACGTATTTTTTTTTACAGTGAGGCAGAAACTCACGCGAGAGGCCTTTTTCCCACGGAGTAATATTTTTAAATATCAAGAGAAAATAAATTTTTCAGGGGAAATTGTAAAAATTATCTTGCTCTTTTCAAATGGTGCGATGGAATTTTCTTGAATGTTATTTTTATACACGAATACTATAGCTTTTATTGATCAATCTACGAATTAAAATCTATTGGCAGTGGACACTATTTTAAGTCTCCACCTTAGAACTGCCGTCATGAATGTTCTCCGAAATTTTCACTTCGCAAGAGTAATAAATGTTTGCACTTATTACAAGTTATTTCACAATGCTATCATTAAAATTATTCTTCTAATTTAACTGGTAAAGGCTTTATCTTGATCGATCATTTAAAAAGGAAACGGTACAATATGTATACTCCAATTTACTTTGAAGAGAATTAACCAAGATTACCGAGAATTTCATTGCTTTCTACGTACAAAACAAATAGCAATTTTATTGTATTTCTTGCGACGTATTCGAGGCGGCATTATTAAACATTGCCTAGGCGAAACAAATAGTGTCACGTGTGACGTTCCATAATTGAAGTCTCGTCACCGTTGTCTAATCTTTTCTACACTAATTTCTGTTGGTCCAAAAACAAGGCATAACTGTCTATGAAAATGAGCTGATGATGACCCTTGTGAACAAAAATATCGAATCACACCATGTACTTGGCAACTGGCGGTAGCACGATTTTTGCTACTTTCTTTTTTATATTAATTGGAAGTAATGGCTTATAACTTTTTATTAAACATATTAAAATTTAATCATTTAAGATTGAACGAGGATTGATTCTTTTAGAAGAATTTACCCGGGTTTAGGGCTTGGGCCTTATTGAATAAAAAATTACTTTTTATGTACGAGTATGTATATATATATATATATATATATATATATATATATATATATATATATATATATATATATATGTTATTCATGATTATATATTTAAATGGTTATATAACTACACATTATAATTAAAAATATAATATATAGTATAAAAACCATAAAAACATTAATCAACCCGGACGGTTTGGTAGGTGACGAAAGAGTTCACCCAGTACTAAGCCCGACGGCGTGTGAAATTCACACATCAGGATAGGGGGGCCAGTTCCTTTCCCTGTGCCGGTTATGGTTTCCCAGGAAGATCTGGTACCCGAAAATCCACATAGCTTGGGTGGAGCTGCAGGTGCCCAGAGACTTTCCCGGGAATTGAACCCGGGATCCTCCCGTCATTAGTCCAACCCTATACCCCCTGCACTACCGCGACTCTATAATGTATAGTATACATAATTTTATATTTAATATATATTTTATATCAATAATTAAAATAAAATATTTCAAAATATTTAATAAAAATTATCTACTTTCAATGATTAATTTTATATATCATCGTTTTCTGTTCTTTTCAGGTGAGTCCACATCGATTACGCGCCCATCATAACAGAGTTCAACATCGGTATGCTGTAGAAGGGTAGTATAAAGGCCTAAAATATAAACGATAGCATTTAATATTTGAAAGTTTACTCTTAAGATTATTATCCATTAATAATATGTTGATTATATTAGAAATTGCTATTGAAGTTATTTTAGAAAGATTTACTAGATATATTTAATTGAATAGCAAATAATCTTTTAAAAAGATAAAGTGACCAGAAATAAATTTCATATTATCCTAAACCAATATTCAGTGTCATTTCTTTCTGTCCATTCCAAGGCTCTCAATATTGTCCATTAATTTAAATTTTCAATAAAATATTTAATTGTTTTTTTGCCAATGTTCATGGTCTTTTATCACTATACCAATATATTAGGTATATCCTTAAACGAAAAATAAATGAAATTAAATTTTTCCTAATAATTTTATAGCTCCATGGAATTAGCTGAGTGTAATATTTGTTGGGATGGACATTTTTTAAATGCGTGTGATAATAGTAATGACGTGCTAGTAAAGGACAAGAGGGGAATTTTAATTGTAAGGTACAAAATGAGAAACGGACTGGTGGTCCGTCCCATATATACAATATACATGGGACGAGAGTGAATGAAAAGATAAATTTTACCGAATAAATAATTGAGAGTAACGTTAGGTTGGCCACGAGACAAGTATATTAGAATGTAGGTTGATCGCAAACCTGAGCACACATTTAACTTAAATTAGTTGGTGTATCTGATGT
Organism: Hetaerina americana; assembly: GCF_022747635.1. Taxonomy (NCBI): domain Eukaryota; kingdom Metazoa; phylum Arthropoda; class Insecta; order Odonata; family Calopterygidae; genus Hetaerina; species Hetaerina americana. Next base: position 83,480,381 of record NW_027287427.1, on the reverse strand, counting down.
AATTGCACAAAAGAGTACATTTATGTTTATAAAACAGTGTTGTGACCACATCTTGGAAGATCTCAAAATTCTATTGGCAGATGAATGCACCGAAAGTGTATGAATGAGTAAGATGTTTCGTCCAGAAAATGAAAATTATAACTAAATAAAATTGAAGAGCGAGTGAGGTTACGTGCTTATAGAGTAAGAGGCTCTTCCTTCAAATTCTGTCAAATTCAGGCCTAAAGGTTTCAACTACTACAATCCTTTTCAATCGATTTATTTATTCATAATTTTATTCGATATGTTTAATTACTGTTCTCAATGAAAAATTTTGCTCATAATATTTTTGATTGCCAAATATATATATATATATATATATATATATATATATATATATATATATATATATATATATACACATATCCAAAACTTGTACATTTATGCAATAGGGGAAGAATGAAAAAAAGTAATATGCAAGATAATACTTGACAAAGGAGCCGAATTTTTTGGCAAACACTATTTGAAAAATGATCATCCAATTGCTATTTACCCTTTTTTGGTGTCAATTTCGGTTAACTGGATATGGAAACGTTTAGGCACAACGTTTCTCTCGGGTCACAATGAGCGTCTACAAGTGTAAAGCAATTTGAGATTCTTTATCTGCTACTTCATCTACATCTACTTAATACCCCGCAAGCCGCCGCAAGGGCGTGTGGCGGGGGGTTCTTAATACACTATTCGTCCTTTCAGTTTTGGCCGTTACTTCAGTGATGGCTATTTTTGTTTACCTTCTTCCAGCATTGACCATCACTTTTCAGCCATTTTCTGTTGACATTGACATACTCCGCAACGATAATTGACTCTCGCCCATGTCGTAGGAAATTCCAAGGCGGGTAAGGGGGGGGGAGGCGGAAGCCGTCATCACGACTGAAGTTGGAGCGCCGTGCATGTTCGCCCTCCTATCGCATTCTCGACCCAGGAGAGGAACTCGACCCCACGGCCAATTGGCAGGTGAAGAGTATATAAGACGGCTGAATAGTCATCTCTAATTAATTTCTTCATGAAGACAGAGAGAGACGTTATGCTAAAAACGCTTTATAAGTAACCAACTTTGGAAACCACTAGAGCGCAGAATCGATTCTAACGAGAATTTTTAATCTGAATTTTATTTTTGATTTACTCCCCAAATTTATTACTTACGACCTTAATATTGCTATAAATGTGTAGCTAGACTTGCTTTCTCTGCCTGTCTTCTGCCGTGAACAGACGTGCTCGAGCTCGCTCCCTGGAACCGGTTCGGCCCTACCTGAGACTACCTGCGTGCCCGCTTCTGTGCCTTCTACATCTACATCTACATAATACCCCGCAAGCCGCCGCAAGGGCGTGTGGCGGGGGGTGTTAGGTCACCAACCGTAAAAACGAAAAATACCACATGCAAAAAACAACACGGAAAATTACACCCCAGCAGCGCACACACTCATGCAAAACTCCCTCCATCCAATACTCATGCAAACACATACACCGCAAAACAACAAAAAACTGCACCCCAGGATACAGCACGAAAGCCATCCTAAAACACGCAAGCCAGGACACAACAAGCAAGAATGTGAAACATCACTACCACATGAAAATGCACCACAAAACACTCAACCCCCCAAAGAGACAGTAAAAGGAAGGGAATTCGACCCAACGTTGCAGGTAGCAGGAATTTCCCCCCGCCGGGAGGGAAGAGGGACTGAAAGGGAAACTTAAAAACAGATGAACAGAACACGAATGATATCATGCGGAAAGAATTGGTTATTATAACAAAACACATAAGGTTAGTGGAGGAGCATGCATTTAAGTAGAACTAATTATTTTTTAGACACTGAGGGTGGCAAGTGGAATTTTTACTATCTATAATCCTACAGTTGCTATCCCGTATTGTCCGTGGGAAGAAGGAGTCCTTGAGTCGGCTAGTCCTGGCATCTATTTCCCGAATTTTATATGCATGATCCGAGCGACCAATGTATGTAGGAGTACGAATAATCTGCGACACCTCGGTGCTGAAACATGCGGATCTGAATTTATTTAATAATTTCAGTCTTGCATTGAATCGTCTCTCTTCTAATGATTCCCACCCCAAATCCATGAGCATTTCGGTAACGCTTTGCGTTTTATCGTAGGAATTTTTTACAAAACGGGCTGCCCGGCGTTGAACCTTCTCAATTTCCCGAATGAGACCTTTTTCACTCGGGTCCCACACGCTGCATGCGTATTCTACATGAGGCCTTACAAGAGCGTGGTAACAACGTTCCTTGACCTTTGAGTCACTTTTGCCGACAATGCGTCTAATGAATCCCAATTTTTTATTTGCTTGACCGCAGACTTTACGTATGTGAGTCCCCCAAGTTAAGTCTTTAGTGAATGTGACACCTAGGTATTTTACCGTATCAACTACTGCTAGGTCACCTCCAGCTAATTTGTAAGCAAATCCCGTTGATCTTTTAAAGAAATTTACCACTGAACATTTATTATAATTTAGAGTCAATCCCCAGTTAGAACACCATTTAGTAATGCAATCTAAATCCTGCGCTAGAATAAAACGATCCTCATCCCCAGATATCTCCCGATAGATCACCGTGTCATCCGCAAACATCCTAATGTTACTTTTCACTTCGCGGTTCAAATCGTTAACAAAAATCAAGAAAAGTAACGGCCCGATCACACTTCCCTGAGGTACCCCCGACGTGACTCGAATGCTGTCGGAACTAGCGCCATCAAAGACTACCCTCTGTTCCCGCTCTGAAAGAAAATCTTTAACCCAACTTATAGCGCCCTTGTTTATACCCGCGACCTTTAATTTATGAATGAGTTTACCATGTGGGACCTTATCAAATGCCTTTTGAAAATCTAAGAAGATGGCATCCACTTGCCTACCTCTCTCACCAGATACAAGTAAATCATGTGTAAATAATCCTAATTGGGTTTCGCAGGAGCGGTTTTTCCTGAATCCGTGTTGATTGTCACTTAAAAAGTTAATATTGTCAAGGTGTCTCATTATTGAACTGACAATTATGTGCTCTAAGATTTTACAACAGATAGAAGTGAGAGATATAGGTCTGTAATGACTGGGATCCTCCCTGTCACCACTTTTAAAAATAGGCGTTATTTGCGCGGTTATCCAAATCTTAGGTACTTTGCACTCTGTGAGGGATTTGTTAAATATAAATTCAAGGTACGGGGCAATGTTTGGAGCTAAATGTTTTATCACCCTAGCTGGTATATTTTCGGGACCCGGGGATTTGTTGGGTTTAAGCTCATTAAGTAATTTTAGAATTCCTTGTTGGTCCACTGTTATTTTTTCCATGGGTGGAGTATGTATTGTTTCTTGGAGATATGCGGTGGCAACATCATTCGAGAAAACGCTTTGGAAGAATGAATTTAAGATGTTAGCTTTAACCTCGCTGTCTGTATGAATTACATTGCTACAATCCCTTAAGCAAGCCACGGTTTGTTTACTCCCATTTACTTCCCTAACATATGACCAGAAAGCTTTGGGGTCAGTGTCCAAGTGCTCGCAAAGTACTTTGCGTTTAAAGCCCAGTAAAGCGCTACGTAATTGTGTTTTGGTTTCAATTTTGGAGGATCTATATGTGTCCCATAATTGTTTATTCTCAGGGGATGATGTGTTCACGCCTGCCCTCTTTACCCTAGAGTGTAGCATTCTCTGCTTTCGAAGGGCTTTTCTAACGTCTTTATTGTACCACCTGGGGTCGCGATTTGCTTTAACGTATTTTATAGGTATGAAATCTACGATTCCTTTTTGCATGATATTGACAAATTCTGTCCAAGTTTCTTCCACGTTGACATGACTTAAGCGGGTTTTGAACTCGGGTAGTGAAGAGTTTAATTGATTGGCAAAAGATTCAAAGTCTGCTTTATGGTAATTATAAATTTTTCTTTTTGGTTTAACAATCTTTTTTATTGCTATGTCCAAATGGACATTAATTGCTTTATGGTCACTCAAGCCCTCATCAGTTGTTACACTAATAATACGTTCCGGCGTGTTTGTAAGAAATAGTATATATAATAATAATATTATAATACAATAATAATAATTATAATAATAATATTATATACTATAATAGTAATATTGGTATAGTGATAAAAGACCATAGATGCCAGAACTAGCCGACTCAAGGACTCCTTCTTCCCACGGATAATACGGGATAGCAACTGCAGGGTTATAGATAGCAAAAATTCCACTTGCCACCCTCAGCGTCTAAAAAATAATTAGTTGTATTTAAATGCATGCTCTTCCACTAACCTTATGTGTTTTGCTATAATAACCCATTCTTTCCGAATTACCTCATTCATGTTCCGTTCATCTGTTTTTAAGTCTCTTTCCTTTCAATCCCTCGTCCCTCTCCGCGGGGGCAAATTCCTGCTACCTGCAACGTTGGGTCGCCTTTTACAGACTCTTTGGGGGTAGTGTTTCGTGGTGCATTTTCATGTGGTAGTGATGTTTCAATTTCTTGCTTGTTGTGTCCTGGCTTCCGTGTTGTAGGATGGCTTTCGTGCTGCATCATGGGGTGCAGTTTTTTAGTTGTTTTGCGGTATATGCGGTATATCAAATATCCACTATCAGCACAAATATCCACTATCAGCAGCAGACAAAGCAACAGTATTACTATAATCGCTGGTGACACAAATCTACCGTCAATTGACTGGGAAAACTACTGCGTGGGAAAATCTGCCAAAAACAGAGATTCATGCCAAGAACTCCTTCATATATTCACAAAACACTCCTTAGAACAAATAGTTAAATCACCAACACGGGGCCAAAGCATACTAGACATCTTTGCGACTTCTATGCCCGAAATCATTACTAACATTGAAATAATAGACGGAATCAGTGACCATAAGGCTATTCTTGTGGAGTTAAAAACTAAGTTCGTCAAAATAAACAAAGAAAAGCGTAAAATATACCTATACAACAAGGCAAATTTTAACGGACTAAGAGAATATTTAAAGATAAAATTACCGGAATACAAGACAAAAACACTGACAACAAATACAGAGAACACTTGGAATTATTTCTTAAATATTTTACGCGAAGGAATAAAGACGTACATCCCGTCCAAACTCAAATGCGACAGTAAGGAACCTAGATGGTACAACGGGGAAGTCAGATCGGCATTAAGAAGGCAAAGAAAGCTACAGTCAAATTTCAAAAAGAGTTTAAAAAGTGACGATATAAGTTTTGTGAATACAACCAAACAGCTACTAAAAGAATGTCGTAGTAAGACGAAAAGTATTATGCGCACAGCACTACACTCTTTTAAATCTAAAATGCTAAGCGAATATCTTGAGGAAAATCCAAAGTCATTCTGGTCCTATGTTAGGGAAATACAGGGTAAACGTCCCACTGTTCACTCTTTGAAGACGGAAAATGGAGAAATCATTACAGATAGCGTGAAAAAGGCAAATATTTTAAACCATTTTTTCCAGAGCGTCTACAACAAAAACACAAACGCACCAAACGATCCTCCACACCCACCCGGGGAACACATGAGCGATCTTACACTGACCAAGCAGGGAATAGTACATCTGCTCCGTAGTATCAAAGCACACAAGGCACCTGGTCCGGAAGAAATACCTGCTAGAATATTAAAGGAATTAGCTGACGACATTGCCCCATTTTTACATATTGTTTTTCTAAAATCGATAGAAGAAGGCTCAGTGCCTCGCGACTGGAAGCTAGCCCATATAACTCCCATCTATAAAGGCGGCGATAGGGATAAACCAACCAATTACCGACCCATTTCTTTAACATCGATCTCTTGTAAAATATTGGAACACGTTATTGTCACTAACATTATGAAATTTCTTGATAGTAGGAAAATACTAATCCACAACCAGCACGGATTTAGGAAAAGCAGATCTTGCGAAACACAACTTGGTCTCTTCATTCACGATATACTTAGATCGGGAGAAAACAACACCCAAGTCGATGCAGTATTCCTGGATTTCAAAAAAGCCTTCGACAAAGTCCCACACAATAAATTGTTACACAAACTTAAATACTATGGGATCAATGAGAAAATAATTAATTGGATTAGGGACTTCTTGTCAAACCGCAAACAAATAGTAGTCATAGATGGGTTGTGCTCAACGGAGAGAGATGTTACTTCGGGCGTCCCCCAGGGAAGTGTAATAGGGCCTCTTCTGTTCTTAATATACATAAATGACTTAAGCACACACGTTAGTAGCAATCTAAGGTTATTTGCTGACGACACGGTGATATACAGGGAAATAAGGAGCCAACTAGATCGCGAGCTACTCTCTAGAGACTTAGACAATATCTCGGGATGGTGCAATAAATGGGGATTAACACTTAATATAGATAAATGTGCAGTTTTGAAATTTTGGAATAAAGGAAGCGAGGAACAGGATATAAACTACAAAATAGAGGGTTCAGTATTGACTACGGCAAATCAAGTTAAATATTTGGGGGTTGTTCTAACACCACGCCTTTCATGGGGAGCACATATCAGGACAATATGCGGATCAGCTTTAAAGAAACTTGGCTTCATAAAACGGGTGGTGGGGAAATGTAATGAAAAAGTTAAAGAGAGGTGTTATTTTGCTCTAGTTAGACCTCATTTGGAATATGCCGCAAGTATTTGGGATCCGTGGGAGAAAATTTGGCAAAAAGAATTAGATAAAGTCCAGAGAAAATCCGCTAGATTTGTTAAAAATTGTTATGATAAAAACACAAGTGTGACAGGTCTCTTAGGGGATTTAGGCTGGGAACCACTTGAAGTGCGGAGAGAACAAGCGAGGCTTAGACTTTTAGAAAGGTTCAGAACAAACGAGTTTAAATATGACACTGAAGGAATTATAATGGCCCCACACTACTTAGGTAGATCAGACCACAAAGATAAACTAAGGGAGATAGATTCCAAGACAGATAGGTACAAATACTCATTCTTTCCCCGAACAATCAGTAATCATAATAGCAAGAAACCGAAGTCACTTTAGAAATATTAAAAACTTTGAATTTACAAGTCGGAACAAAATTAAACACTATAGAGATGTTAGGTATACTTTCAGGTGCATGTGTATGTTAGTTGGTAGTTTGAGTGTTTGCATGTGTGTGGGGTGTAAGTGTTCATGCATGAATGTATGCCATGTTTTTTTTTATATATGATTTTGTCGTTATTGCATGCGATTTTTTTTTTAATTATTTTTCTTTTCTAAATTATGGGTGGTGTCCTAGCACCCCCCGCCACACGCCCTTGCGGCGGCTTGCGGGGTATTGAGTAGATGTAGATGTAGATATGTGTTTGCATGAGTATTGGATGAAGGGATTTTTGCATGAGTGTGTGCGCTACTGAGGGTGTAATTTTCCGTGTTGTTTTTTTTGCATGTGGTATTTTTCTTTTTTACGGTTGGTGACCTAACACCCCCCGCCACACGCCCATGCGGCGGCTTGCGGGGTATTATGTAGATGTAGATGAATTGGTTATCGGTGAGTGCTTTCTTTTCTTTACTGTCTTTTTTCTTTACTATATTCTTAAGGGTAACTTATTGATTGAGCTAAATTTAGCTAACCCCTCTTAGAAATTTTACTGTAGCGTATCTACATCTACGTAATACCCCGCAAGCCGCCGCAAGGGCTTGTGGCGGGGGGTGTTAGGTCACCAACCGTAAAATGGAACAATACCACTTGCAAAACAACAACATGGAATATTACACCCACAGCAGCGCACACTCATGCCAAAATCCCTTCATCCACCACTCATGCAAACACATATGCCATAAATCAACAACAACTGCACCCCAGGATGCAGCCATCCCACAATACGCAAGCCAGAACACAACAAGCAAGAATGTGAAACACCACTACCACATGAACATGCACCTCAAAACACTTCACCCCCCGAGGAGACTGTGAAAGTCAGGGAATGCCCCCCAACGTTGCTGGTATCTTTTCGAATTCTCCTCTTTAAAAAATAAACTTTTTACAAAAGTTACTTATTTGCTGAACTCCCTTACTCTCCATTTTTCTTTCACCATTGGCCTGAGACATGAACATTTGTTGACTTGATCACCCCAGAGTGTTATTTCGTCATACTCAAAATACCCATTCTCATATACTACTTTACATCTAAAAATAAATACCTCCTTTCACTTAATGCAAATTCATTTTTTAAGGAGAAATTTAAAAGTCTCATTAATTTCAAGCATGCCTGGTTATTACGTTCACATACGTAATCTGAAGCCTGGCTCTGACTCGAAAACTGCGGCGGCATACACATCTCATTTCATCCCTCAATAATATCAGTTCTAGAGTGTTTGAAATTCACATGAGGAAGAAGTTATTTATTAATTAGGTCCACGAAAAGTTTGATAATACTTCTCAGTAATATGGCCATTCCCCATAAGGTGAACGCACAAGTTCTCTCTACCCTTAGTGAAAGAGGCCAGAAATTATATCCGGATGGGAGTGGCTTTCAATTTTGCTAGGGAATTCCCATTGAGTGGCGGCCTCCAGGACCCGCGTGCATGTTTACCATCCCATCGCGATCTCGACTCACGAGAGGAGCTCCTCCACTCCCGAAAACTTTTTGTCCGGTTCCCCGGCCTCCGTCGGCATTTTTCTCCCCACGTCCCCCACGAACAACATTCTGACTGGGTCTCATGACCCAATTGGCTCGAACACCGAGTGCCCGAGTTACCCGAACCCTACCGCCCCCCTCAGCCCACGGCCCATCCAAACGGCTTATCCCCCGCCAACCATCATTGCAGCAATGCCTCGCATTCCGAGGCGAGGATTTCAGCGAGGAGATTGAGTCACCGTCGCACCAGGGTGGGCCCCGGGGGACACGCCGAGCCAAGCCCGTCCGGCCGTGCCAACTCCAGGCTCTCTATACCCCTCCTCGCTGCTCTCTCGTCCAACGGCCAGGTGCACCGAAGGTCGAAATGGGTGTGGGTCATTATTTAACTTCCCTCCTCCGCGGGCGGGGACGGCCGTGCAAGTAACGTCAGTCGCCTCAAGAGCGAGGGGAAGGGCCGGTGGACATGCGAAACTGTCCTCCGAGCCAGGCGAGTGCATAAGGTGGCGGTGGAGGGCCTGCCAAGTTTGCTTGAATGAGGAGGCTAGAGGAAAATATATTCATTGCAAGGGATATGGATGCGTATCAAAGGGCACTGGTGTTAAATTAGGCATGGTTTTATTAAGCGTAGGAGGGAAAGGAAAGGACGGGTTTAGTGTTAACGTTTGGAGGTGGAACGCCTTTCCGGTATTTAGCTTACAGATAGCGTGTGACTGGTGGAGTGGACTGAGATATTCGATTCTTAATCTTCCGTCTTTACATTTTCCTGTGCTATTTAAAATAGCAAAACCGTTTGGTCAAGACCTATCGACTAGTATTCTCTGCACTTGATAGTCCTCCACTATTACAAAAGCTCAAAAAATTGAGATGAGAATGGATGAATACTCACAATCAGACGGATATATGTATATCTACATCTAAATCTACATCTATTTAATACCCGGCAAGCCGCCGCAAGGGCGTATGGCGGGGGGTGTTAGGACACCACAATATATAAATGTACTTATATATATATATACATACTTGTAATATATATATATATATATGTACGCGTATATGTATATTTATATAAATATATATGCGTGTGTGTGTATTTATTTATAGTCTGACCTGATCAAGGCACAAGAGTAGGTCGAAAGCTCAAAGTTTCTTAAATGAAAATGTCCTTATTATATCATTGAAAAAAATACACACACACACAGATATATATATATATATATATATATATATATATATATATATATATATATATATATATATATATATATATGCTTTCATAGACGTAACACAGAAGTGCCGAATAGTACAATACACAGTAACACATAATATAGAAACACAAAAGAAGAGAACACTCACACGTAATTTCTTGATATTTCGACGGAAACAATCCGTCTTCCTCTGAAGATATAGAAGTAATGAAGATTACTTCTATATCTTCAGAGGAAGACGGATTGTTTCCGTCGAAATATCAAGAAAATACGTGTGAGTGTTCTCTTTTTTTGTGTTTCTATATTATGCGTTACTGTATATATATATATATCCCTCCCCGGACTACAACCTTGACGTGGTGGAAGGGCTAGTGCGTTCCGATGACCCCTAGAGCTGTGCTGGCGGGAGTAATAATAATTGCTCCTGGTAGGGTCACCCATGCCAGATAGGTCGAAGGTTAGGAGCCAGACGAAAGGTAGTCCACGCAGCGTCTGTTCCTCAATGAGGCGGCTGCAATGGCGTCTGACCCCAGTGGGGCGGCCACTAAGTGATGGTGTCACGTTAAAAACACTATTGAGGAAGGCAACGGGAAACCACCTCAATTATCATTCCCAAGAAAAATATGATGGACAATAGAGATATTTTGAGTGCTGGCAACCATGGGGCTCGGCCCAATCGGCCGTGTGTCGTGCCCGGCAGCGGGGGAGGCAAGGCTTCCGCGGTCGTCATCCCACGAAACCCTTGCAAGGGAAAACCAGCAGCAGCAGGACAGAAGACGCAGAAGAAGAAGACCAAATTAGTTAGAATAGGAACGTGGAATGTTAGGACAATGATGAAGACAGGGAAATTGGAGAATGTTATGCGAGAGATGGAAAGGGGAAATATAGATATTTTAGGTCTATGCGAGGTGAGATGGAAAGATAGCGGAGATTACTGGAGTGATAAGTATAGAATAATATACAGCGGTGGGGACGAGAGCCAACGAGGAGTTGCCATAGTATTAAATGAAGAGGTAGAAAGAAGTGCAGTCAACATAGAGCAGGTAACGGATAGAATACTACTAGTGGAGATAAAAGCAGAACCGACGAACTTAGTTATTATTCAGGTATACATGCCACCGAGCAACCATAAGGAAGAAGAGGTCGATAGGATATACGATCAGTTAGAGGACATGATCGCATGTGCTCCTGCAGGGAAACATTTGATAGTGATGGGGGATTGGAATGCGACGGTAGGCGAAGGAAGAGATGGTGATGAGGTGGGGGACTACGGTTTAGGCACGAGGAATGACCGCGGGGAGAAAGCAGTTGAGTTCTGCAGGAGACAGGGGTTAGTCATCACCAACACTTGGTTTAGACACCGCAAAAGACGCAGGTATACATGGAAAATGCCAGGTGACTCAGGAAGATATCAGCTAGATTATATCCTGGTTAGACACAGGTTTAGGAACAGTGTGAATAATTCGCACAGCTTCCCGGGAGCGGATGCGGACTCAGACCACAATTTAGTTGTTATGAAATGTACAGTCCGTTTCAAAAAGATAAGGCAGGGGCGGCGAGTTAGAAAATGGAATGTAGAAGCATTAAATGGGTGGAAAAGGAAGGAATACAAACAGGTGGTAGAGAAAATCATGGAGGATGGCAAAGGGCTTAGTACTATCGAAGAAAAATGGGAAATGATCAAAAAAGGGTTGTCTAAAGCCGCAAAAGACACTATTGGAACCGTTAACGCTAAAAGGACTAGGAAACCATGGATCACGGATGAGATGGTTACAAAGATGGATGAGCGGCGAAAATGGAAGAATATAAATACAGAATTAGGCAAAATGAAGTAGAAAGAATTGAACAATAAATTGAGACGAGCATCAAATAAAGCAAAAGAAGCATGGTGGAAGACGCAGTGCGAGGATATGGAAAATCTGCAGAGGAAGGGTGAAATCGGTGCGCTGTACAGCAAAGTTATATCGTTATCGGGAAGTAAGAAAGAAAGAGCTATGCTAACAGTAAGAGATAAGGCGGGTAAGGTAATAGTTGACGCAGGAAAGATCCAAGAGAGATGGAAGGAATATATAGAAGAACTGTATAGTAAAGAACTCAGACCAACAAAGTTAGACATTGAAAAAGAAAATGACGTAGAGGAAGACAGCTTAGGTCCAGGCATACTAGACAATGAGATAGAAAGGACATTAAGGGAGATGAAACTAAATAAGGCCGTGGGGGTGGACAAAATTCCTGCGGAACTACTGAAATGTTTAGACAAATGAGGGAGGAAGAGGCTATATGGCCGGATTCGTAGTATCTATGAGGAAGGAATCTGGCTGGATTGTTATTATGAGATCAGTTCTAGTTCCTATTCCGAAAAAAGTAAAGGCCACGTCATGTGAGGACTATAGGACAATTAGTTTGATGTCCCATGCAGCTAAAGTTGTTCTCAGGATCACAAACAAAAGGATAGAGACCAGGGCAAATTATTACTTAGGGGATGATCAGTTTGGGTTTAGGAAAGGGAGAGGTACGCGTGATGCCATTGCAATAATGAGATTATAAATCGAGAGGAATATAGAACACAACCAGGAGGTATTTGCCTGTTTCGTAGATTTCGAAAAAGCGTTTAATAGAGTGAATTGGGAAAAACTAATGAGTATATTGCAGAAAATAGGAATAGATTGGAGGGAAAGGAGGCTAATCCGCAACCTGTACATGTCTCAGACTGCTCAGGTGCGGGTGGGAAACGGGGAGTCAGGATGGGCATTGTTAGGAAGGGGTGTAAGGCAGGGTTGCCCATTATTACCGTTGCTGTTCAACCTGTATGCAGAGGAAATGATCAAAGAGGCACGGGAAGAACTGGAGGTAGGAATGAAAGTGGGCGGGGAATTCGTAAAATCAGTTATATTTGCTGATGACCAAGCTTTAGTTTGTCAGTCAGCCAAGGGGCTGCAAGCATTGCTTAGTGAACTGGAAATTCAGTGTGACAGGTATGGGATGAGAATCAATATTAAATAAACAAAGGTTATGCGATTTTCTAGAAAGAAAAAGGCCAAGCTTAACATTAAAATAGGAGGGCAAAAACTAGAGCAGGTAGAACAGTTTACGTATCTCGGTAGTGTTTTGGACCAACACGGTCAAAGTAGTAGGGACGTAAGGAGAAGAATGGCGCTAGACAAAGTGGCTTTCACAAGGAGGAGGGAGTTGATGACGGGGACTTGGAGTAAGGATGTTAAGAAAAGACTCGTAAAAACTTTGATATGGAGCGTAGCTATGTACGGTGCGGAAACGTGGTCATTGAAGCAGGAGGATAGACGTAGATTGGAGGCTTTTGAAATGTGGGTGTGGAGAAGAATGGAGAAGGTGAAATGGACAGAGAAGAAAACAAATGAGGAAGTACTTGGTATGGTGGGCGAAGAGAGGGGTTTGTTGGAGCAATCCTATGGAGGCAGGAAAAGTGGATGAAGGGGGTGTTGACCGGCAGTGGGATGTTGAAGACTGTGATAGAGGGTAGAATGTTGGGCACAATAGGAAAGGGAAGGAACAGAATAGGGATGTTGGACGGGATGAAGGGAGGAAGAAAGTACTCAGAGATGAAGAGGGACCTGATATAGAGTAGGATGATGGATTTTGTGTTTTGTTAGGAGTAATAAAATATTTGTTTGGTAGTTGTGTCCATCCAAAAACCTAACTTAACCGGTAGATTACCTTAAAAAATACATATATATATATATATATATATATATATATATATATATATATATATATATATATGTGTATAGTACATATGGTAAAAAATATACATATTTTTTAAATACTACAGTAGGTAATTTGGAAGTATATTCCTAGTTAGTGCTGCCGGTAAATATGCAAAATCACACTCGGTTACTTACAGAAAAATGAAGTATTGTTTATTCTTTCGCAACACAATCTATAAAAATGTTAAAAGTGAACATTTCCCGCGGAACTAACTTCTTAAATTCCGTGTTCAAGAAGTAAAACCATTGAGAAAAATAAAAACAAAGTTTTTGTTTTGAAAATTCAGGCTAGTTACTGGTTAAATCGTTTGAATCCTGAATTCTGATTCCCAAAAGAACATGAAGCGTGATAATTTTTGTGACACTGTAATATAATCATTTATAATTTATTACCATGGTTTATATCCCCCCGTCCGTCCAGGACAACTCTTCCAATCCACAAGGGTCTGTATCTGAAAATCAAATTATAAACGGCTATCCACTTGTAGGGCTAAAGACGGGGCTGATAATACCCAATTGAAGTACGGCGGAAAATTAAGAAAGGGGAAGGAAAGAAACTTGACAAAACAAGAGGGAGCACGCAGCCGCGGGTGAACGACCCGGGAGTTTTGCTTCAGGGGAGAAACACGTTAATAAGTGTGAGTTTTCGGGAAGTAAAAAAGTGTTAATATACCAGGTTGGGGATAGGGGACAAGGGAGGAAGTTGAGTGCCCGGAACGGGTGTAAGAAACGAAAGGGGAAGAGGAGAGGTGAGTAGGTGGCAAAGAGTGTACTGGGAGAGGTCAAAAAGCGAGAAGGACTAGCAAGTTGGAGAGCTGATTGCAGATGGAGAAAATGATTATATCTACGGAAGAGAGAACTCAAAGAACAAATAGAGATATTGGTTTGACGTAATGCATGTGATAGCTTGTAATATATTGTGAAAAGATTTACCAACATGCATCTAAAATTGCTTTCTTCTTGAAAATTGCCCGGATTTTACATTACTTTTTCGTCCGCTATTGATGAATTTATGTATCACATAAGCTGCTTTATAATACACTAAATGTAAGTAATTTTTATGAAACGTTTTCAACATATTTTGGGCGATATCGCATAATTTAGAATTCATGCAAACAGCAAACATTTTAACTGTTTTTTCCCCAGACGATTATTTAAATAAAATTGAGGCATATGAATTATTGGAGTAAAGTCAGTAAGTGAATCACATATATTATTTGTCTGGGAGATAAAACTGAAAAGGGGTTCACATCTTATTTCAAAAGGAATTCTATAAAAACCTCTGGAATTCTATAAAAAAAAACGCATCTATGTTCAAAATTTTCATTTTAAACGACTTTTTAAATAACATATTAATAACTTGTAGCAATGAGCGATGTAGTACCAGCAATTGAAAAAGTTCTAGTGTAATTTCAAACGCGTACCTGACAAAACATACCCATTTATTATTTAAAACCATCATTTCAATCTTTCACCACACATTAATAGCGTGAGATGGAGCCGTAATATAGTTTATTTTAATTTTTTTACAAAAAATATTCTCAAATTGAAGCAATGGTAATAAAATAAAAATTAAGCGCCAAAAAAGGAAAAAAAATCATCCAGTTCACTCCTATATAGGAATTCTTATTTAATCTCCTTGTGTAACATTCCTTTAATATTTTTCGGGTTCAATTTAAGATTTTACATTTTACAATACTTAACAGAATTTCCCCAGACGTGCGTGTTTTCGTCCTTAAAATCCGTCAGGCCTTAAAGAACGTTAAAATATTTCATTTATAGGATGCAATCAAATTCTGTGATATAAACTTAGTGGCAAACCTCTATGATGTAAAATAGAAAAATTAGTGGAAATTTCGTCAGATAAAATATGTTTTAGCTGTGTAAAACTAGAAATATTTTCTTATTTTACTAATTTTTCAAACCAAATTAAAAATAAAGTGCTCTGGAAATACGAAATTATTAGTATAAACATCAGAGCTTCAATTTAAAATTTCCTCTCTCTATTTATCCGGGATATTTAGCGAAACTTAATAATAAGACATAATACTGAATGAAACTAAGAACCAACTGCATGAAAATGTTTCCTTTAAAATCACGCCGTGAAAACGACTTCGTAGTGTGCACCTGTCTTCGGCAAACTCAGGGTTCAAAATGTATCTTCATCTGATAAGAATGTAGCACAAGCCTTTTTCCCACTTGTGAAAACTATTTCAATAACATTATAAATATTTTATAATTATAAAAAATAATAATACATGGATATAAATGCGTTTTCTCAGGAGATGGAGAATCACACAGCAGCAAACGTTCCACATTTTTTCTGAACGTTTTTTCTTCGCCAGAGTTTCTGGTTTGCCATTTACATTGAAGTCTAGCTAATACATACCTTCAGAATAAAGAGCAATTTTCTTCAAACAGGAAATTATTTGATTGATATGACTAGGATGAATGAATGCAGAAACCCACGAGGAAGGGATTGAAAACTAATTTAGAAATAGAAAACGAAGGCTTAGTCCCTAGTTTCATACTGTTTCGGGAAGCCAGGAGATTCTATCTGTGCATAGCATGACAAGCGATGGCCTTATTACGGGATACGCATAGGGGGAAAGGAATGAAGCGGAATAAGAAGAACGAGGTGGATAGGCCAAAGAAGGGAGTTGCTTTTCTTCGCAAGGGGAACACAGTGTTGGTGAGAGGGGAAGTGGAGGGAGGGAGTATGGAGAAGCGTGAGCCACGTGAAGAGATAAAGGCAGGGAATGAGTCCGACGATAACGAGGCAAAGCACGAGTAAATAAATTCTCTACAGACGTCCGCTCCTCCTAATGGATATATACGAACTCTTGACCCTCTTAGCAGGTAGAGTTCACTCAAGGAAAAAAGCAAAAAAACGGAAAACCCTCGCGCCACAAACACTTGAGGGCGTGAGAGGGAGAGCGGAGGGAAGCCGAGAATGGATGGAGGAGAAAGAGGGTCAAAGAGGCGGAGGAGTGGTCCGGAGTGGCACCGAGATGCAAGGTGTGGTTAAGGTTTCTTCTCTTCTGGGAGAACTCTCTCCCGCCCCATCTCGCCATTTCAGCTTAAAGACGCGGGGCTGGGTGGTCCAGAGAGCCTTTGCAAGTGTCGACGACGAACAGTGTTAGTGCGGGAGGAAGGTTAGGTGGAGTGGGGGCTGAAATGAAAACCTTAAACTTACTCAGATTAATCTCAAACCTCCGTCTCAACGTCTCCCCTCAAAATCTCGGTGATAACTCAAGGCTCACGTCTTGGTCCCCCTTCCTGCAGGTATACGTATATTTCTCTTGCTGGAGTGGGCATGAGGATTTCTAAGCCTCAAGGGCAGCGGGGTAGGAGTGGGGTTGTTAAGGAGGGAGAGGCGATGTGAAAATAGCGTATCTCTCTCTCACCCCCCCTCGTCAGGCCCTTCTCTGCAACCATCCTCCTTCCGCTCACCCCCCCCCTCCTGTTCCTCGCCACCCCTTCCATTTCGTTACCTCTGAAAGACTGAGCCGCTGTCGACACATCTTGTTACCGCCGTGGGTTTGAATGGTGCGTGCCGAGTTGAGGTATCGTTGGTGTACGCTGTGGTAGACACTGGGGGTTGGGGGGGGGGGAAATGAGAGGGGGGATGGAGAGAAGGGGGAGCGTGCTACCCGAGGTAACTCCTGGTGCAATACTTATCTCCTTCTTTCCCTCCATCCTTGAGGAAGATGGGATGGAAGGAGTGGGTTTTGCTTTCTTCCGTGAAAAATCGTGAATGATGAAAGGGACGGAGAAGAGAGTGGGTTATTTCTTTCTTGCTCATTATAACTCTCCATTTGTAGGGTTGTTTGGAAGAACTCGGGAGATGAGTAATAATGAGTTAGCAAGGTGTAATGGTATCTGCCTAGGTTTACCTAATGATGAAATGAGAAAAGATCGCATTGAAATGTATACATTAAAGTAGTAGAATTTAATGAATAAGAAATAAAGGAAATAGCGAAGAGGATAAGCCTGGTATTTAGCACCATATTTCATTAAATCATTTACAAACTCTTAGGGCCGCAATGGAAAGCCCGTAGGTGAGAATAAAATACATTTATAGAAGTAAATAAAGAGATGGAGAAGTTTCAAAGGTATTCGTGAATACGTTTATTACAAAACGAGCATTAGTCTATAATGTATAAACTTCCCTATTAAAATTAGGCAGGAGTTTATTTCAGGAGGTAAACTTGACAGGGAAGAATTAAATCACATCTTTCAGGATAAGTACCGTCAATGAAACGAAAAATAATTGATTTAGTAAACTTTGTGCTCAATATGAGCCATGTAAAAGGTAATTTTTCACCAAACCTTAGAAATTTACGATTGATAGTGGTGTACACTGCAACAAGAAGAAATTGCCATTACCATAAGGTAATATCTGACTATAAATATTGGTTACAATATGAATTAGTAGAAAACATCAATATCTACTTCATGGCATAGACGCTTTTATAAATATGCATATTCGCACAAATCGGGTGTCTGGAACCGGGAGCCCAGAAATTGTAATTTAAATGAAATAATCATATGAAACCTATTTATTCAAGTAGAAATAACTATGAACGTGAATGACCGCGTGATATTTACCATTAATTACCATTTTTGTAATAGACAGCTTGAGTTGGGATAGAATGAAATTGAACTTGGCTTTGGTCTACCAGTAAAATTATTAAATGACCGTTTTTGGTAAAAAAATAACAAAGATACCCAGTAAATTTTGAGTGTAGTGCATAATCAGTTACAAAACTATGAATTGAAGAAAAATTACACAAAATTTGTTGTTAGATAGACAAGAAATATAACGCTGCACGTCTAATTAAGAACATGTAGTGGCAATGTTCTATTCGATAGGTTTTATAGAGAGACCGAATTTCGACGTATTATATCATCTTCAAGTATCTTCAGGTTTCATCTGAAGAAGATATAAAACATCGAAACCCATTCGGGCAATAAATCTTATCAAGGGAAACATTGCTTCTATCCGTTCTTTATTATGTTCGAATTTCACCACATCACACCTGAAACTACTCAATTTGCTACACGTACTACCAAATGAGATTAAGATACGCAGATATACCAGCGGAACAGCATGCTCACAAGGGAATTCTTTGGAAATAAAACAATTTAAAATATAAGGTAATTGGCGAAATCGAATGGAAAATAATGTATGATTGAAAACATAAATGATAATCTTATTACTATATGGTGTGAAAACAAGTTATTTGAGGTTGGAAAAAGAGTGTAGAAGCAACGGTCATATTAATTGGGCTGGATTAATAATGGTGAAAATTAGCTGCGACGAAAGGAAAAGAAACGATAACGCGAATTTAAAGGGATAAAGTTGATGCGAAGGCACAACAACGGAAGGTAATTAGGACGGATGAGATTATGAGCAGGTGAGTAATACCGGAGACAATGTTAAAGATAGAATACTCGGTAATTGGGCAAAAGGCAGGTTTGAATTACGGTTATTTTAAAGAGTCTGTTTGGAGAAGACAAAATATATTAGGGTGCAAAAGATAAAATGAAGTTTCTTTTAGAAACCTAGGAAGATGTTGCGCAATGATTTTCTAGTTCTGCTCAACGCAAACTATGATTTGAAGCACCAGCTAAAGTTAAGACGCCAGCGGTGACTAAGAAATCAACAAAAGTTATGTGCCACAACGAATGCTGGGCCCGTGGCAATTGGAGTTTAAAGCCAATTACGAGTGAGCGCACGACTCGAGGGTGATGGGATATGGTGACAAGACAAGAAGAGAGCGGAGGGGATGGAAAGAATAGGTGGGAAATGCGAGGGCGGAGGAGTTGGAGGAGGGTTGTCGAAAGGGGCTTCGAGTCGAGGTCTTGCGAGGATGGAATGGGGAGTATTTAGTATAAAAACAAGAGAGGAGGAGGAATGGGTGGTTGGATGGCCGAAGGAGTTGGAGCGGAGTGCACCCTCTCCCGCGCCGCGGAGGGCAGGGATAAGAGGGAGGTGGAGCCGAAGGGGGAATACGGCGCTCCAACTTGAGGAGCCATGGGGTGGAGGTTGGCGACGGAGGGGGATGAGAGGGAGGAGTCGTTAGGTCCTCTGCTCGGGTAAAAAATATCGGGGGGCCAACGAAAGAGTTATTCCGCGAAAGGTGTTCTTGAACATAGCCTAGGAAAAAGATGTGAGATTGAAGACTAGAGTGACATGGCCGTGGAAAACACCAAAAATCTCATTCCCTCGACTCAAATTTCCCACATTTCTATCCTTTATAAAAAATTAGAATTTTATTCACTAATGCAAATGGCCACGAATTTCACCGATATTGTAAGATGGAATTAGCCTATTATTTCTTCTTCCTCGGAAGACTTGAGGGTTTTTTTCTAGTGAATTTATGATATTGCTTTTCAACAGGGCTTTTTTCTAATACATTATACTACGAGTACTTCAATTCAACCAACATATAAAATATAAAAGATTGCATATGATGGTTATTACCCTCTGTGAACTTCGAGGAATTACTATAAGTTCCAATCTCTAGGGTGATTCCTAAAACCGCCGTCATTATACGTGTATAACTATGAGCTATTCTTCATCTATTTCCTAAATACGAACACATTTCTTCCGGTTCCGTAAAAATGCACAGGTACTCGTATTTATTGTATTTAATAAAAATAGAATTACTTTCTGTTTCATTAGAGTCATAGCGACTTATGTAATGTTATCTTTTAGCGTCGTAATTTTATTTTTAAAACTTACCGAAACAATTAATAAGAAACTTTGCCCCTGATTAAATTTTCGCAGATATATACAAAGAGAAATAATTATTGATCTATTCCGAACTCGGTGATCGAACTCGATAATTTACATCTACATTTACATAATTATTTAGCGTTCGGTCACCGCCCGTCATCACCAGATCATCTCTTTCAAAAATTACGCCAGCGTACCTCATCATGATCACGCCACACGTAGCTATTTTATAAAATTGTTTAGATATGGTTTGTAAAACTTTCTTAAAAAATAATCATTTATTTTTTCCCCCTAAAAATCCCAGAATCAGTGCCTGCAGATAGGTAGATAATTTTAATTGGCGGGACCACATAGGTAAATGTCCAACAGCCACTCAATATACTCCATTCAGAACGGATTCTATTTTGTGGCGGAAGCTTACATAATAATTGTTAATAAGGTTATCAAGCTAATTTAATGTTTTATAAGCTTAAAGTGAGATTTAGGCGTTGAAAAAATGCCTACAAATACTGCATCCATAATAAAATCAATAGCTAGTCAAGCACCTGTGTTTTTGTTTTTTTTTATATTTCAGAAACTTAAAGAATATTTATATTTAAGAAACTTAAGTAAAATAGGTCTATAATGTGGTAACATTTATACAGCTTAGAGTTTTTTTCAAGTATAATTTTTATTTTCATTGGCTCTTTTTCCCTTAAAGGCTAAACCTCTCCGGTCCGGCAGGTGATATGACGCTTGAAAATGATAATAATAATAAGTAACCCAATATTGGCCAGTGGTGCACCGAGGGCGCGTGTCATAGTGAGAAAGGTCAGAAGGATGAGAGGGCCCCAGGGTGAGGTGTACGGGTCGGCCGCATCCTGGGGTCTGCAGCGACGTTCAATTTATTGATCGTTTCCTTAGCATTCTATCAAACATTTCTCTCCTGCTATATCACTTTATATACTTTGTGCTACCGTGGGGAGCGTATTGAATTTTGTGTTAATGCACAAAATTCAATACGCTCTGTTGCAATGTTCTGTTGCATAATTCCACATTATGCAACAGAAGATAAAGGCGTCCAATTTACAATGGAATTTTTTATTGGAGTTTTTTCGTTCACTTTTTTAGTGGATTTACCTGTGTAGAAAGAGTAATTTTGACATTTTTTTTAAGTAGTAAGTCATGGTCAATTTCCGGCAGCCACGCTTTACAGTGGTGATTATGAAGGTGGGAATTCCAAATACAATTACATTTATTTACTAAACTTTTAACTTTTGGAAATGTAATGCTTTCTTAGTTAGTTTGAGCACAAACTCTATGTTCATCAGTTCGATTCCTATCAATCAGTTTGAAACTATGAAATAGTACAACTAAGATTGGTTTCAAGATGACGTTTATACCCCCGAATAATACCACTCGGATTCATAACTAGATTGCTTGCAATCCAGAAATTGCATGTAGCTCAATGTGTACCAAGCTACTTAAGTGATGCGTGATGGAGGTCAGTGTGGACGGGCTGTCTCCCAGATTGACCAATGGAACTTCACACACTAATCTTGTGCATCCTTCGAAGCATTGTCTACTCAATAGACAAAGATTATGTCATGCGTACCACGAAGGCTATATGTATGACTGGCAGGATTGAAAACACCTTATGCCGCCGTGATAGCTGTTAAATCCGAACGAGGTTAGAGTGTTGCTAGAAATCCTTGTCAAATGACCCTCCTAATAAGTCGTTTTTTACGGAGTCCCTAAAAATAAAGGGAATCTGCGTCCACTGGTCTGAAAATATGCGGTATAACTCGACATTGATTATCGTTAGAGTGAGTTTTCGTTCCAACCTAGATTTACCGTTCTTTGATTTGAACTTTTAACGACTTGCTTCAACATGAGTTTCAATTTTATTGCCCTCCATCCGCGTCAACACCGCAGTTTCTTTTTTAAAAGGAAGTTGATTGATGGGAAATCGTGCTTTCGTAAATTACGGCAATCATCTTTTGAGAATAAAAGCAAATTACAAACAAAAAGAAATCATCATGCTCATCTTCTGCCAATCAATGTTTCTTAAATGCACGGCCTGAGGTGCAGTTGCATCCCCATTTGAAAATCACTATCAGTAATCTATGTCAATTTCTGAACGTTGCAGCATTTAAAATTGAACAAAAAGAACGCATTTTGTTGAGTGATCTATAATTGGCTGCTGTTTTATTTCTGGAGAAATTGTTGAGAATTTCTCACATGTATTCGGGGTACCATAGTTTTTTTCTTGGGAGCGTTCACGCACAGATATTTGAAACTTGCTTTACAACTTCAGCTGTGTAACTTTCTCCTTATAAGCCTAAATGTACTTGGGTGTTGAAAGCCAATTAATTGCTAGCTACCATAATAACATGATGTTCCATTTGGTTTTAGTCTATACGTGAATAAACCACATATGGGTTTGTCGCTGATTCCCCCGATATTGTTTTAGAATGGCCTAAAATGAACTTGTCAATTTTGGTCATCACCACACGAATGCTGGATAGTGTTTTATGAGACATTGAGGAACGTTATTACAGCATAAAGACATTTGAGACTCTTCGGCATGAATTTAGACACAGTTCAATGGTTGGGATCCACCTTTCCTTAACTTAAGCAAAAGTTTTACCACAAATGTTACTTTCGCATGGTTTAACCTCATCTTTACTGGATTAAAAATGGTAAGAGTTCTAATCGACGAGTTGACACTCTAAAAGAATGAATTAAGAGAAGAAAAAAATGCATTTGTATTTGTTAACATTTTTTTATCGTACGATCAGTCTTTATAACTATGTGATTTAATTATTCACTTATAAGTGTAAATGAGTGGAAAACTATTTCTAAAACTGACTTCAATATAAAATATTTATCATTTGTTGGGGAATCACCTATACTCTAATAGAATAAATTAGAAGGCACATAGAAATATACAAGTACTCTATTGCTGAGATAATAAAGAACACACCTTCAGCCGGGGACTCCAATACCTGATCAATGAAATCACATTGAGCAGATGTCTGGTTAAGCGTGGATAACATTTCACTGAAAACTGTCACAATAAGTATGTAGAGCACGATATATTTTAAAATAAAAAAGGATTTTTAGATATCCTATGATTTTATATGAAACCGTCATTTTTTTGCATTTTTTATTTCTGACGAGTAATTCTAAGGCAAAGTTTCAAGGATGAAAACTTAGTAAATATGGGCCACATTAGGCGACCGATGCCCTGGAAAGTAATGCAAAATGATAACCAGACAAAAAGCAAACAAATACCCTTGCTAATTTCTTCATTCGCCCGCATACACTATTGATCTCCGAATATTTTTCACGACTTGAATCTCACCGTTTTCTACATTTTCTTTTTACTACGTTTCGCTAAACCTTCCTAACCCTTAATGATCCCTACTCCCTTCCCTATTGCAACTAAACGTCCATTATCCTAAGAGAAATCTCTGCCTTTATTCGGTTCCCTGTAATTTATCATCCGATCCTTTTCTTTATCTAGCCAGCGTTATGCATCTCCGATCAGCATCACATTTCCTCCGCTCTCTTCTCATGCACTCATTTTATTCCATTTTGGCTATTTTTTGCCTTTTTAAATGTCGGATTTCACAAAATGTTTTTCAATACACAATAGTCAAAGATTAGAAATTGCGTTTTGTACATGCATCATTGCCTTTCCGTTTTACTGTATAAAGGATTTAATTGGGTTAAATTCTGCCTTCCTTTCTGTACTTTCCTGTAATAAACACTCTGAATAAGATTTCATTGCTAATTTTCATTCTTAATACGTTTAACTTGCTAAAGGAATTGTTTTTACGTAACTTTATCGTTAATGTGCACCCTGCCCAAATGACCGCAAAACAGCATAATTTAATGAAGATGTAATTATTTTAAAAAGCAGAATGAAGGACACAGATTGTTTTTCTATAGCAAAAATATGAAATACATTAGCATAGAACACTAGAAATCATGACAACTTCCGGGCACTGAAAACCCACTTTGTAGAGTCGCATCGGCCGGACGGATAGTGCTTTTAAAAACATGCTCCTGACCCGCCTTCTCTTTCTCCAAAAACGCTCCAGGGATGACTTAGGATCATTCTAGCTTCATTCATCAAGTATGAAGCCTTTATAAAATAATCGCAGGACAATGCATATAAATGGAAACACCCTGGTTGCTGGAGTACGTAAACAAATTGAAAGATTTATGAAAAGTTGCTCACATATTCTTTAAATTTTCTGGCCTTTGATATTCCACATTACACTTGTAATCTAATTTTCAACATAGCATAAGAAGAGCGGTTTTTCTATCAAAAATCCTTTGATAGGAAGCAGTATTTCTTCTTATTTGTAATAGTATGGCGTACAAATTTACACTCCCATTGTAATGACATGGTTTTTACTAAATGGGTATACGGTGCCACCCGTAAAAATTTTTAATATTTAATAAATCTCATAGATACTTCCATGAATGAGCAGAGAAAAGTAGCACTTTGTGGTCATTGAATCATTTCCTTTGATTAATTACCAAACTTTCAGATCAGCAGTAATTTCTCCAAATTGTAGCAATGAATTCGTTTGCCGCCAGTTTGTCGAGGAATTGCAAAAATATTTGATACCGCTCAGTGAGTTGAAACACATTCCATCGGGATTATTGGCCGACTCTTTCGGCCATTGATTGCGGAGAGAGGAAAGAATGTTTGAATTTCACAAAGATAAAACGTTTTTTATCAATGCCTCCTCCAATTTCCTCTGATATCTCATTTCCATGAAAATAGGCGAAGTGTTCCTGCATGTATTTGAAAAATATATAGCTAGCATATTATATGAAGAAAAATTTCAACGGTTATATTATTTAGTATGATTTGTGTTCTTCATCAAAGAATTAATTACCTAGGAATTGAAATTGTCCTGTATATTGAAACTAACGGTAATTTTTAGAAAAGTATTAATGTTTTTCAAATCAATGGAGTGCAAAAATATTTTTATTCTAATGTGATGGACGTACTTTCCGATGGACTTGACTGATTTCAGATCATCAATTTTACTGCGAGAAAGAAATGTATGTATTTGAATGCTAAATTACAATAATATAAATTCGGCATGGCATAAAATAATGCTGTATCGGAGTATAGTTTTAGAATATGTAATGAGTTATGCTAATGATACAAGTACCATTTATAGTCAGAGAAACAATTTTTTTGCTTGATACATCAAACGAATAATTTTTAGAAGTAAATTTTGAACATTTCACGCTCTCATTGTCAAAGAGGGTACATAAGTTTTAATTAAATGTCTTTAGAATTGAGAAAAATCTGTTAAGGCAGTAGAAAATAAGATAACGTTAGGTTTCTCGTCAACATGCAAAGATTCAAAGAAGCTAACTCCCAAGAAACATTTTGTGTAACCATGGGCTTTCTTATAGCCAAAAGGGCAATTATTTTACACATAACGACCAAGAAGGAATCACTGGACAATCGAATGACTTTTATTAACAATTATAAAACACTGATGCATTTCTAGGCAACATATTTGCCTCGTTGCGCCCATCTTAAGTTTCAAAATTTTCACAAACTGAAATTCTAATATTCTAATTATTCAAGAGGTAATCATATTTGTATGATTGTCTCCTATGTAGATTGTTTATCTGACTCGATCAAATTGCATCCATTAATATAAGAAAGAGCAAAAAAATTTGAAATATTTAATCAAACCTTTTGTGTTTAACGGAAATGTTGCTTATTTCCTTAGCTCCGAAATGTTCTCTATAAGGAGTAATCGTAAACGTTAATTTACGAATAATATTCTGCAAAAATTTGTAAATGTGAAATTGACAAATAGAAGTTTTCCTCGAAGCAGAACTAGAAAACGGTTAAAAAGTGTGAAGAGTGGAAACGATTCAATTCAAAGGAAGATGGACGCGGAGAACAAATCACTGTTCTGACGGAAGTAAACATTTACAGCACTGATACCATTTCGATAGAAAATCGGAAATTAATCGGATGAATGCTAATTTAAATTCTCCTCGAAGATAATGCACCGCCGACAATCGAAATTACAGTTTCTCAATATTTCGAGAAAATAAATGTGAAGTGCTTTCCCAATCCCCCCTATTTTCCAAAACTATACTCATGCGACTATTTCTTGTTCCTCAATATGCAAGACAACTCTCGTTGAAACGTGTTTCATCAGCGGAGGCATACGTAGACGAACTGAAAGTGTTTGAGCTTGCAGCTCCTATCCTCGAAATGAAAATTGCAGAAAAATCAAGACAATGTCTACCACAGATACGGGTATACCATATTCTGAAAAACTATATGTTACGTCAAACTTACTTTTTAGAACAGTAAATTATGAGAATTAAATAACTATACCTGGTCAAATTCATAAAAAAGGCCTTGTACTCGCCACGTACCATTTTGTTTCATTCAACGATATTTAATTTTGATCAATAATAATTTTTATAGTCATAATTTAGCGAATGTAGTTGCGGAATGGTATTTGCATTTAAATAGCTCAACCTTGTTTTAATTTGATAATATTATAGTAAAATTCATGTCATATATCATTGGCTGTATTATTTCGTAGGTTTATATTATTCGTAAGGGTAAAATTCATAAGGCACGCATTTCACTGCATGGCACACCATAATTTTTTTCGATTCCTTTCCACACACTGCCTCATGCTATAAATATAAGACGTCAAAATACCTTATCCTTCATTACACCACCAAGTTTATCCCTTTGCCGCCCGTTCTCTTAGCATCGCTCCCCACCCTACCCAAGCTCCAAACTCGCCCTCTCCCACCGCCACATCCCCCTTCCACTCCCACTCGCTCCTCCCTCTATCCGACCAACCATGAATCCGATCCCCATATCTCTCTCACCGAGTAAAACAGGCCGACTGGAAAATCTCCAACCCAAGTTCCATAAACGTTTAACAGATCATCCGCGTAACACCCGGCGGCATCAGCGTCGCCTTAAGCCTCGGTAGCGGTAAAATTGGGAAGTTTTGGCTCTCGGCCCCGTAGAAGGGGGGGCGAGGGCCGGGAGGGCAGAGGAAGAGGGGTAGCTGGGGCTGTGGGTGGTGGGCGAGGGGTGGGATCCGTTCGGCTAGGGGAAGGGAGGGTAGCGATATTGGCGGGAGATTGAGGGGCGGTGGGTCGGGGAGTCGGGGAACGCCGGCTTCGCGCGTGAGAAGAATCCCCGATGGGTCGAGCAGTGCGAGGGTCGGAGTGGGGCCTCGGGATTTTAAGGCCGCCGGGGCGGGAGGTGAGGGCGAGAGAGAGAGAGATTTTCATCAAGGTCATAAGGGCGTAAACGGATGTTTAGCCGAGGTGTCGTTGGGTTTCCGAGGTGGGGGGTGAAAGGTAACGGGATAGGAAGAGATTATAAGACGATCGGAATGTCGTTCCGCGGCATCCTCCCGGGTGGGGGGTTGGGGGGTTTGCGAGGGGGGGGCGCGTGGTTTTAGGGGGTAGGGTGAAGGAAATACAAATGCGCGTCGTTAAATTCGCCGATGCGATATCGCATTCTAACCCCCAAGGGCTTCGCGAAAAGCCTTGATATCTCTCCCTCTCTCGCTCTCCACTCCATTTTATTTCATCCCACTAACTCCCTCATCCTAAAAACCGTCTCTCCTCTCGACCTTTTTATGCATTCCCTCCGGAGATCCTAAACGCCTCCTTCCCTTAATTCCCAGCGCCCTCTTAACCCCCCGCCTCCCCCCCTCTACGCCCCTGCCGCCACGAAACGTCTGATCTCCCACTTTGATTCCCCCCTGCCCTTCCCCTCTCTCTTCCTCCTACGTACCCCTCAGGGTCCACAGCGGGCTTGACAAAAACGTTTCCGAAGAGTTTTCTGATCAATCGTTCATGGGCGTGAAATTGCAGGATTGAGATTTATGAGTGAATGCCACCAAGGAAGTGGAGTAGTGCGGGGGTGGGTCGACGGGAGTTGGGTTCGCCAGAAGTTCTCGCGGCGAAAGAGTGGTGGTGTTGGGGTTTTCGACGTGTGGGTTGGTTCGAGGGGGAGTGAGAAAAACGAACAAAGAGAGGGGAGGGTCATTCGCGGGTGAGGATTATGAGGAGAGTTTGTGGGTGGGAAAGGACAGAGGGATGAACGAGAGATTCCGTGGGAAGGGAATCCAGAAGTAATACTATGAATCCGGAATAGGATTGTTCAATAAGTCATAAAAGTTTGATTTGATTCGTGTTTTTGACATCGGAAAATATGAGTTGAGCTCTGGATAATGCAATGGCAATAAACTATGTTTGAGTTGGAACCACATGTTCCAATGGACACAAAAATTGGTTGGCGATCTGAGCCATTAAGTATCGTAGAGTGAAATATAGTATTGTAACCAAATTTCATTCATTGCCATTCGACGAATTTTCACCAAACTATGCTGTTCGTTGGCTAAGATATAGCTCCTTTTAAAGTTAGGTATTGTTAATAAATATTAGTTATTATCATAATTAAGTATTTAATCTGTAAAAATATTTATTTTGAATCCCAACAGTATTATTTTAACACGTTTCCGATTCGCATTTGGCATTTCCAGGCAAGAATTTTGTAAATTACCTGCGATCTAAATAAAATCTTCAATGTTTCGGTCATACTGAAATTATAACAAATGATGAGGCTACTTTCAGCCG
This sequence comes from Hetaerina americana, assembly GCF_022747635.1. Lineage (NCBI taxonomy): Eukaryota > Metazoa > Arthropoda > Insecta > Odonata > Calopterygidae > Hetaerina > Hetaerina americana. The sequence goes on along the minus strand of NW_027287427.1, from coordinate 83,451,439 downwards.
TCTGCTCAGAAACCTGTCGGTAATGTTACAAAGTATTTGTTTAACGATTTTCAATTAGCTTTATTGCATTAAATACATTATGGAATAATTATTGCGATTACTTAGTTGCATGCAATAATCCAAATTGATTTTCTATAATGAAAGATTAAAAAACTTTTCGGATCATAAAGTTGGTATTGGTTGGAAAGTTGAACTAGTACGAATTGAATGGCTTCTGAGATGGAATTAATGATGGCAAAAATATCAGAATTTAAAAGAATATGATTACCAGGAATTGTTCTATGAAAGCAAGGTGATGCCCTTTATGCCCTTAATTCTATTTGATTATTTTTTCCAAATTCATATCTGTAGAAAATTAATAAATTTTAGGGGTTATTCCCTCGAATATTCAGTCATTCATGTATACCACATACAAGTGTGCCTATCTAGTTAAAAGGCACTCATAATCTCCAGGAACGTCTCATAGAATTACGACTAGCAGGTTGGAAGTTTGGAACACGAGTATGGAATAGAAGAAATTAGGGACTTGATAAGAATCCGCTGAGAAAATCTTTACAATTTTTGGCATGAGGCAGAATCGTAAATGTGAATTAGAAAAATGTAGGGTTAGTCATGTTAGAAATTAATTATTTAGTACATATTTAGTGATTTCAGCTGTGGATGGTTTTTTTTGCAGTGAAGAAATAGCTGTTCTAATTTGGCAGATCAGTTTTGTAATGGGATTTATCTCATATTAGTTCAAGTAGTCCTTCAAAAGTATGCAAATGAAAATATGACCAGTTACCTATTATTCCAAGTACAAATACTTTCAATACTTAAGGAACGAGCTGGAATATGATACATATGTTGAAATTTTCTGATCACGATAAAAAACCCACGGGCGGGATGACGACATACATACGTACGGTCATGGAGTAACTACTACGAAGAAAAACAGACAAGGGTACAGGGGCATATATTCGATCCCTTCCAACCGCTCGCACGAGTAAACGTGTGTTCTCGATTCTCGGGGGAAAATGTCACCTAGCACATCGCTTTAAGCGATGCGCCACTCAATTCAGTCGCTCCCTTCCTCGTTCACTCTCGTCGTGGAGGGTTGCCGCCACTGCACCCCTGAAGCACCCATAATGTATGCAGAATTGTCACTATTCAGGCAGACAGCGCGAATCCACGATGGGCCAGCATTTACAAAAATCGTGAACAAAATCTGCATTGCAGCACCACCCAAACAATGCGTGTGGGCGCCTCGTCAGAGGCGACAGTTGCCTCGTTGGTGAGGACGTGGAAGGGGGGAGGGAGAAAAGGAAGGCGGAAGAGGGGTGGAGAAGTGGGATATGAAAGAAAGTTAAGGGCGATGAGAGCGTTGCTTTTGGAAAGCGCGGGCGTAAGAAATTGGAGCGAGTCGTCGTAGGTATGTTGAGGAAGCTGAACAAGATGGCTTCCACGAGAGGGAACAAGAGGAAGTATAACAGATGACAAAACGTGTGCAATCCATTTCAGATGGTGAAAATTGTCGAGGTAGGGTAGAGTTGCAAAGGCACTCGACTTGTAACATCATAGCAGATAGTCCAAGTAATCTCGTTTTAATATTATTATAATATGCTCACAGAAATTAGAACTTAACTTTTTAAATACGGTCTACGATTCAATTGAGATTTTATTCATCAAAATCATCATCAAACTTCTTCTAAATCCGTTGATTTTTAAGTGACTCATTATATTATTAAGTTACTACTAATCTAGTCATTACTTCGTAGTTTTTTCGGCGTTGATCTATCTCTCAATTTCCGCTTAAATTTGCTGTTATATTCTTTCAAAATTTCTTGAACTATCATATTTCAGGACGGTTCACTTCGCTTCCTTCGGTTCCTTGTGCCTCTCTTGGCTTCAATCCTTCAAAATGTTTCATTTGTTAAACATTCGGTCATAATTTTCTTCTTCTAGTTCTCCTGTAGGACCGCGTTGTCATTGCTAATAATGTTATTTAGTCTTCTTCCCCTAAAGTTCATGTACATTGTCTTAGAACATTTATTTTTATGACTATATGATATGTTTGAATTAATGGAATACTCATCTCAAGAAAAGTATTTTTTACCGTTCATCATTATGTATTCCTAAAGAAAGCCATCTTCGTCATCGCATGCACTACAACTTGTAATTTCAACAGCAAGTGATCTAGTAGCAAATATAGCTAGCATTTCTACTTGTTTCAGTATGCCTTTAGATAATCATATATGAATATTATCTTATATATCCATAATGTATGCCATTATTTTAATTAAATTATTGTTTATGCCGAGGATATATTTTCCTTTCATTCTTAATACAGATCAGTTGATAAATTTGTATTCTCTTGCCTATAAAAAATCATGAGTGACTGTAACTTTTCTTCTTTATTATTTTTTTTATAAAGGGTGTCAATTATTTACCCTCTCCTCTGCATTACATTTTGTCTCTCATAAAGTCCGATGCTTGGGCCTTTGAACTAATATTTCATATTTCCCCAGTCCTTTTTTTCTATTTCACAGCATTCAAATACAAAGCAGTTATTGGAGACATTCAATTTTAATGTTAAAAAATACAGCAATTTTGGATAATTTTCTGTAACTTTTTCTAATGCCCATTTTGTGAATCTAGCATTCAAAAGAGTTATCAGACAAACTAGAAATAGACTTTTCAACTATCAATAAGAAAAAAGATCAGAATTACGTTAGTCATGAATAATGGTTATAAAAAATAGGAGATTTTAGGCATGAACTGGGTGAAGCTATCCACTCCTTAATGAATGACATCCAAAGGGCACGCAGGAATATAGGAGATGAAAACGAGATTTTGAAGTAGATACTTCATTTCTGGAGCGTCTAACCAAGACTTCAGAACAAAATTATCATAATCAATTCTGCTCCAAAATTTGTTAATGACGTAAATCATATTCTATTTGGATTTATTTCGATATGATGTAGATAATAAATTAATTTAAACTTCATTCTATCAATTTCAAAAGAGAGTTTAGAGGGAATCCTAAAATATTCATCAAAGCGACATTAATGAAAATGTGTTTGTATCCGTGACTATGGGTGCGATTAATTCATATTTTTCTGATATCTCGATCGAAATTGTTCAATGATAGCAATATTCACATTAAAATTACATAGAATGATAGACTACAGGCCAAGCGAAGATGAGAGGTTATATATTTGTATAGGTCCACAGCATGCGCGAGGAATCTTTGTTGGAAAAGGATTATCACAGATCTTAACAAAGTAACATGAAACTGTGATGGCAACCTGTACGTTCCCTAGCATGCAATTTTGAATGAGGAAAAATACCAAGTATATTTATTGAGAGCGGAGGGAGTAAACAGTTAAGCACTTAAACAAAGTCGAAGAACGTGGAAATATAGTGGTTTTGAACGATTAGTAATTTACCAAGCCTACCTAAGACACTTTAATCTATATATTCCTAAATTTTAAAGATTATATGGCTGTTGTTTTTATTTAGCCTGCCTCACTTTAAGATTATGAGTTATGTTCCCAACGGTTATGGAGTATTTGGAACAAATGGAATTTTGAATTGACCTAAAAGTAAGGATCAATCCCCCAAAAAGCTGTAGAAGTTGCTTTTGAAAAAATTCAATTTATAAAACTTGGAGGATCTTTTTGGCCACACTTGGAAATTGAATAACGATAGTTAAGAGTTTCATTAAGCTACCTATGGCGTTGTACTGAAAATAGAAAATATTAATATGAAGTATTATAAATGCATTGCCTAAAGGCCAAGGGTTAAGAGGATATTAGATTTTAAAAGGGACTAAGAAATAAAAATGCTATCGTCCATTGGGAGATGAGTTTGTCGGCACTGCTTTTTCTTTGCAAGATGGTAGCAGCCCAAGCACCTGCGTACTCGCCATCCCCCGGAAGGATTTGTGAAGTTACGGAATTAGGAGAAATTAAGCGTTGCCTTTCCTAATGGCTATAATCACTTTACTGCGATTCTGATTTTAAAAATTTTTAAACAGATGAGTCAGATACGAATCCACATGAGAATTACATTTTCTTTCCTGCATTATTAAATCGCCCAGAATTTTCTCTGAAACGTGAATGTTCACTTATCCTACAAAAGATATTGGCATCTTATCTTATAATGACTGATTTTAAGGTTATAAAATTAAAATTTGGCTGAAATGGGATTTATTGTAACAGTGCCAATAAATATGTGATGAGAAATATAAAAATGTATTTCGACGAAACATTTAGTTCGTGAAAGTTCCTTAATTTACCAAATGTACATTTACCGAAATTCATGTTTTCTAAATTGAAATATGATGATAAATGAACCAAAGAATCACAGGCAGTGGGTGTGAGATCTTAATGCTCGATTGGACTTAATTCGAGATTGGACAGACATGTAATTGCTGTAGCCGTTCGGCCGGAAATGTCTTAGGCTCCCCAACAATGTCACCAATTGGCTAAGAAAGAGAAGTATCTGTAGCTTTGTTATTATTAAACCCTAGCCACAAAATAAATTAATGAGTGCATTTTTGTACCAAAGTAGCTATGAAAAATTATCTACATTAATTCAAAATACCTTTTTCTTGTCCTTTGATGTCGCCATCAAATTGGCACCTATCCCGGACTATGAACCGTCCGGGCCGGTTTTGTTACATTCATGTTTGGAATAGACTTTTTTTACAATTAATGATGTATTTTATAAAGAGACGCCTGGCGTCGAATCATAATCACATTTTCCAATATAAACCTATATTCAAAGTTAAATGCACGTTTACGCTGTTTCCACCGATATGCAGATGATATTTAGTTTTTAAGTGAAAATGCATGCAGATAACAAGACTTTTAGGTTTGTCAAAGGCTTTTGCGGACACACGTCGCTCTTATAAATTTTTCTGTGCTGGTTTTTATCATTAAAGGGTAGATATTATATTTTTTAAATATATATAAATACTAAACGTACCTTTGAGAAAATTTCAATTACTTGCGTAAGAAGTACTCATATGAAAGACATATTGAAGTAATAATGATCGATCGGCTGGTCAACAACCTAATGTTTGAGAGCAAATTTCAATACTAAATTACACTCTCATTCAGATGACCCATCAAAATGGCTTGATTATTAAAAGTATCTTAATATTTTCGTATTGATTAATTGACGCTAGATTTTAAAATGGTAAACAGTATAAAATTTCACACCAAAGTAGATTTTCCTAATTTGTTTAGCTTTTAAATGAACTTTTAGCGGATTGAAGCTATTCCCTTCAAGTAAGAATGATATTTTAAAATATTTGGGCTTCTAATTATATGCATGAATATGTGCGTGTGTGTGTGCGTGCACATATGTATGCGTGTGTATATATGTGCATTTGCATATGTATGTAGGTTATATGTATTATGCATGTACGTATTTATGCATGTATATACTTATATAAAGGATAAACATGATGTACGAGCACACAATCTGTGAGCTGATATTATGAATGATACAAACAAACTCTATAATATTTTGTACCGAATGAAATAATTTATGTCATAGTATATGTGGTTAGAGCATCGGCCCAGAAAGTTGAAATATCCGTGGTTCAAGTTCCAGTCAAGGAATTAGTTTTACACATGTGATCTACTCGATTCCTCCTTCCCCTCCTCTCCTGTGTCCGCCCTTATATGTGTTCCTATCCCTTTTCCTTATATCTATTTCCATGATATAATGTGTGTATATATATATATATATATATATATATATATATATATATATATATATATATATATATATATATATATATATATATATATATATATATATATACAGTGTGTGTGTGTACACACAGTGTGCGGCAACATAACTTACATTTTTGAAGTGTTTTGCGTTTGGAAAAAAGGAAGCTATGTTTTCGCACCCTGTATAATTAATATTACTATAGAAAATCGATCACGGTAATTACCGATTAAGGTAATTTTGGATGGTAAGATACACTAAATTATTCGATCTCTCCTTACGAAACACAACCCAACATAAAATTACTTTACAACAAGTCTCTCTTCACTTCAACTCCGTTTGCTTCCTTACTCCCTTCATTCTGTCCAACATCCCTATCCTATTCCTGCCACTTCCTTGTTTGCTCAGCTTTATCCACTACCATAATCTTCAATATCTCAGTGATAGTTTATATGCTTTAGTACACCGAAAAGAATTGGAATGTTTTCTGAAATTCGACATCATAGATTGTTGACCCCTACTCGTACGAGAATGGATACATTTGCAGGGTGATTGCAAAGTAGGAGATACGCGCAATAAGCAGTGATTTCAGTTTGCACAAATCAGAATAGACGGATACATTTTTTTAAACTGGCCATAAATTATGTAAGTTATCGGTTAAACTTTAATATGGTTAGGTTGGGAGTGCTGTGGGAAGCTACGTTTTACGTCAAGGTATGGATGGCCTCGGGGAAGAAGCATTAGAGTTTTGTAGAAGACATAACAAAGACCTGGTTCAAAAGCTACAATAGACGTAGATACTGGGTAGAGCCAAATGGAAACTTTGAAATTTATATATTTATAACCCCGTATTTCTTTGTAACAAAAGATCCTCACTAATAATATTTTCATATATTCTATCCATGGCGTGTAATCGAAATATTCCAGCACTTTGAAAGTTCACAATGGCTTTAGAAATACCATGGATTTAAGTGCCACTGAGGTGTGAACACTTGGTGTGCCTGACCTGGTCAAGGGGAGTCTCGTAAAAAACTAATAATGCTGTTTAGGAAGTACTATGCTCACTTGTAAACTTGTTGGAGTGACGGAGTTGAATCATTAACTTTAATTTATCGATGACTTTCAATGTATTTCCTCTTAACTACTAAACAGATAAATTTTCATCTCTGGTGTATTTTGCAAATTCAGTTTCCATGTTTACACTGTTGTTGCAGCATGTTGTTGAATTATGCTACCAATTGTGGGACTCTTTTCAAATCTTATTGTCACTACTGTCAGCTAACAGGACATTGGGATATAATATTGAAATTTTAGTGCACTTTCAATAGTTAATTTGATTCACGCTCTTATATTAGTGGGGTCCGAGGGATCTAAGAGAGATATCAGTCAAACTATATTATGATTAGGCACAGCATAGTTATTTCTCCCAGTTGCCACAAGCAGATGCGGATTCATTTAAAAATTTAATTCTATTGACGTATGATGCTAGATTTAAATGGATGAAACAGAAAGTCAGATGAGGAAATATAATGCAGCTATATAAGCGAGACAAAATTACTTATGACAAAGAAGACTAAAAATGTATTTATGAAAAAAGGAGACAGTAGAGAGAATATGAGAATAATTAAATGGGACGGTGTAATGAAGTTTGAAATACGGGTTTGATGAAGGATGGAGGAGGTAAACTGGACGGAAAGAAACACAATTCAAGATGAACCAGCTTGGTACGGAAGGCAAAAAGTTTTCTAGAAGAAACCCAAAGGTGACAAGAAACGTGGATGCATGGCATTTTTTTGGCAATGGAATACATAAAAACTACGAAACGTAAGGCAAGCAAAGCATAGAAAGGAAAGAAATAAGGTCGTTGTATCAAATGAGGAGAAGTATATAGTTCATGTACATAGAATTTAATAAGGGATTTTTGTAGAGTGGGGTGTCAGGTAGTGCCTATTTAGACGAGGAATTGGACTATAGCCAGTGTATAACCTGTATCCAGCCAATTTAAATCGAAAGGTGTATGATATAAGAACAATTAAAGTAAATTTTTTGACAAAATGGAATAAAAAATGGAGGCACTTAGCTTATGCCGGAAGATAGAAGCAGTGAATTATTTAATTTGCTTTTAATGCTAAAGCACTGGTAATGAGAGACTTTTATAAACCTGGCTATAGATACGTAAGGGAAAAACATAGGACTTGGCTTTTCAGGATTTCAGTTTTGTCAATTATGTACAGAAAGTCATATGTAGAAGGCATGCAGAATATCATTTAATGCTAAAAATGATCATGTATCGAGTGAGAAATACGGGGAAATATTACTGATATTTTTATTGTCGGGCAACTACTATGTAGATAGAAAACAATGAAGAACTGAATGAGAAAAAACTGTACTATAGCAGTGAACAATGACTCTCAGAGTTGTTCAAGTAGCAGCAGATAAAGTTGAATACTTTGCATGGGTGTCTTCACGCGTGTTTTATCCTTGGACTCCATCTACTTCAAATCGAGAGCTGGAGAGGGATCATTGTGCGGAACAGAGAACACATGGGTGGACATTTTGAATGAATTGTTTATCCAAAATTTGAAAATTTTCAGCGTTTTGTATTAAATTAGGAAAAAATAGTTCCGCAAGGAATGAGTTCTTTTTTATGCGGCGTTTAAATCAATAAATGAATAAATACGAAAGAAACATTGCCACGGGAGTTCTACCTAGTTCTTGTTAAATTTTGTCAAAATCACTTCTGCATTCAGATATCAAGTCCAGGTGGAAAATCTGGGAAAACAACCTGACAGACTGTGGAAAAGGAACGTAATAGTTTGAATCGCTTGAGGGTAATTGAGAGGGAAGAGTGGGAATTATGTAGGAGGGAGATTGAAAGGCCATTGAGAAAGATGGATGTAAGGAGAGACAGATGCTGGTCGGTGGCCTCATCAAAATTTAATTGATTTCAGCAGGCGGAATGGCAGGAAGGGGATTTCCGTGGCTGTGAAGTGGAGGATATACGCTTGACCCTCCTTGAAAAGTATGATGGGCTATTATTCAGTAGTAAACAATGAGAAAATATCAAAATATTGAGCTAGGAACAGGAATTTTCTCTTAGTAATTTCTACAACTAATTAACGCAATGGATGTAACCATGTAAAAGGAATCGGTTCGTGGTAAGTATAAGTCTTACATACGTAACAAGTCACATTTTCATAGCTAGTGAGGTTGAATTGATTATTATTTATACATAATATTTAAGTGCTCCTATACATCCATACACACACACACACACAGATGTATATAGAGCTCACATTTCGGGTTTGTTGAGATAAGGGAGATGAAATAAGATAAAAAAAGAAATCGAATTATCAAAAGACTTATGATGATAAAATTATCTAATATTGTCAAATTAACGTATACTGGGAAGGATAGGCATATAAAATAAATCAAAGATAACATGCTCAAACCTTTTCGAGAGAAATACATTATTTAGAACAGTATAATCACGTCAAACCTGACATTCTATAAGTGTAAATAAATAACGGAATATTTTCTCCTGGTTTTAAAAAAAATTAAGTAATACATTTTAAACTCCGGAGAATACCTGAGAATATATTCTACTCTTTGGTTCTAGAAATTGATCGGAGAATATTTTTTCTAACGGGCGATATGCGCATCGAAACTTCAAAGTCATTTAAGATTCTATTAAAAAATTTACGTGCGAAAAACCACGTGTTTTTTAGGTGCTGACCATCCATAGTGACCACCAATCCCATGAGTTTCATTGATAAAGGTTAATTTAAACTTAAAAATAGGTAATTTATATCAAAACTAAGAAGGAAGGAAAAAGAGAGAAATATTGCATAACCTAGAGCCGAGACGGGAAAGGAAATGAAATAGATACATGGACCTTGAATCGGGAATACGTAATTATGAAAGCAGAGAAAGATCCTTGTAATTAGTCCCAGTAATACTAAATAACCTATCGCTTGTTACCATATGAATTTTTGACGTTTAGATGAAAACTAAGCATTAGTGAATCGTATTACATTTCCATAATTTACTAATAAGGTACCTCCATTTGTTTGAAAATTTGCATTACCCTGAAAAGCTTTTTGCGCGAGTGATGATCAGTAGGAAATTAAATGTTCGATAATTAAATGAACTTAACAATTGTTAAGCTTGTTATCAAGAGTTTTACGGCTAAATAAAAAAAAATCATCCTGCCTTTTAATATGATGCCATAAAGTATCCCACAAGTTTGAAAACACAAACTCAGAGGAGTAGTTTTAACTAAAAGGAAGAGAAATTTTTGTGGGACTGTGACAAGCTTTCTACAAAAAACATTTCAATTTCTATGCAAGCAGAATATCATTAAATACAACGGTGCGAAAAATATGAATAAACAGAAGAAGGTAATTAAAACTCGAAATTCTTCTTCGTTCAATGTACATGAGTGATTAATCAAGTAAAATACTCATAAAGTTACAAATTCTACATGTTTAATGCTGGAACCAAGGGTTACAGGCTAGTTCCAGTCTCCTTTATCCAGAAATATCACTAAAAAATCAGGAATTTCTCGGGAAATTATAATTGTTAATAGCTAACTCGATGAAACGACGCAATGATTGGCAGAAAAGATATTACGTGTTCAGTTTGAAGAAGATAAAATGAATGTTGCCTGATTGAAAACATATTTAAGTTTCAATTCAAATATTTATTTTCATGAAAACAACGTCCCTTACGAATTTTTCCTAAAAAAACTGCATAAAAGTGGTGGTACTTAAGAAAACTATAGACCGGAGACGGGAATGAAGAGATTTTGCTGGCACGAGAGAATGCTGAGCAGAGGGGAGTGGGAAGAGTTTTGTGGGGCTGCAGGTGGGGGGGAGGGGGAAAGCGGGGGTGGAGGGGTTGAGTTTATGGAAGCCGGTCGGAGCCGGGGGAGGAATAAGAGAGAGGGAGAGGCCGTCGAGGGGAAAGAAGAATTGACAAGTGGCAGGCAGGGGAAGGGGATCGAAGGTTCGGTTGAGAAAGGGTCGGGGGAGGCCAAGAGGGCGTTTCGGGGTGCCTTAAACGGGATGAGAGAGGGGCCGCGGGGGTTGGGTCCTCGAGGGGGTGGATAGGAGTATGAGACGAAGAAGAAAGATTGAAGGATTTGAGAAATCCAGGAGAGAGCTGTGATGTTTGGGAGGGTTAACGGGGGCGTGGAGGTGGCTATGGACGTATGTGTGTGTGCGTGTGAGAGAGAGAGAGAGACGGGAAGAGAGAGACGGGAAGGGAGGGAGGGTCCGTGTTAGGGTGAAAACGTATTGAAATGGGTCCTCCAAAAAAAGGTAATAATGTCACAGATGAGGAAATAAGTGCCGAGTTGGAGGTGGAATGGGGCCATTGCTTTCGCCAGGGGGTGCTAAGAAGATAAATTAAGTAAAATTGATGGAAAGAAACGGCGGGGAAATATATGAGAGAGGGATATGCAAACGGGTGGAAATAGAATGAGGTGTTCACGGACACACACTGGCACAAATATATTTTAGACGAGTAAAGGACAGAAGTCAATAGGGAGAAGGGGACTGCACAAGATGGATTATGGGAAGAAGATGGATGGAGGTCTATGACATGAAAAGGAAGGAAACCTCGAAATGAACGACATATGCGATTTAATGAAAAAATTGCTTTTGAAAACTTCTCTTTGAGCATTGTCCCCACCTAAAGGACATGAAAGCACGGAGGAATAATGATTTCATATATTTTGGAAAGGTCCGAAAACGAATTACTTTCCCTTACCATGACTTACGCGTCGAAAATTAATATGGTAGCGAACAAAACACACTTCTCCCATGTTCATCGCATTCCATCGGCTCTTCGGGAATACGGAAACGAAAGATACACATTGGATTGTGAACTCTACGTAGTCGTGACATTCATGCACATATAAATACACATCTGCATCGGAAATTCTTCCACTTTTCTTATATGCTCCAATTACTGCAACAAATATCATGTGGAATTGGTGGTTGCATCAAAACTTGAATAATTAATACAACATTATAAATGAATCTAAGTTCGAAACGATAAAAATCGAATAACTCTTTGTGGAAGATAGAACTAGAGATTTATCTTCAAACGTGAATAGAGTACACAGTTTAGAAAAAGTAAAACTTCCATTGACTATAATTCATCGCAATCATCCACGAATGCATTATTACTTTAAGGAAATATACCTGCATTATGAGAAGAGTAGTCTGGATGAGCTTGCATGGGGTATTTATAGGATTTCATAACAAATCAGATAACTTGATATCAACTATTTCAAACGTGTAAATGGAAGCAATAAAAAGATAGAGCCCTACAAGGATTTATTTACGAATTCATTATCTGATAATATATATTTGTTAGTAATACTTTACCAATATTCGCCTCCAATCTTAATATTTCTCTACTCTGCTTATATTAATTGACGGCGTGACACCCATTGATGAATAGAAACCGATTTCACCGATAACCTTCAAGATGAAAGAATTTAAAATGCACTTTCTACAAAATAAGAATCTATATATAAATAAATATATGCAAAGTGTATATATTATTATTATTATTATTAGGTAATCTACCGGTTAAGTAAGGTTTTTGGATGGACACAGCTACTAAATAAAACATTTTATGACTCCTAACAAAACAAAAAATCTAGGATCCTACTCTATATCAGGTCCCTCTTCATCTCTGGGTACTTTCTTCCTCCCTTCACTCCGTCCAACATCCCTATCCTGTTCCTTCCCTTTCCTCGTTCGCCTAACATTCTCCCCTCAATTACAGTCTTCAGCATCCCACTGCCTCCATAGGATTTCTCCTGATACGTTGAACTGATACGTTCTGCTCTAGTTTTTGCCCACCTATTTTAATGTTCAGATTAGCCTTTTTCTTTCTAGAACACCGCTTAACCTTTGTCTTATTAATATTGATTCTCATCCCATACCTGTCGCATTGAATTTCCAATTCACTCCACAATGCTTGCAATCCCTTGGCTGACTGACAAACTAAAGCCTGGTCATCTGCGAACCTAACTGATTTTACGAATTCCCCGCCCACTTTCATTCCTACCTCAAGTTCTTCCCATGCCTCTTTAATCATTTCCTCTGCATAAAGGTTGAACAGCAACGGTGATAATGGGCAACCCTGCCTTACACCCCTTCCTAACAATGCCCATCCTGACTCCCCGTTTCCCACCCCCACCTGAGCAGTCTGAGACATGTACAGGTTGCGGATTAGCCTCCTTTCCCTGCAATCTATTCCTATTTTCCGCAATATACTCATGAGTTTTCCCCAATTCACTTTACCAAACGATTTTTCAAAATCTACGAAACAGGCAAATACCTCTCGGTGGTATGCTATTCCTCTCGATTAATATTCTCGATATTCATCTCGATTAATAATCTCATTACTGCAATGGTATCACGCGTACCTTTCCCATTCCTGAAACCAAACTGAGCATCCCCAAAGTAATCATTTGCCCTACTCCCTGTCCTTCCGTTGATGATCCTGAGAACAACTTTGACTGCGTGGGATATCAAACTAATTGTCCTGAAGTCCTCACATGATGTAGCCTTTACCTTTTTCAGAATAGGAACTAGAACTTATCTCACAATAACAATCCAGCCAGATTCCTTTCTCATAGATACTACGAATCCGGCCATATAGCCTCTTCCTCCCTCATTTGTCTAAACATTTCAGTAGTTCCGCAGGAATGTTATCTACCCCCACGGCCTTATTTAGTTTCATCTCCCTTAATGTCCTTTCTATCTTCTCGTCGAGTATGTCTGGGCCTAAGCTATCTTCCACTACGTCATATTCCTTTTCTATGTCTAACTTTGTTGGTCTAAGTTCTTTACTATACGGTTGTTCCATATACTCCTTCCATCTCTCTTGGATCTTCCCTGTGTCAACTATTATCTTACCCGCCCTATCTCTAGCTGTTAGCATAATCTTCCTTTCTTACTTCCCGATAAAGATTATACTTTGCTGTACAGCGCACCGATTTCACCCTCCCTCTGCAGAATTTCCATATCCTCGCAATGTGTCTTCCACCAAGCTTCTTTTGCTTTATTTGTTGCGCGCCTTAATTTATTGTTTAATTCTTTGTACTTCATTTTGCCTAACTCTGTATTTACATTCTTCCATTTTCTCCGCTCATCCATCTTTGTAATCATCTCATCCGTGATCCATGGTTTCCTAGTCCTTTTAGCGTTAACGGTTCCAATAGTGTCTTTTGCGGCTTTAGACAACCCTTTCTTGATCATTTCCAATTTTTCTTCGATAGTACTAAGCCCTTTAACATCCTCCATGATTTTCTCTACCGCCTGTTTATATTCCTTCCTTTTCAAGGCATTTAATGCTTCTACATTCCATTTTCTAACTCGCCGCCCCTGCCTTATCTTTTTGACACGTACGCTACATTTCGTAACAACTAAATTGTGGTCAGAGTCCGACCCCGCTCCCGGGAAGCTGTGCGAATTTATCACACTGTTCCTAAACCTGGGTCTAACCAGAGTATAATCTAGCTGATACTTCTCTGAGTCACCTGGCATTTTCCATGTATACCTGCGTCTTTTGTGGTGTCTACACCAAGTGTTGGTGATGACTAGCCCCTGTCTCCTGCAGAACTCAACTGCTTTCTCCCCGCGGTCATTCCTCGTACCTAAACCGTAGTCCCCCCACCTCATCACCATCTCTTCCTTCGTCTACCGTCGCATTTCAATCCCCCATCACTATCAAATATTTCCCTCTAGGAATCTACACGATTATGTCCTCTAATTGATCGTATATCCTATGGACCTTTTCCTCTGTATGATTGCTCGGTGGCATGTATACTTTAATAATAACCAAGTTCGTCGGTTCTGCTTTTATCTCTTCTAGTAATATCTTATCCGTTACCTGTTGTATGTTGACTACGCTTCTTCCTACTTCTTCATTTAATACTATGGTAACCCCTCGTTGGCTCTCATCCCCACCGCAGATAATTTTTCTATAATTATCTCTCCAGTTATCCTCGCTATCCTTCCATCTCACTTCGCATAGACCTAAAATATATATATTTCCCCTTCCCAGCTCTCGCTTAACATTTTCAAATTTCCCTGTCCTCATCATTGTCCTAATATCCCCGTTCCTATTCTAATTAATTTGGTCTTCTTCTCTTGCGTCTTCTGTCCTGATGCTGCGGGTTTGCCCTTGCAAGGGTTTTGTGGGATGACGACCGGGAAAGCCTTGCCTCCCCCGCTGCCGCGCACGACACACGGCCGATTGGGTTGAGCCTCGTAGTTGCCAGGATCCAAATCTCTTTAGTGAGGATCATATTTATCTTGAGAATGATAATTGAGGTGGTTTTCCGTTGCCTTCCTCAATAGTTTTTTTAACGTGACACCATCACTTACTGGCCGCCCCACTGGGGTCAGACGCCGTTGCAGCCGCCTTACTGAGGAACAGACGCTGCGTGAACCACCTTTCGTCTGGCTCCTAACCTTCGACCTTTATTGCATGGGTGACCCTGCCAGGAGCAATTATTATTTCTACCGCCAGCACAGATCTAGGGTCATCGGAACGCGCAAGCCCTTCCACCACATCAACCACAAGGTTGTAGTCCAGGGGAGGTATATATGTATATATATATATATATATATATATATATATATATATATATAACTATACAAGTCAATTGCAAATAAGCCCACTGTTGCTGGTCAGGAAGATCAGCATTTAGATACCACGAAAATCATGTCCAAATTCTTGCAACACTAAATATTTCTATTTGCATTAATTTATTATTATAAATATGTTTATGTGCATATTAATGCACACATATATATAATTAATTATATAATATACACGTATGTTTAAGATCGATCTTTTGAAGTAATGAAAATTACAATGTCCTATGTTGTAGAGCACTAATGAGGCGTCCATTTGTGGGAATACGTATACACCTAAAATTTAAAAGTATTATTTATGGCACTTAGTAATTTTTTAATGTTGCCAATTATTTTAAACTAATTTTTGCCAATGCGATGGCGTGGTCCCCTAGTGGTTAATGTTTTGTCAACTAAATGGAGCGCCTTGACTCAAATTTGGGTTATTCTTCTTGGTAATCCCATTATACGTTTATCTACGATTTTTATAGTGCTAGGTTTTATGATGGGAAATCGTATACAGAGTGCAAAACGTAATCCCTTTCCTCTTCTCTCTAATTGTTTTGAATTTTACACACTATAAATGAGGTGGAATCAATGTTTTGAAATGAATACTTTGACTCGATTACGCAATATGATGTCTCCCTTTAGACTCATAGAGTACCAATCAGCACGCCGGAATTCCAGGTACCTTAGACAACTCCTAAAGAGACTTAGCGTTAATGTAATACCTGCATATAATGAGGGCATTGAAGGGAGTGAGAATGGAGAAATATATTATTTTTCGGCGAGAGCAAAAAATGAAACAAAAAATATTTAAGCATGAGAAGGGAATGTAAATACAAGTGAGAGTTAGTTGGAGAGGGAGGAGAGGCGATTAAAGTGACAACGGTTGCTGGGGAAAAGGAGGGGGAAGTGGTGTGGTGTCAGGGGGGTATGGAGGGTAGGTATGGGGGTTAGGGATCGGGCATTTGCTGGAATGGCGCCGGGACTAATGGCGGACGTTCTTCTGTGCCCTCACGTCTTGTACTTGGGGGAAGGGCGGCAGTTATACTTATGGGCTCTGTGTCAGGACGAAGGGGGAAAGCGAGGCAGAGGAAACTTGATTGGCGAGGGAGGAAAGGTAAAACGATTGAGTAACGAGTGTGGGGATGGAAGGTGGATGGGTAAGAAGGAAATGACGAAAAAGGGAGGAAGGAAGGAAGGAAGCAAGGAGACAAAATCGGAAAATTTCTCCTGCTCTACTAATTGACACGCTCGATAAAATTAACATCACGCCTAAGCAAAGATTTTTGGGCGCAATGTCATATAAAGGTTATTTTCAATGGAATTATAATTTATTTCCACGAAGAGGAAGTTCTATGTGAAAGAAAGTTATATGTATCTAAAGAGTTAAATAATATATGGACGAGAACATTCTAATTGTTAGAGAAATTGATTATAATGTCATCAAATATAACAATTACCGCTCTCCATGAAACTGATAGATTTCATATTTCTCTAAAGCTCAGAGATAGATATGACTAAACGAAAGCTTTCTGGAAGGAATAAATCTGCTATTCATTCCTCTAATATAAAATAAAACTATGTAATTACCAACAAAAGTAATTTTTCACCTTAATTTAAAGCATGTGAATCATTATTTAGACATACATAGAATCATATCCAACACTCTGTAACTACATTTATTGCCGCATAGTTTCCGCAGCAATTACTGGGTATTGGTTTCATCTATGAAAATACCGTGCTTGAGAAGTTAGTCAAAAATTGACAAAAATGCTAAACTTAGTAGGCCACAATAGTCAAAATATATCATTCCTATAAGTTTCTCAAATGCCTCCGATGTATCGTTCCCAATAAGGCTGCGTAAAGTCAAATTTTATGAAATCTGGGGACAATACACGTATTTGGTAAATTTCCTTTCGGGATATGCGTGAGGAAATGAAGATAAAAAGGTTTTTGCTTGGGCAGATAAGGGTGAGGAATCGGGTACCAGTTTGTAAAGGCATAAGGCTGACGTGACAAAGTCTATGAGGAAAGCAGAGCATAGAGGTTTTTGTGATAGCGCGTGAAACGATACATAATTAACCTTATTGTCCCTGCTAACGAAAACCTTTCGCTCATACCACTTCCGTGAGTGATTTCTCGCTTAAATCCGCTTTCAGATTCATTACATTAATTACGACCTCATCGCAGTCTTTTTTTATACGTAACCCCTTCGTCAAAATCGTTTCCACTTAAATTTTTTTTCGTTTTGGGAATTCCGTAAAATTTTCCTCGACCATTCTCCTCCGCTCCATTACCACGATTGAAACCACCATTTAAAAAACAAACAAACAAAAAAAAACAAAATACAAGGGAAAAGAAAGAAAAGTATAACAAAACGAGATTTTGGAGTGGGGAAATGAAGAAAACCAATTGACGACGATTTTTTTTAAAAATTTATTTCCGACGATAATTAAATTCTGGATTTATTTACTGCCTTTCCGATTTCGGTCCATCATGACCTGTCGTTGTTTCAACCACCCGCGTCATTTCTGCGTGCATCCGAAATTCGCTCCCGTCATTTTATCTGTAAATCCCTCAAATTTTATTTCCCACCCCGCGCTCACTCTTTTGTGCCGCCCGCTCGTGTGAAATAAAGTTTTTTTTCGATCATTCATTTTTTCTTTTTTTTTGGTTTCGGCCCGTAGCGACGATTCCTCCTGCCATCTGGTGGCGATTTAACTTTTTTTTGTTTCCGTGACATACTTCGATCACATCACTTGCACGCCGGGAATCCCGCGCACCCGAAATTGCAAATAAATCAGTTCATTGTCCGGAATATTTGCATGGAAACGAGCGTTCGCCGCGGGGATTGGGCGTCGCGAATTCCTTTTCAATCCGAGCGTGGAGAAAAAGGTTAAAAGCCGAAGCTGTTTCAATGGAGTAGATTCACGCCAGATTTATATTTGAAAATAAATAAATGTACGGTGATTCAATTGCGGGCTTCATTGCGTTTTCGTGGGGAAAGAGAGGGAGGTAACTCTTTAATTAGTGGGTTTTGTTTAAAGTGCTCGGATATTATTAGCGACGAACATTGAGGTGTGGTTGCTGATTCAAAATTGTTTTTGTTCTACCAACCGATCGGGTCACGACTCCTATTTTCCACACCGACCCGTTAGCACTTTCAGTCAACACCGTCGCGTCCTTCCCCACAGGAAGGTCTTTGGTTTGGGTCTTGTATTTCTGTCGTTGGGATTAGTTTTACCCTGCTGATCTGGTGAGTGTTTGTAAAACATTTTCCCTCACTTAATTAATAGCTCAAACAATAACATCGCTGAGTTAAGTGAACATATGTTAACTGTGACTTGTATGATACATGTAGTTACAAGTCTGCGTTCCCATTCACATTCTAGCTATTCAGACTCAGTTTAAGTTTAACGCTTAGTTAAATTTCTCAACCAAGAATATTGTAAAAAAAGAGAAAAAAAATGCATTGATTATTGATATTTTTATATTAAGGCATATTTCTGAGAAAAACACTCTCAAGTGGTCATGTTGAATACACTCTGTAAAGAGCAAGGACATATGTTTTTTACATAAAGGTGCATTTTTGCAAATTTCTATCGACAGTACGAGTCGTATAATAAGTAAACTATAAATAATAAATCACTAATAATAACTCAATATTAAGAGCTTACGGATCACATGAACAAGTAGTTTGGCTTAAAAAGCAAAGTTGAGCTCGCGCTACACTAAATAATCATAAAAAATATTATTTATGTAGTGTTTTTTATATAACTATTTAGTGTAATGTTTAAATATATATGTATATATATATATATATATATATATATATATATATATATATATATATATATATGAATGAGGGAGGGTTGGACCACCGAACACCCTTAGGAAGTTTTTAAATCTTTATCAAGCTTTTCTTAGAAATATTTTTTACACTACTATCTATATATATGCGTGTGAGTTCATGTATTTATGTGAGCTAAATAATAATAATTTATTAATTTTATGTCCCTTTCTACTTTTGTCTTAACTTATCTCCTTAGCCTCGCCTACTTATGTGAAAAAGTGCTCAATCCAAATTGCGCCAACCGCTCACCAGACGTTGGGGCGTGAGGATGTATTTAGAGAGGCGCGTAGTATCTCTCTGCATCGTTGCCATAGCTTCTCACGTTCTCAGTTTCATTTCGGTTATAATACACTTAATTGCCACGAAAGATTTTCATGTAATACATATTTCAGGCACTCGTGCCTTGCACTCACAAGGATATAACGTGCTCTATTGACGTTCTCGAGCTTGAAAACCTATTAAAGCTCACATTCCCTCACCCCACATCACCTAATAAAGGGCTCACATTTAATGGAAAGAATGTTGCGCGTTAAGGTAAACTGCAAATTTAATTTTAAAACATAATATTTAATAACTATCCATGTAAAATTCAATGACATTACCGTTCTTGGTATTTTAGGCTTGGAATTTGAAGTTTAAGTTACATTTACTTATCTAGATCTTGAAAAATTAAAAATTATGCCAATGGAACACGTACTTTGACAAACAAATTTAATGTAATTATATTTTTAAATACTCTGGGAGGTAAAAATAAACAATTGTAATTTTAAAATCATTCCTCTAGCACTTCAATCCTATATTTGCTGACTGTAACTCTGCGCCTTTCTCTTCCTTATGCAGATTAGTTTACTCTCTGCAACCCGTTACATACTAAACCATCACATTTTCATCTTGCTATTGAGTCGTAGGACTTCACCGTCTCTATTTACTTCCAAGATATTCCTCATAAATCCATATAGTTTCCAGGATTAATCCAGATTTTCTTTTGCATCCACATAAATACCAGATATAAATCCTAAGGTGGTTATATACGTAAAATTGGAGTCCATCTTTTTTTCTCGTTGCAAATGAGTAATATTTTCACCATGGTATTTTTGGAAAATGCTCATAAAAAGAATGGAGACATTATTGTATCTTCGTAAATGTTATTACATGCATTGCAGGAAGGTAGCCGACACTATCGTTTTCTGAACACAAGTCTTATAAGCTAGTTTTTAAACAAACGATTGGCTTGATAGGAGATAATTTCTAAGACTAAGTAATAACGCTTAAGAAATGCACTAATGAACAAGGAATTAAGTGGATCCAATTCCTTCTCTGTGATTTACCAGAGATCTGTGATACCTAAAGTAATCTCACCACATTAGTAAACAGACATCACTCAGAGATGTCACCCGGCATCGAATATGAGCTTATTCGAAAAACTTCCGAACGTTCTACATTGCCAATATTACGTTATTCTTAAGTATATTTCTTTTATTCCGACATTACCTCTTTGGCCTTCGTTATCTACCTCCAAACGATGGTTTTCTCTAAATTTTTATTCTTATCTGATCACATTTTCCTTCGTCACAGGTCTATTTCGATTAATAAAATGCTCTGTACTGTACAAGTACTGTCAACAAGAAATATGATCAACAAACGTGAACTATGTGTTATTAAATTGAGGCATAAAGATATTCATGAATTAATAGATATGTATTTTTTTCATCCAAATTTAAAAAGATTAGACAAATTTAGAAAGATTAAAAAATTGATTGATAATTTTGAATTGCGAACCTCCACGCTTCGACCCACGTCACTGAACGCGATGCCGAAGTTTTTGGAGCAGCGTTATTCCATCAAATTTGCGGTAAAGCTTGGGAAATCGTCTACCGAAACTGTCGGTATGATTAACCAGGCTTACGGGGAGTCAGCCATGTCCAGAAACATGATCTTTCGGTGGCACAAGATGTTCGTGGAGGGCAGAGAAGAGGTCGACGACGAGTCTTCGAGAGGTTCCCGATGATGCCTTCGCGGGAGCGTTCCAGGAATGGGAACGCCGCTGGAACAAGTGTATCGACTCACAAGGGTCCTATTTTGAGGAATATTAGCTTGAGATATGTAAAAGTGTAATAATTTTTTTTTCCTGAGCTCAGTACACTTATTTTCCGGACGGACAGGGTTCTTACTACACCACAGCTCAGAGCCGACTGCCTTTTTCAGCGTCGCTTGCCAACATACCCCCCTCCAATCGCAGCCCGTCAGAGCGGTGCTGGGCGCGCCTGGAGCGGCGCGCCCAGCCCAGGAGTCAGTACACTTATTTTCCGGACGAACCCTGTATATATATATATATATATATATATATATATATATATATATATATATATATTTCTATATATATATATATATGTATATGTATATATATATATATATATATATATATATATATATATATATATATATATATATATATATATATATATATGTATGTATATATGTATATGTGTGTGGTGTGTATTTTTTCTGGGTCATTTATTTAGCAATTCAGATGGCTCTCTAGTGTTGCTCTCTTTTTAGCTGATGATTTTCCGCGCTTGATGCTTGTAAGGCGCTATGCTGTCATCTTGCTGTCAGTGTAGGTGAAAGATTTCACTTATTCTAATATTCTCCTCTTTCATCAAAATAACTAATTTCGGCTTCTTTGTCCCGCTAATAGAATTTAATCTTTTTTAATTTGAAATTTACACGTCATTCTGCTACGCAAATTTTGGTATCATAGTGCTCTAGGCGAAATAACTTTAATTCACAAATTTTCATCATTTCCAGTGAAAGGCATAGAATTTTTTTCCATGCTCCCATTGACGCAAAGGGCATGCCATCCTCATCATCTCAGGAGAGTATTAAAAAAATTGCAGAAATAGTCTTGTAGCATATACCGTGGATGACTATGCACTGAAATATTCTTTATTTCCCCGCAGCTGTTACTTAGATTGTTGGAAACGGGTGATTACTTTTTCAAAAGATTTATACTCAATAATTCAAAATTAATATTGAAAACTACATTAAAAAATTGTTTACAAACCGTTGGAACACATTTCTTCCAAATTTACTAGTTTTCCATTTTTAAAGACCAAGTATTTCTCATATCACTAATGTTTTCTGGTTTAAAGAAACATTTAAAATAGCTGATAATGCTGCATTATTTTTTAACACCTTACTTATGTGGTTCGGCAGCATTTAATAGATTTTCCAAGCGAGGTCATACACATAAATATCACACTCCCTCTCCTTGTTTTGAAACGCGAAATTTAAATAAATGCATGTAAATTCATCTAATCGTCACCAATAGCGTTTTATACAACTGGTATATGCCTACAGTCAAAAACTAAAAAATTTTGAATCCACGTGGAATATATTTTTTAACGACATATTTATTCGTTTATTATAAGAAATGTTGTTCATGAAGTATAATATATCCATATAACATATTACATGCATGTTTATTATAAATCATGGAAATTTCCTCGATGGCATACTGCTAGTATTTCCAATCAATATTATTTTTTTCTATTGTAAATACCTAAATAAATATTCTTTTCGGATTACCAATGCCATAATATCCGGAAAGTGGTCATGGGATGATGCTTCAAGAATATTCATCGAACTAATATCGGAAAAATATTTTGAAGATACTTCGCGTCATTTCATGAGAAAATATTCCTATTTGCTTGAAAAATTCGGTGCATCAATTATAGTGCATCAAAGGTTAACCTTTGAATATTTATTCAAGGTATGATTTTTCACTATAATATGCGCCTCCACGAATACACCCGATGTGCTAGGCATTTCCTTAAAAAATGCTGCATGAATTACTGCGGAAACAATTTTCATGAATTTTTATTTTTACAACGCACTGGATTATAAATATCAAAAAGATTAGGCAAATGCAAGATAGTATGAAAGCATAATATAAAATCAATTTTGCTTATATGTTACGTAAGTTAAAAAAAAATAAGTATATGTTTCGGTCATGCTAAATATAAGCAACAGATTTCCAATAGGGATTTCAATATTTTGATATTAAAGTATTTAATTATTGTGCCTTGTATTATGCATGAATCATGAAATTTAGTGCTATTACGTGACCTTAATGTTTCCGTAAAATCCAAATTTGGAATTCTGCTGTATCAAAACTGAAATGCATTCAACTATGATCGAAATACCTGAGAATCACTCTGTAATTCGATTTTTGTTAGCCTAAACGATTTATAATGCCTATAGTTTCAATTTTTCCTTTCTGCAGTCAATAGTTGGGTAACAAGTTCACTTAAATAAGTTAAATAAACTTCACCAATCTTATTAAATAATGCCTATATATATATATATATATATATATATATATATATATAAATATATATATATATCTTCGAAATGGAACGCTCTTCGGCGACGCACAAATATATCAAAACACTGATGTTGATTTTTAGACCATAGAGACCCAAAGAAAGGACACTTACAATATGTTATTTGACGTTTCGACGGCTCGACCGACGTCTTCAGAATGGCGTTCTTGGGGAAGAGCGGAGAGGACATGTGCGGGGGAGAGATGGGGGAAGGAGACGTAAGGGACCAATAGGAAATGAAAAAGGGGCTTGGAGGGGATATGTAGGCAGCCATATGATGCATCTTGATCATTTCGACGGAATTCAGCTCCGTCTTCATCGGAAGAAATACAAGTAATGACTGCTGGAATAGGAGAGGTGAGGGGTGCGAGAGAAAGGCATTACGGCATTACTTCCGTAATATTTACTGTTACCAAAATGATGCCGCACTTATTTTCTGCAGAAAATCTTGGCGACAAATAATAAAAACATAAACCGCTGAATACTCCGGAAAAAATAATTAAAATATCAGAATTAAAGGGTATATTATTAAAATGCATCATGAAAAGCATATTCTAATTGTCGCAGGATGCTCATGTATTCCGCAAATTATTTCTATTAATACATGTCCCCGCCGGTTTTAGGTGAAGTAAAAATTAAGGCACTGCATAGAAAGTAATACTGAGTAGTCTAACAATTTCGGGAGATTTTCATCGCGCGGTATCAAAATTAGTGATTGGTTGTAGAGGAATATGGTTTGCGATTTGTATTTGAATTATGATAAAAATTTGACGGTGGTAAAATAACTTCACTTCTTAATGCCTAAATATTTACGTGAAATGAAATAGCATGCATTCATATTATTTGACCAAGAAACATACACCATGAATTTACGTTGGAAGAAGTTAACTCCAAATAGTAATTTGTTGAGTTTAAAGCACCAGCAAGCAAGAACTCGAGATTCTGAAATGAAATTTTCAATGCACTTAGGGTTCTTTCATTTAGTTCACCAAAATAGTAAGATGAATGTTCATACTTCTCAAATTTCTGCTCATTTTTTTCCTAAAACCGTTCAAATTGATTTTAATTATTTTATTTTTTGCATTAGTGCGAAAACAGCACTTCGGCCTTTACATAGGACTTTGAATAATGATGCAACACTTAGAAAATTATATACACCCAAGCCGTAGGTGGAGAAAAGACCACCCAGGCGGGAATCGAACCCGCGACTTCTGGGTAAGCAAGTGAGGACATTGCCCCGCCGCCACCGGGGTTGGTAACAAAATGAATGAGATGAAAGTGGAATTTTTTAATTTGACTGAAGTCATCTCTGACTTTTCCAAAACAATTTGCCTCCTCCTTAACTTCCTTCCTTGCCTCCTACTTTCCCCCTCACGCGTCTGCCCGCTCAAATGTTCCACCATCACAATTCCACTCCCCCCCCCCCCTGCAGCCAATCTTTCCACGCTGACACCCCCGCCTCACAGCCCCACCCGCTTCTCAGACCCCTTCCTTTTGCCCTCCCATTCGCCCCCCATCCCCTAACCACCTCTCCAGCCCAGTGCTGAATTATTTACCACCCGTATAACCGCGTTGCACTGTGGGTTGTCGGGAGGGGGGTGGTGGATGTCAGGCGGCCGAGGGGAGTAGAGAGAAAAAGACAGTAGTGAAGAAGGAACGATGGAAAATTTAGGAGGGTTTTAAAAGGGTGGGAAGAGGAATTAGCGTGGATTTGTTAGGGTGCGAGGTAAGAAGTGGGGAAACGTTTCCTGTTCTTCCATGGTTCGGGTGATAAGAGGAGTAAGGGATGAGGACGAGTGGCTGCTGCCGAAAGAGGTGGAAAGAAGAGAAGAGCTTGGAAGTGAAGAGGTTTTGTGGAAGTAGATATAGAAGATGAGATGGTTGAGAGGGATGGAGATAGGAGAGGAAAAGGATAAATTAAGGAGTAATAAAGAAAAAGGAATATGATGGAATAGAGGAAATTAATACCACCACTAGATATATGAATAATATATTTATTTATATAAATATATATATGTGGGTCTATATATATATATTATAGGATAGGGATGTTGGACGGGATGTATATATATATATGCATATATATATATATATATATATATATATATATATATATATATATATATATATATATATATATAAAATATCTTCGAAATGGAACGCTCTTCGGCGACACACAAATATATAAAAAACACAGATGTAGATTTTTAGAATATAGAGACACAAAGAAAGGACACTCACAATTTGTTATTTTACGTTTCGACAGCACGGCTGTCGTCTTCAGAATCCGGTCCTGAAGGTTCTGAAGACGACAGCCGTGCTGTCGAAACGTAAAATAACAAATTGTGAGTGTCCTTTCTTTGTGTCTCTATATTCTAAAAATCTACATCTGTGTTTTTTATATATTTGTATATATATATATATATATATATATATATATATATATATATATATATATATATACAGGATAGGGATGTTGGACGGGATGAAGGGAGGAAGAAAGTACTCAGAGCTGAAGAGGGACCTGATGTATAGTAGGATGTTGTATTTTGCTAGGGGCCACAAATTATTTAATTAGTAATTACGTCCATCCAAAAACCTACCTTAACCGGTAGATTACCTAATAATAATATATATATATATATATATATATATATATATATATATATATATATATATATATATATATATATATATTGACGAGAGTAATTGGACGGCATGATGGGACACAAAAATGATATTAGAACACAAAAACGTAAAACGATGATACTCACATTTAAGACAGTTTAAACTTTCGACCTTTCCATAGGCCTTCTTCAGGTAAGACTCGTTCTCACACAGTTACTCACATAATTTTTCCTACTGTGAAAGAGGCCTTTTCTCACTATGTGAGGAACCAGCAAGGACGTAATAATGAAAGGGCGCTTTGTGTCTGTTATCTATTGCAGGTGAATCTTTAATAACCTAATTAATCGGTTCATCTACCTCAATAACGTGATCACCAAAATTATCTTTACGATGCACCCAGGCAGAAATTCTAGGCTTAAATAGAGTGAGGGTATATGCCGAAGTTTATCGAGATGCTTGACCGAATATTATACATCGATAAATAATTTGACGGCGTTGGCGTATGAAACAACATATCTTATTATCCAGTTGCATAAAAAGCAGCGCGACGCGCATGCATCATTTTGAGACTATTTGATCAATTTTTGCCCTTCCAAAGCCGTGTGACGGGAGGTTTGTGCGTATCAAAATTGAGATAACGAGTCGCGTAGTGGAAGGTGGGCACGATTTTACGGCAGCAGGTTCGGGAAAGGGATGAAGATAAGGAAAGGGAATGGAAGTTGGAGAGAAGAGAGGAGAGGGAATGTCGCGGGAATGAGGATCGGGAGAGAGGACTGCATGGAGCGGGGGAGGGAAGAATGAGTGGAGGACGGGGGTGGAAGGGGGTGCGTAAACTTTTCCCTCACTGCTCCCCCACTCGACTGGGTGCGAGGAAGGATTGCCAACACTCGAGGAAATCCCCAGCAGGCTCTCCTAACTTGACACAAGTCCTGAAATTCTTCCGAACTCTAATTGAGACCGTTTCATCTGTATCTATTTCTACATCTACGTCATGCACAGTGACGGGAATATATGGCAGGAAGTGTTTGAACTCACCCAGACTTTATCATTCATTTATTTTACACGATTCCATGCTTTTGGGGAGTAATTGAAAATTATAGAAAGACATTCTTGGTTACAACTTTTCCTGTGATTAACCTATGATTTGCTGCAAATGGAATGCCTTGGGGGAAAGAGAGTTGATATTCAAAGTCCGTGGCATATTGCTGCTCTAATATTGTGTTTATATCGACCGATGTGCGGCACTATATACGTTATTCATTTGGTGTCAATCGTTGTGTCTTCTAAGGTGCACTATTGGTATTACAGTTGTTAGTCAGCCGTATAAAAAGTCTTTACAGTTTAGAGGGCTTAATGTGAAACTATGTCACACTGCTGCCAACGCCCACAGGGTTAAATGAACGTAATAATATTAAAATTGATTCTGCGCTTTCAGGCAAGCAATAGTCTTTCTCCTTACCATTGAGAGCAGGGTAGATTGTATCACAGATAGCATATTAGAAATAGATGACGATATATATGAAACTTCATGAGTGTAGTTGACCTCGCAAGGTTAGATGAATTAGAATAATAATTATATCTCAAATTTTGTCCCAAATTTTATTACTGCTTTCATCCAATTCTATAAAATCTTACAGGGTTTAAAATGGAAAGTTATATCTTGTATTATTTATACATCTAAGTAGGTTTCCACACGTAATCAATGTGACGTATATGTCATTGAAATATACACAATATTTTCTCACTCTATTGTACGTGGATATGCTATATCTCAATAAATTATAAATAACAAATCATAAATATCTAGTGATAAATATAATAAAGTAAAATAATTTAGCTCACATTCCAATGGCTATCTAATTTTTTTAAGGTAATTATCCATGGTTAAGCCGAGGGAAATTTTTAAAAAATTGACACGAGTCGGCCATTAGTCACACATCTCTGATTATACATACTTCATATAATTATATTTTTATTTGATGTTCAGAGGAGTTAAGATATTGTAGTAGGACGCAATATAGGGGAAATTTACAGTACGTGGGGAAAAGAAAGCATTATAATCAACTTTTCGAGAAAAGGAAAGGAGTATAAATTATGAATAACTATAAAAGAGTATTAGAGAGAAATTATGTTTTAGATAAGTATGATAACTTTGAAATTTAGCAATTAAAACTTTGAAATCTAGCAATTACAAGATAACAAAGTTATTACGTTCAACATGTCACAAGAGGCGTTCATATCTCTAAAGCAGATGATTTTCTCTCCTAATGAACATAAAAAATGAAAATCAAACTTTTGAGCTTCAATTTATTCAATTGAAAATCACCTTTTAAAAACCGTCATGTAGCAAAGTTTCCCATCGTAGAATTAAAATTTGTTTTGCAGCCGCTCCATACATCCTCAAACTTTAAATCTCTCATTTATCAATCATAAAAATACGATACGAATAGTCTCATATTACTTAATCAGAAGAAGTATTTTTCACCACTCTCTTTACGATCGCAAAACAGCTGACAATTACAGATACTGACATAAATGGCATTATCTAACACCCTTCCGACTTGTGCCCATGCAGCGGCACGAAGAGCAGATAAGGATGAGCGTTATTTTCGCGTTCCGGAAGATATTGCGAAACCACGAACCGGATACCGTTCGGGATCAACACATTCAGAGTTGGCAACCCTAGTTGCGGGGCGGGTAGAAGGGAGGGCGGAGGTAGGAGTAACGCCCTTCCAAGACCCTCCCTCCTGCCACCCTCTCTATCAGTCCCGGCGTTCCCGAGGACCGCGCCCCCTCCACCTTCCCCCCCCCCCCCCACAGACCCGCCCCAAACGACCCTCACCCCGCAGCCGCCGCATACCAGCCCCTGCCCGAAGAAAGGGAAGTGAAAAAATAAATCTCTCGACTCGGTCCCCTGTTGTTCCCTAAAGAACTTCCGTCCTTTATTATTTTTTCCTTCACGGCGAAGAAAGAATAACTTGAGGAAACGTCACCGCGTAATCAATCCCGAAAAGGAGTGGACGTATATTGAAAAATTAAATAAAAGTGGAAATGGAGAGTGGGTGCGAGTCGGGCGAATAAGCTCCCTCATGTGTATCCTTGTGCGGAGGAGCGGGAGAGGTTGGGGTAGGCGAGGAATATCGTGAAGGTAGAAATGGAAGGGAAAGAAAAGAGGAAGGAAAGAAGTGAATATTCGACGTTCCCACAAGAATCTTTTGTCGAGAGTTATAGTTTGGCGTACGAAGTTTATGGTTAAACTCTGGTGTGCGTAGATGGGAATAGAGGGAGAGATTTCTCACTCCCTTTAGAAGGAAAGGCTCGTGTTTACGCCCAGGGAAATGTGTCTAAAACCTTTAAATACGACCGTTTTTTAAGTTTAAAAAAAGTATTTTAAAAATGTATGAAAATACTTTTTTTGAAATTTAAACAATGAGACAATATTCTAGGAAGAGCGGTGAGAAATGAAGTGTTTCAAAAGATATGCATTTTAGTTACCAAATTTAGTTTTGATAGTGGTCGTTAAATTTAATAGTTGAACCTAAGTTAGTTAACCCGAAATTAGTATGTAGAGTAAAATTTTCTAATTAATATGAAAATAATCGCTGGTAAATTTCGACTGAACTAATTCTTAAGTAAAATATTATTGATTATCTTTCGTTAAAATTCGAAATGTAGAACAATTAGTCCAATTGTTTAAACACAAAAGAATGCTTACATGATGCGGAATCATACGGATTGTATTTTCTTGTTCAACAAAGTCGTGTAGTATTTAAAATGAGGTCAATAGCAATTGAAGATAAGTATATGAATGGAAAATTTATTCATATCGTGAGGAATTTATGGCGAAGATCCAAATATTTTGAAACTGTTTAAAGTTTATATGGTGGTGAATGATTTACATTATATTCTAAATGGGATGGATAATTTAATTTGGAGAAATATAAAACACATAATTATAACAGGAAAGACAGCTAAAAAATGTGCCTTTTTTCCAGAAAATCTATTTCTATAGTTATTTTTCACAGTATCTAAGGATGTTCTTTTAAAATTCTCGAGTAAATGGTAGTTTCTTAGGATACTGGAAACTTTAAATGAAATACTAGTCCCCAAAAAACTTTTAATGCATCAAAATTTTTTCACTTCTTTCTGCGTTGACTAGTACACTGAACTGATACTCAAGCAAAGAGTTTTTATTTCAAATTACATTTTGGTTTTGAATGCATAATCTTGAACAATGTGTGAATTAGTAGATAGAACACAGTTGACGAACAATCACGTTTTAAAGAAGTCGATTGAAACAATAATATGCACGTTAAATAAAGTTATTTTTTAAATGAACCCAAAAAATGATAGAGAAAAAATTGCAGCTATTTTAGACGATGAGGCAGATCTAATCAGACTCGAAATGCATCATAAATTATAATAATAAATGAAAAATTTTAAAAAATTGCTCGTTGGTTTGAGGTAGAATTCGTCAATAGTCAATGTTTTCCGTAATTAAATTAAATGAAAAAAGGAGGAAAACAAAAATTTAAAAATACAAATATTTTAGAGATATCTGTTTTTCAACTGATAGCTGCTAAATGCGTTTCCCGAATCAACACAAATATAGAGATCACAGCAAATGCAAGGCGTTAATCGTATTAAGTGGCGCTCAGCTCACACTAATTGCTGAATTAGAATGCATTTACATTTTAAATAGACTCAACTTTTAAAGGATATACGGTGGATATTCCATCACACTATGGGCAATTATAATCAATCCTAATGGATTGTCTCGATATAAACATTGGGAAATTAGGAGGATAATTTCAATGGTGAATATTTCAGTCTGCGGCTTTATTTCTTATCCCCCATTGTAAATAACGTGGACGAGGTAAGGAAAATATATGGGAACACAATTCCAATGTTATGCATCTCCAGTGAAAAGATTTTCGCTGAGGAATAATTAAGTGGCAATATCTGGAATTCGAAACTTCCGGCGACAAGTACTTTTCGTTTAATTGAGTTATCTCTGGAAAATGAGATGGATTCTAATTTACTAATAGGTTTATGTCATTATGAGACGATCATCACCATCTTTACCACTATTTACGTTATACTTTGATAGATTTCGGATGCAACACCTATGTTCACTTTAGCACTCCAACATGGTCTTACCTTCTTATCTTCTTAACTGAAGCATTATCTCATTTGGTTCCACATTCATCTGGTTTCTTACCCAACTGAACTACATTATATCTCTCCCACCTTTACTTCAGTATCCTTCTTCATTTCTCTCGCTATATGCCAACTTCATCTTCAGCATTTTCTTCCAGTATTAGCATACACTCTGTGATATCTTAAAAAACAACATTATCAATGTTGAATTACCAACGCTCTTCACAACTATCTTAGAAATTACAGGTAAAGATAAAAAATACATCTGGTGACATGCCACCGTGGAAAGTTAAAAATTATCTATTTTTTAAATCCAGTTTCCAATTTCGAATGCCTCCAATTTAATCTGGACTCTCTTCCTACAGTGAATGTCTCACTTGCATAGATAGATACACCGTCCTTTCGTGGGATGCCTCATTCGTTGTCTTTAAGCTTATTTTCGGAAACTAGCGGTAAGGCCATCTTCTTCAAGTAATTATGCCATCTCGGTAAATATCTTTTTCTCTCAACATTCAGACGATGCATGGTTAGCTCTTGTCATATCATGCAATTATCTTCTAATAAAAGAAATAGGTTTCTTGTAATCGTGCCATTTTTCTTCTACTAGCTAGACTGATTCTTTCTTTCGCATAGAAATATTTGAATTATCTTGTCATAGATTTTTATATCATATCCATGAAGTGCTTTATTCATTCTGTTGTGTGATTTCTGCGAGTATATATTTGAATTATCTCCCATTACTGTGAAACAGAGCATGGTTATGTTTCTTCGTTTCTCATAAATTATTTTATATCCTCTCGTAGTGCTTTCTTTATTATACGAGCAAGTGCTCGTATGCTTGTGAGAATTTGTCTCCACATAGAACTCCTTCATTGATTTTAGCTCCTAATTTAGTTCCTTCTTCATTTAAATTTTGGCGTCTGGGTTTCTATACAGTTGATAGAACATTCTTCTACCGTTGTAATTCATGTTACATAAGAGGAAATATCAGTTAGCACATGAATGTCCTAGAATATCTAAGGTTGGAACAAATACCATGTGTCTAGCTGCGGGGCGCAAGACTTTTGGAACTTAATGCATATTTTTGAACGTTTTCAGCATGTGAGCGATGGATGCAAAGTTGCTTCTGGTACTCCTAGTCAAAGGAATATCTATTCGCACCCTCATTCTTCCTTCTTCAAGCACTAGTTGGTGAAAGTTGAGTTAATGCTCACCGTGCGGAAACAAAACAAGTAGCGATCCAGAGGAAGAGTTAAATGCTGACCCAAATCAGGATAGGCGCAACACAAGAGCACTCAGACTCTAGTCCAGGCATATCTTTTTTTGACTATTCATACCTCGCAGGACCTAGTTTGAACAGTTTTTAATTTAAATAACCAAATATACAAGGTGCGTTCCAAAAGTAATGCAATTGAATTTTCCGCGCCGGCTGGGTTCGGACCACGTGGTTGGTTGGGGGGAACTAAGCTTTGCCAGAAAACCGGTCTCAGTGCTCTCCACGCTGTAAAAGTGGCAGGATATCAGTTATTGTAAGCATCTTCGCGCCGACCGTGTCACGAAAAAATGCAATCGACGATTGAGCAACGTTACGCAATTACTACGTTTTGTGCTAAACTGAAAAAAAATCTCTTGGGGAGACTAACAAAATGATTCGTGAGGCTTATGGGGACTCTGTCCTACTCATAAGTTTCGAGGTGTTTAAAGGCGATTAAAGAGGGCCGGGAAGAGGTCCAAGACGAAAAACGCTCTCTGGGCTACCGTCAATCAGCAAAACCGACACCTATGTGGCTCGTTTTCGGCAATTTTTGGACTTTGACCTGTAAATACTGGTTGAGCAAGGAAAAATAGCCACTAGCAAGGAAAAATAGTCAAAGAAGGAGAACTGATAACATTATTTTTTGAAAGGAGATTGCCGAGGAAAGCAAAATAAATTCTCCTGTCAAATAGTTCGTGATAACAATAGTACGTCATCCTTCAAAGAAACTTTAGACTTCCCGAAAATAATATTACTCGGCACTTTTAAAGTCATCAGTTATTATAATGTTTTGTGAATTATGTGTAACTCGACGTAGAGGAGGCAGGTTCGCAAATATTCATATGCGGATGTAAATATTTCTGAATTTTTTCTTTCCTCCAAACAGTCACAGTAAGCTCCTAAAAGGAAATTTTGTGAAAGTTGATCAGAAAGGGGCTGTGTCAACTGCTGAATCACGAAAGGCTGGCTGCTTCACCTGAAATGCACGAAATTCTTCTTTTTTTGTGTTCAATAGTGTTCCATGCCAAAAACCATGGTGGCCGTATTTCAAATACAACCTCCCCCCGAACCTCTTTAGCTCCTCTCTTCTTTTCCTTGATTATAACATAATAATTCGGCAAAACCTTAAAATAACACACGCGTTCCAAATGGACTCGCGGTAGGCATTAAAATGCAACCATTGAATTGTCGTCCATTTTTATCCGTGAGTGTAGGAATATTTAAGTGGTGTTTAAGGCATTTGATATACCAATTTCTTTAAGGAGCATCATTTCTTTAGCTATCGGTAGCACTTCATATTTCCCGCGTAAGCCTATCTCAAGCCTTATCCTATCTCCGGCCACTCAGGAAATATAATCGTTCATGATTCATAGCATTTCTTATCGATTTTCGATTCGGACTCTGGTTTTTTGTTTGCGACACTAAACTAGACGGAGAAGGACCACAAATGTGTTGCGATTCATTCCCAACAGAGATCGATATGTGAAGCCTCACCAATTGTGGTCCCAAAAATACCCAAAAATTTCCTTTTCCGTCTCCAGGACAAGTGAAAAAACCCCAAAAGAGCGAACAAACTGTGGAATGGTGAAGTGGGTGGGAGTGAGGAATTTGAAGGCTATCACTCCAGCGCTAGACAAACGTGTGACGTACGCTAAATAGGTTGTGTATCGAAGATTTGAATAATGTTATTCATACTCCGTCTTCTTTAAAAAAACCCTTCCCTGGTTTCATTGTCACTCCTTGCTCCCGTTGCCTTTCATATTTTTTTGCTGAGTGGAAGGAAAAAGCGAGGTGGAAAAAAAAACATTTCCCAACGACGGGGTGCTCCGAGATGAATTAGTCTCCAGATACCTTGGGAAAAATAAAAATAAGAAAAAATAAATTTATTTTTCCCACCTCTCGAGAAAGAGCATTATTTTTAAAATTAGCCTGGATTTCCTTTCGCCCATTATAAGAAAATTTCCCTTTTCCTTAGTCGGAGGGAGAGCGAGATGGGTGGCATCTCCCTGACGCAAGCGGTTTCCGTTTGACTCCCCTCGCACCCGCCCGCCTGCGATTCATCCATAAATATTACGAGAAGTCCTTCTTTTATTCCTCCCTCTGCGGTCGTGGAGAAAAGCTTTGTTTTAAAAGCTTTTTGCTTTAGGTCATAAATGGGCTTGCCAAAGTATGAAAGGAGTTTCAGATACTCATTAATTTCTTCAAAACTACATAAGAACTCCGGCTGTCACGGCTGAATTAAATCTAATATCGGTAAAATGTCAGCGTGTGAAATATCACCAAATGGAGTTTCATTGTTTCCGTCGTAAGGAAATCTCTTAATGTCATTATGTGGATCTTTGGGATAGAATAATTAATAAATCCACACCTTCTCAAGAATTAACAAATTTTGTTGTCATCTAAGTCAGTTGAATAAAATTTGGGGAAATAACTTGATTGGATTAACTTGATTGGTCTTTTTGAGAAAGTATGCTTGCATCTGGATGGTAATAATAATGAATTGGTAAAAAAATTGAAGGGATGCAATATTCATATAATTTTATTTACCATTCATCAACATATGTATATAAGTAAGTGTTTTTCATTCCTTTTGCTACTTAATGGTGAAAAATGAGTGCAAAATACCATCCTATGTAATTGTGACATAATTGTGTATTTTTCAATTCAGGAGAAATTGAATCGCGCCAATAATTAATATTATTTATTTTGCTACTTCGTTGGCTACATGTTAGCTGAATATTATGTTGGGCAATATTATTTGTTTCACATAGAAATTATACTCAAGATCAATCACGACAAAACAATTCACGAAAAATTCACTCAGCAAATTAATGTTCGCAAGACGTAGTTTTGGATTTGGAAATGCTTCACAAATATTCCAGCGAAAAATTCTCCAGGAAGCTTCACTCAGCGGTGTGGCACAAAACTGGATCAACGTTACCAATGATAACGCATTAGACTTACTCAACGGTAGACATGAATCTTCCAAGCATGACCTGACCCAATTATTTCAGCAAACTTATCTTCACTCATTTCATTCAATTATTTTTTCTTCCAACCAATTCCTTTCCAGGGTTTGCGGTCCCTTCAGTAAACTTTTTCTCCCCCTGTGCCCAACTTAAAAGTTCTGGCGGTCACTGTAATTCCCGTCCTTGATCTAATATTAGCCGGCCATCGCATCTCCCAAACTCTCCCACGCCTCACCTCACTCGTCATCACGTCCACGGCGAGTACTCTCATCGGGCAAAAATGTGGACACTTCATTGCGGGTCATCTCTGTTTCATCAACTACCGTCATTAGGTAGTATTTCATTCCACTAAATCACCTTTCTCAGTATCCACGGGTCAATGAATTGACATTATTTTTTGCAAAGTCTAATATATGACTTTACATTATTAAGCAATGGAAAAGCTTTACGAGTATAGCAACTTATATTGCAAAAAGAACATTATCACTAATTAACTTGTGAGAAATAGTATAAAATTTTAGCCTGATGATCATATGCCTGGAAACATGTTTATTTATTTTTATTTATTTTATTTATTCAGTATGAGCCCGAAAACAGCACATTTTGGCCTTTAAATCGAACTATTAACAACGATAACAATGGTTACATTTACAAACACCCAAGCCCTAGGTGGAGGAAAACTCACCCAGGCGGGAATCGAACCCGCCACCCTTGGAATGGCAGACGAGGACGTTACCCCGCCGCCACCGGGGTTAACTTAGTTAATGTCACCGGAATAAAGGTCTCAGACGATAATTTGTGGCTTCTTTGAAATTCATTTTGCTGCAAAGTATCGTTGTCTTTACGCAATTGCACACTCGGAACATTTTTTCTCTATTGATGTAAGTTACAGAAAATGATTAACTCATTCGTAAATGGTCGCAGAAGTTTCCTCACAGTTTATGTTCTTAAAATAGCGGGAGAAAAAAAATAAATGCAATTTGCAAAATATCTGAATTTGAATCAAAGCCGTCATTTACTCCTACACTGTGTTTAAAGGCTCGTTTGCTAATGAAGAGTTCATTTCATATCATACCAGCACGATGGTTAACTTGCGTATTTTATTATCAAAGTTTTCTCTTTATTACAACATTTCCAGAATAAAAATGGATGTCTGCACTAAATATTCGCCATTAAATATAGACTATAAATCCATTCACTTTCAAGTTTCAATACCTTTATGCTTTTCATGAAGCGATTCAACTAAATTATTATGGTTAATTATTACGTGCATCTACCATTGACTCAGATTGCCTTCCAGGAAATAATCATCTAAACCGCAAAGAAACTCTTTGGACGAATACCAAACTGTGTCTTAAAGCATGAACTAGATATTCCAAGGTCTAGGTTTTAGTATTCCTAAACTTAATATTTGCATTATTTCATATCTTACGCTCAATGTTTATTATTTCTAAATATCTTATTATTGAGTTGAAATCTTTCACGTAAAGAATAAATTTAGTCCATAGTTTTGTAATATTAAAAACGTCAGCAGCAGAAGGAAACGCAAGATGCAATTTATGACTGTGACAGAAGCGTAGGAAGTGTTGGCACGTACAAGATTTGTGTAAAAAGGATCGGTTAACATATTTTCCCGACTTTTAGGTGAATTCCTAAATTTAGACCGTCGGTTAAGTGTGTGCATGATCGCTGATATCGTATTGGCATTGATGACATGACAGTGCACACTATTATCACTGACAATTTGGCGATGCGAACAATCTGCGTTTATCTCGTCCCAAAGTCTTGACGGACGACTAAGGGCAAGAGTCGAGTTTTTACTTGCAAAGACCTTCTGCAAAGGCATCACGACGATTCCCCAATCCTCTTTACGGTCCCAAATCGGCACCAGTAGACAATTTTCTATTCTTAAAAGTGAAATTCTCCCTAAAAGGACAACACCATGGGACCCTAAATGCTGCCAAAGAAGCTTACTTTCCGAAATCCGCCTTCAAGGGAGCCTTCGAGTCGTGGAAAAACCGCTGGCAAAAGTATGTCGACGCTGAAGGGATATACGTGATGCAGCAATATCTGAAACAAATCTATTTTTTCCGAAACTTTTCCTGATACATTTTATACAATCCTTGCACAAGGAAAAGGAAATGTATAGAGTAAAATCAGAAGAGGGAGAAATTCCCTCAAATAACAGTCATAACTGTAGGCATTTTTTGAGTTTTTCATTCGTAAGCAAAACAGTGCGAAGGCCATGAATATCAATGCAAATCAAACCGTTCTATCACCAGCTCGTGTTCGCTGTTGAGTATTAGCTCAAATCACGTGGCGATATTCAGCCGTTTATCAGCAAGTACCACATTAAGAATTGTGTTTATCAATCTAAGGTTCCCTATTAAAGGAGAGAGAGGTACCCGAGGGAAGCACCACGAGCCCTAGAATGAACAGGACCCGCCGCACCCTCCGTTGGTTGTTCCGAGTCGGGGTCTTCCGGCATAGCCTCACGCACGCATTCACTCACCCCCCTTTCCCTCTCCCAACACACCCCCGCCCCTTGCGACGCAGTCTCCCTTAATCACAGATACCAACAATGGGTGGGTGACTCTCAAAGAGTTACCTTCTCGCCTACTTTGACCGGAAAGACAAACAAAGCCACCGAGATACGCTCTCCGGCTCCATTTCCATCTCTGAGCGGAACTGCTTTTTATTCCCCAAGGCGCCTGCGCCTCCCTTTGGTTTCGCTGCATTCCTCGCGGGGCGCACCCGGTGAGGAGGAGCGGCCCGCCCGCCCGCGCGCGCGTGCTAATCACGGCGACCCTCGCATGTGCACTGCTTTGACCCTCCTCTACCCCTCCTCCCCCACTACGAGTTCGCGCTCCGGCTTCCCGCCGCACCACACAACACACCTCCTCCCCTCCCCCCTTTTCCAACCCCCATCCCCCCGCGCCTCTGCCTCCATCGCTGACCTCTCGAGTCCGTTTGATGCGAGTGAGTGGACAAAGAGAGAGGGGGGGAGGTTGTGGGCGGAGGAGGGCAGGGGGAGGGCCGAGAGAAAGGCCGGCTGACTGAGATTGACTCTTTCCTTTTTTTTATATTTTTATTTTCACTTTATGGCCTCGCCTACGGGTCAGTCCGTGGGACCTCCCACGCCGTCCCCGGACCCCCAGGGTGAGTGGGGGGTGCATGGCGTACTCATACCCCCCCTTCTACCTCCTCCTCCTCCGGAATTCCCCGTCCCGAGGAGTGTGCTTGCCAATTCATTTGCAATATCGTAAAATGGACGGCAGTGCCGTATGGTTTGAACCCTCATCTCCTCCTCTCTTTTGATGCGGGCTCTCAATTACGGTCCGGCGACCATCTCACTCCTCCCTCTCTCTTCCGCACCCTCCCCCGAACTCTCCCCTCTCCGACCCCTCCTCCCCTCTAGTGGGCATTTCGAGAATCAAAACCCCTTGGCAGCATCAACCCCTCCGCCCCCCACCCAACCTCCTGTCTCTCTCATTCCTCTCCCCTCGCTAGACGGTGAGGTGCAGTTTGCAAAAGGCAGTCGTCGGAGGGAGGATTGGGTTGGTGCAGTTTGCAAAAGGCAGTCGTCGGAGGGAGGATTGGGGTGGTTGCGAACGCAGGGACGACGGGGAAAATAAAAGTTGTGGATCTCAGAGAAAGGGAGTACTGTTGTTGGTGTCGACCCGGTTGCTTGACTAGGGAGGAAAGAATCGTAAGCCGTTGATGCGCCAAGGGATTATGAACATAGAAATTGCACCATTGTCGCAACATTGGGATTAAAATTCAACTCAATTATGTCCCTAATTCTGTCATATTGCGCTAATCTCAGCCGAATGTCGGGCAGTGCCTTGTTGTTGCCCTTATTTCTCGATCGTTGACCCCATCGGTACCTCAAACCATAGATAGGGATGTCTGCCATGCGCATACTGATTCTCCATCTTTTAGTCCATTCAACATCACTTTCCTCGTCCAAGAGAGTTTTTTTCAATTTTTTAGTTGGCGTAATTAATTTAGCGAAAATTTAATACTATGTTACACTGTTGGCTTAATGCACCCAATATGTGTTGGAAAAAGTTTCATTGATTTTACACCAGCCAAAAGCCATTGAAATTTGAAATATGCTCTCTTTGCTTAAGGAAGAGATATGAATGTAACAAGTGACGCAGTATTGAAATTTAGTTTTCACCTAAACATATCGTCAGCTTTGGCACTCGTGCATGTAATGTTACAGGAGACTAATGGAGAGTCAGATCTTTTTCATATCGTGGCAAAACAAAATCAAATAAATTTAGAATTCCAGTCATTATTCTTACCAAAGTAAACATTAAAACCACCACTGCCATTGCAAGAGAAGACTGTCCACGACGCTAAAATAGCTTTCAGAAATATTAATAATTTTATTGAGTGCATTCCGCACATTGATTGTTTGTGGTGAGTGCTGAGATTGTCCTTTCCCAAAAAAGCAACATGTTCGCAGACAGGTGTGTTAACACTTGTAGTTGACATAATTGGAAGATAAGACGTTCTTTAATGTTAATCAATGCAATGAAATGAATCATTTGTATCCCGAGAGCAATGGGAAATACCCTTTGCAGTATTTTTCGGGTTTATTAGCACCACAAATAGCCAAGTTCTGGGAAAAGTGTGGTAATATTGTTTTTTCTGTGTTCAGGGAATAGTGTGTCAGCATGTACATAAAATTGTACTAGCAATTCGATAGTCAACGGACGAACATCGTACATTTTGTCACTCATTGCTCCGCAAACATCAATGTGTTACGTTTATCATATCTCTAATCCCAGACCTAGTCCCACATGACTTTTTTCTGTTCTTAAATACAGGAAACATCTTCGTGGGAGGCCTTTTCTATCATCATTCGTAGGCCTAGGAGAACGGATTATTTTCGAGGTGCAAGTACGGGTGCTGACACAGTACTGGAGTCCCAAAATTTAACAGATTCAAGTTAACAATAAAACATTCATTTTCAGGTAATAAAAAGGCACGGATAAAAAATATGATCACTCATCATTGAGCAGCTAACACAGTAAAAACGGTGGTATTCGCGACCGAGACTTGATCCCGTCTATTTCAGGTGTCTGGATGCCATCTCTTTCATTGTTGCCATCCTGTCACGA
Source organism: Hetaerina americana (assembly GCF_022747635.1). Classification (NCBI taxonomy): domain Eukaryota; kingdom Metazoa; phylum Arthropoda; class Insecta; order Odonata; family Calopterygidae; genus Hetaerina; species Hetaerina americana. The sequence goes on along the minus strand of NW_027287427.1, from coordinate 83,410,659 downwards.
TTATCAATAAGAATGGCAAAGGATTCTCGTTAAATATTAGTGAGATGTAGATTTAAAAACATATGCTGATGAAAACTAGAAAAAATGGTGTTAATATAGTGATGGTAATAATTTAAGTACAAGGACCATTGCAGAATTCAGGATGAGACAGAAGTAGAACAAAATATAAAATTAAATTTCTCACCAAGAAAGGACCTAATCTGACATTCAAGTGCGACACAAACTGGGAGCCCCTAAACCCGGAAACACAAGACCCGAGGCTATTTGAGACATTATAAAATTATTGGAGATTATGCGATTTTGTTGGAGACACAGCATAAATAATCCAAGCATGTCACTAAATCGTCAGCCAAACAGTTGCGACGAAATGAGAGAAATCCGCTGCCAAAATAAGGGATAAGTTATTTTGCCTAAACCTCACAGCAGTAAGAGTAAAACCGGGAACTATAAGCGAGAAGAGGATGGTAATGTTATCAGCTTTAACAAGGTTAGTATTGATGCGGGTTGAGAGGGAAAGTTGAAGGGGATAAGGGGCATTTTAGGCTGTTACTCCGAAACCGATGTTAAACGTTTCCAAAAGAGTAATTTTTGTTGCTGAAAATTGTTATGGTTGGTTTCCTCTTCGTTGAACTTCCTAGAACTGATAGTAATTCCTGAAATAGTACCGATTCCTCACCTTCTGTCAATTTCATGACCATTGGAATTTTTTTTTATTATTCGTTAAACTAAAATAAAATATCTAATAATTTCTCTTTCTAAGATTTCCAACATGTACCTGACCTGATGTCAAATATTTTAAAAATTGTTGTTTAACTATTAATCTTAAATTAGGAAATAGGTTTAGGTTTTAAATATGGATGTCAAAACGATAAATAGGATTTCTAACTATTATATTCGCATTTTGGTTAAAAGCATTTTCTTTTTATTTTATTAATAAATACAAACAATTAATTAAATTACTACATAGATTACAGCAACAATTATACAGTCGGAGTGTCATAATGAAAAAATCTAAGGGTATGTTTTATTGAATTCTCGTACGATCGTGCAAATACTGAGCGATCATATAGTCATGTGGCCATCAATGTAGCCATAAAATATAATGAAGTCCTTCCATAAACAAATTAATATTATGTTTATACCTTTGATATCTACCTGTAAATCATTCTCGGCTAATCTCTTTGATATGAATAGTTATATGTTTCATCGCGATTGCAATATCGGTTCACGAAAAAGTATTTAATGCAGGAATAGCAGTTTGCTCCGTGAAACATTAAATTATGAGTTACCGATGACAGCAAAATGTTCCTCAATTGAAATAAAGGTATTTCCATAAAGCTAATGAACAAATCCGTCCTTATTTTTCTAGATCCATTGCTAAAATTTTTCAATGTTATGAATCCTAAAAATAAAGCCGATAGTATTATCAGAAAAATTTTAAAATATCAATGTGATAACATTAACTTTCGTTACGATTAAAAAATCGGGCACAGAAAAAGGCGGGCACAAAATCTGTTGTAAACTCAGTGTAGGTATTCAATACCATGATTTATAAAAACGGTTGAGCGTTTGATATTTTTGGTTAGGTCAAGTAAAATTATTGAAAAAATAATACTGCCTGGAGACGTTCCATTTATCATTTAAATAAATCATTTTATTTGAAATCCAATCATTTGAGGAATTAAAATTTCTTTTCGTCAAACAAAATGAATTGAAATAAAGGAATATGATTAATTAAATACAATTTTGATGCCATCAAGGGAATGAGTTGTTTCAAACGTTATTCAGGACGATTTTGAAATAACGACATTTTACGAAATACATTGAACGAAAAGCCAAAATAGCGAGATATTTGATTCCAAAGGTAATTAAAACTTGTCAGACAGAAGTTCATTTTTACGTATTCGAGGACAGCTCTGTGTATTCTATAAACTAATAAAAATGGTAGTGACATGGATTCATTTCACACATATTTTGTATTTTATGTAATTAACATTTATAGTGTATTATTTAGATTATTTACCCACCGCCAGCGTCAATAAAAACGTTTATCGTTAGATTTAAACAATAGTGCAATAATTTTTATGAATGAGTGAACACACTGCAGGCATGGAAGCATTTAGCATTTTCTTTGCAATAGGAATGCTCACAAGATGATGATATCAGCTTTAAATTAATGAAAACTTTATTCCATAAAGTATTGGATATTTGATGGGGCGAAGAATTTTATGAACTTTTCGGATTGTCCAGACTCATTTCTGTCTCTCTTTACTACAATCACTTTACTACAAGTACTTAAAAACGCGTAACGCGTACGTATCGAGGCGATAAAATTTAAGGCAACTTCTCTTTACGGAGGTCAAAATGTATTCTTTCTTTCCCAATATTTGCGTTTTTTTCCCGATCACAAAATAAAAAAATATTCTTTTATAAGAATGAAACATTCGCGGAGTTTGTCTCAATTTGGGTTCTCTGTTGCTATAAAAGCTTCCCTCGGAGCTTCTGGAGAGGTTATAAGTTTTCCGTCTTTTTCCCTCGCATACACCAGCTTCACCCCTTCCTACTCCCCCTCTCACCCTTCCCCGATAACGCCTTACATATGACCCAAAAGGGAAGGAAAAAATGTGTTCCAGGAACTTTTGTATCCCATTTCAAAATGACTCTTTTATATGCTCCCTTCCAAAAAAATGTGACTCTTTTCCCTTAAAAACTTTGGGCAATATATTTAAATTGATACGTGGTTGATGGCTAATTTGTGTAAATGGTCCCTGGGGTAGAGCGACACGATTTAGAGAAGAGAAAATCACGTTTTCAGAGTTTTTTTTAAAAAATACATTTTCATAATTAATTTTCTTCTTTTCTCCTACATAATAGGGAGGAATAAGCCGCAATGAATCTTACCATAACTCTGCAGTCCTTGCGAGGAGTATTATTTGTATTTCTTCTCCGGCTTATTTATGACCAACTATTTCCTTCAACTTCGAGAAGCTGATGATGTTTTTGAACATGACATAAAGACCTACCACAGAATATCTGTGATCTAAAGGGAAGGCACTAATGCTTCAATCACCCGCTCATTGAATTTTCCCGAAGGAAGCTTAGATGTCCTAGTTCTCCAACTTAATTCCTCACGAACACAAAATTCAACCCAATTTTTTTCTGAATTGATGAGAATAAATCCAGCCCAATTTAAGGTAACTAAAAGCCGTGTGAAGTTCAAGGGTGTGGGATAATTCCCTCCCCTAAGCCATCACATTCATTCCGGATAGAAAATCAAATCATTCTGATATTTATGTGGAGATATGAAATGGCATCAATGTGTTGATATATTTTTCGTTCTGAGATTATACCTGAGGTTTTTGTTGATATTTAACTTTTAAAAACATTAAAGGAGAATTCGTCAGAGAATGGGTTTACAAATTGTTATCATGCGAAATCATAATCATATTATAAACTAATTAAGGAGGTCAGTAGCAAATTTTTAAAACAGTGAATGAGCCCATTGATTTTTGAAATACTGTCTTGGAGAAACTGCATTCGTTTTACGTATTGAGCCTGAGATATTTTAATAATCGGCCGGTGATTTCTCGTTTCCATTTTCATTAGGCGACAAATATATAACAAAATGTTGTGATGGTCACGTGTCCAAGTTAGACAGTGCAACCCTTTCTATCTCCATATCAGCAAAATACCCGGAAAGGAGGCGTGGTCTGGTGTCAGTGTCCCTTTTTTCCCCTTCATTAATTATGTGTTTATTCCTTCATAACTTCTTCCTGCCGTCATGCTGTCTAGATAAACCTGCTCTCTTTCTTTCTCTATTTTGCTTATATTACCAAATTCTTAGAACTATGCTGTAACACCTTTAACAGAGAAGGCTGTGGATTTCAAAATTGATAGAGAAACCATTCGAATCCTTGTTTCATTGCATAATTGGGATATGAAAATGGGATAGTAATTGTTCAAATATGTCAGACAAGCAATCATTGTCAGCAATCAATTACCAGGATGAGTAAATTCTGGCATATATGCTAATGTAGTTTAGCGCATAATTTTCTTCGTTCACGAATATAAAATGGTTGGGTTGATTTGGTTAACCTAAGCGCAAACTTTCACTGAATTATATTAAAACTTTCATTGCCTTTGTAATAATTAGGTACACATTCTACCTTAGAATAGAGTGCATACAATCCTTTATAATTGCTTAATCACTTCATGACAGCAGTGAACGCGTACCCATAGACATCTTACATTTTAGATCTTCTGACGCCTTTTCATTTTAGATATAACGACTCGCTCTTTGTATCCTCAAGCGATTAAAAAAGTACCTAATCCTTTTATCACTCCGTCAACAGGCAAATCATTCGTCTGACGAGTAAATTATTCTGGAGAAGTTCATTGATTGGTGATGCGTCGGATTTCCATCGCTCAGAGGGGATGGAGTGAGGAGAAAGTGAGCAGCCATCTGGTGGTGTTCGCCCGAGGTTGTCGGAATCATAGGTTCCTTTATACGTATTTCCACTCAGTGGCGTCTTCGGAAGGAAACACCTGCATATTTTCTCGGCGTCGTGGGTTGGCTAGGTACGGAGAGCAAATGAGATTTTCAGCGGCATTGACTCCTGCTTATGGCGGATGCGAGAGCCACCGATCGGGAGGGAAGGCGATGAGGGCCAACCTCCACCCTAAGAGGGCTTGAAAAGAGCTCGGGGGGGGCAGAGGGGTTGGTAGGGTGAGGGCACCAAAGCATTGATCAGTGCGCACACACGGGCGGTCGTCGGGAGGGAATAACGAATCGCTCCGCGCCTTCGCTCGCTGGAGGGGGAGAGAGGAATTATTCTACGCCGCGGAAATATGCAAGCCACAGAAATGTGGGTTGAGCGAGAGGGAGGAGTGAAGAGGTTAATCTGAGGAGGGATTTAAATAAGCAAAGGAACAGAGTTTCAGAGAGGAGCATAGTGTTTTCTGTAAATTTGGATAAGAGTCGACCCTGCGATGGTTGAAACGTAAGTTGATTTGTTTGCGTGGATCCCATGCCAAAATAAAGAAGAGCAACGAGTAAGAAAGGGTTATGATTTAATAATAAGAAACAAGTAAGAAAATTTAATTTATTAATTTACACTTATTTAAATACTGCGAAGTCTTCCACTTTAAGCAATGGGACGTCAGCATGAAATATCTTGAAGACAAACAAAACCTCCCGGGACTTCGGTGGATGAAAACCGAACAAGGCTGTGAAGGAAACCATAACCTCATGCCAGCAATCGAGGATGCTATCCCGTCAGCACCGAGGCGGGTAAAATTGAGTTGGTTTTTCAACTATTCCCCTCCTCTTTTCTCGTGATGATTACCAAGGTGAATGTAGCTGAGAAAATAATAAAATTAGCGCGCTTCAGCAGTGATAAATCCGGACCTGGAGTTTTTGCATTATTTTTCATTTTTCAGTGAGGATGAGACAATCCCTTTCACATTTCATGCTCGTGACTGCCTTTCATTAGCCGATTTCGTGAGTTTTTACCTTTGGAATATTCGCTAAAACCCACAAAATAATACGATTCTCTATTAGCTCATCCCATTCAAAACAGCGCTGTTATAATTATTTTATTCATTTAATTCTGAGCTCTAAATCATTAAAAAGCGTAGAACCGTGAAAGAAGATGCCTAATTCCAGTAAGTTTGCTTAAAGAAGTGCTCGTAAGACGGACGAGTCAAAATTGAGGAATAATTGGAAGAATGAAATCTTCCGTTTTATTTATGTAAAATCTTGAATCAGCCAAAATTTTTGACATTTTTTCAAATCAAGAATTTTTTCAACGTGAACTCATAACCTAGATATAAATATTTCAAGCTTGTTAAAATGGGGTTCATTGCTACTCACATGAATAGTATTCTATACTCAAAGCTAGTGGGAGATAACATTAAATGGGGATACAATTTTGCAGCCACTTATGATCATCGAAATTCTAAAGGATACTTAAATTCAGTACTTTGGGTCATACGATAGAAGAAAAATGCCAATTTACATAGATCCACCTTAAAATTGTCCGCCATATATGTTTTTACGAAAGGTTTGGATTGTTCTTTGGCAAACTGCAAACATCTTCTTCAAATAAATTTATAAAATACATTTCTTAGTCATGAGGGTAGAATGTTCTCTTTTATCATAACAGTTAGTCGAGTATATTTTGTAAACTTCAAAGTTTTCCTATGGACCGTCTTTAGACCATATAAAGCTGCCTGAATATATGAATAAAATCTTAAACTTAACAATGAAGGAAGTAAATACATGATATTGTAACTAATATTTACTTTTTGTATACATCGGATAATCCCCGTTTCACAATTTATTTTGTGCAATTTTCCGTACCTCTTTAAAAAATTATTGCCATAGAAAAACGAATTCAAAAGAAAATATAATTAAAGATGATTGTACAGAAAAACATTTTCCACATTATTACATCAATTTTGTCAGGTCATATCAAAAGAACTCTTTCGTTGACTGATTAATAATGGATTTTTCAAACATGTACACTCAAGTTATTGGTCCCCGTGAATAAAATGGCTGGATCAAATCCAATGTAATTTTGAATAACTATTTTCCTTGTTTTTATGTGCGATAATTGATTGGAAAGAAAATTGACGTAGAACTCTTCTATTTTGTGTTTTGCAGAGTTGAAAAAAAAATGGGCGTCTATCCGCCTCTCAGAGCCGCGGTGCAAGTTTAGGATCATATAAAATCTTATTGGCTCTTTTAAACTCCTAAAAATCTTGAAATTAGGCAGAAAAACGTGTTGAATGCAAAGAAACGGACCGTATGAATTTTTGGATATCATTCAAAAGAGCAAACACGCAATAACGAGAGGAGATACTGGGAGCTTAATGCGCGCGATAATGATTGGTAGCATCACATGCCGACATCAAGATTTTTGAGAGTGAAAAGAAAGCTTTTTGGCTTCTCTTCACCCCGGCTATCTTCCCCCCCTTTCTGTGAAAAAGTGCACATTTATATGAAATTACTTCACGATCAAACGTCCCGGAAAAATATTTTTATTTACTACATATATTAGGATGTTACAAGCAAAAAAGATTTATTTCCCTCCTACTAAAAGAGACGAGAAAAGGTTATTTAACAACTTCTCATCCTAGTATATAATATTTTCATTTAAAAATTCTGACAACACTTAGAAGATTTAATCATTGGTTTAGGTTTTAATAAAATTGCACCACCGCCAGGGGAAGTAGGAAACGGTGACTAACTAGAGGAATTTCATCTAATTATTTTTACAGCAAACTAACGTGAATAGAAAAATATACTTGTCAATATAAATAGAATTAATATTTACCATGGCGTTTTCATTCTGGAGGAGTTACTTTTTCAATTAAATATTAATTTTATGTTAGCTCATTTTATGGCCATCAGTGAGAATGCAAAAATTCAACCTTTTTAAAACTATGAATGAATTGAAGCCTTCTCCTAACAAGAAGTTCGTAAATATTTTCCTTTGATATATGTAATGGTTTTATAAAATTATTATCATATCCTGTACTTATGGATGACAAATATGGACAAACAAAAGGAAATATACTATTTAGGGCAAACATTTACTATATGTCGATAGAAGTGCCCTTCACAAATATGTGTTTATGAGTAAAGACCAGTGAAAATTAAATGGTTGCCTACAAAAGGAAGTAATTAAACTGTCAAATTGGAGATGTATATACAAAACAGTTCCCATGACTGTAACGTGTCATTGACGCACAAAAATTAGGAAACAAGCGTTTACACGTCCTAGGTTTCCGTTTTTGATTTCTGGTGGTCTACAGGACACAAAGGAATATAGCTTCTTACCGGGAAGTCAAACTTTGGGAACTCCTGTGCAATACTTCGTCGTTTCTGCCCTGCCTCTGTGCGTCGCTCAGCTCACGGAGATGAATCATGCACGCAATACTTATTCCATTCGACGGGGTGCTTAGTCACGAATCTTGCACCAATACATTGAGTGGTCACCCATCTGCTGAGTAGAGCCATGCCTTTTGAGATTATCTGCGCGTCTCTCTCGGCTCGGGACCCGCGTCACCGCCTCCACTCCATCCCCTTGAAAGGCCTCCATCCCCCGCCCACCCCTCCCCCACCCGAATGCGTGCTTGTCGCAGTGATGGATCCCCTATCCCCCTCCTCCTACCTGACCCACCCCTTTCCCTCGCTTCCCCCCTCCCTGCCCCCCCCCAAGGGGGCCGAGGGAGCTAGAGTGGCGTTTTGGAACTGCAACCACGATGCGCCTATGGGGATCGGGTGGACGGGCGGGAGGGATGAATCAGCGGAGGACGACGGCGACGGGAAAAGTAGAGGAGGTCAGTGGCGTCTGGAAGGGGGTGGCGCTAGGGGGCGCGGCGGTGAGGTTTGCGGGAGGAGTCGAGGGGTCGACCTGGAAAGGGACGGCCGTGCAGACCTATCCGACTTAATTAGTGGTCTCGCCAGATGTGGGAGTCTAGAGGGGGAACCAAGGCGATGGGGAATCAGGTGGGGAGGGGCCGAGAGGGCACAAGGGGCGTGATGGGAGGGAGATGTGGTGGGCAGTGTGCGGAGTCGGGTCCACATGTGGGCGAAGAAGTTGTGCGTTGGGTTGCAGGGCGGTGACGCCCGAAATACGCGCGCAAGTTTATGACGGATCGACATGACGCAGATCAGGAGCTTCGAATTCTATTGTGGTTCCGTATTCCGAGGAATAAAAAAATGCCGATATTGTGCCAATAAAACTCATACCCTCTGAGGCATATTAGGAAGAAAAGGTTTTTTTGATTTCACTCCCAACCCTGGCTAAAAATGGTCCCATTTTTTATTATACCGCAAGCGTTATCCGCTCTTGGTGAAATATCACGGTTTCCGCGGACTGACCAGAATGGCAGGTGATCAGGGATGGGTTTTCGTGTGTAACTTCATTAGATGTGCAACGCAGAGCTGGAATTTCATGATTATTTTCATGGATTGAAATTTCCTCCCAACTCATTGATTTCCAGTAAAATAATAAATGAAAAGTGCCAACGACATACTGACAATATTCGTTATATATAAACTTAACGGAATTATTATAAAAAGATTTGGTCAGCTAAAGATGAAGTTAGAATTACTTTAAACTGTAAGAATCATTCAACCGACCCAAGAGCAATATTTATTAAATGTTGAAATACAAGAAATTAGAAAAGAAATATTTGGTGGTTTAAGGATGTTAACATGATGCAATGATTACAATGGAGAACTGCATCAAGGAAAATTATGGATAGACTCAAAGTAATTGTAACGTGATCTTATATATTTTCAATAATTTCGAAATATTTATATAAGTGGAAAAACATATTCAGTAATTACACTATTAAGTTGGTATAAGAATGGAATATAATAAGTACTCTATTTTCTCTTATTTAATTATTTATAAGCGAGCAGTTTTCATTCAGGTGTTGCTCAAGAAAACGTTTTCGGGGCCCTCCATAGCTTTTTAATGGTACATAATTAAAGTTACCAGTTTCATTTACCGAGCTTACAACACTTTACAAAAACGCATTGCATAATTCACGCACCCTACTAATCATATAATACACGAATATCGTGGGGATCGGGATTGTGCGGTGGATAACGTACTTCCCAGAGGTCCCGGGTGCGGCAGATAATTTTCAGTGGTATCCCGATCCCTTCTTGAGGTACTTTATGAAGAACACTTTGAGTTAGTACACCGTCTATCTGATGGGACGTTAAGCTACGAACCCCTTGGCGCCTTTCCTTAAGAGTGGGCTAATACCGTCGCTGGGTTTCTCTCCACCCTAATCCTTTCCTGTCCATCCGTAATGGCCTCAGCTGTCGGTCACCTCCCCTCAAACTACTACTACCAATATCGCACATTGGCACTCACTAGACGTCTTCATTAAGTAGGGAACATATTAAAAAAATACTACTTCTTCAAAAATATTTTCATCATCTTTCATTTGCATTCAAATATTTTTCCATACATTTGCTATACTGAGTAATTATTCATAATATGCTCTATTTTAATCTACTGAAAATAAAATATAAAGCCAAGCGTAATGCAATGAATTGCTTTCCTTTTCTACTGGTTTTTAAATAAAGCTTTAATAAATCTAATAAAATATAGAAATGATTCAATTATCGCAAGCAAATTTTCAAATTCAATGTGGAATACCAAGTAAAATCTCACCTAAGTTACATATTGGAAATGGTACAAGGTAAATATCCGGACTACAGCTCAGCAGAAAAAACGAGTAGTAATCAAACAAAACATTCCGTAAAAAAGCATAAGTGCAGAAAGCTAGAAAACAGAAATGCATTTCAGAATCGAGATGGGTGAGGACAGATAAGGGCGATGAGCACAGTTTATGGATCAAAATTGTTAAGAAAACTCTTCCGCGATATGCCTGAAGCATGCTCATCCTGATGTGCATTGATGAATAACCCTTGAAATTCATTATCTAGGGAATATTAAGGTAAGCTGCGCTGTTTATAAAAAAAGGATTAGGATAATAGAATCATGCATCAATACAATGGCATGGGAAACTCTTTTTAGAGGTCTCGTGCGAAAGAGGATGCCCGTTAATCTTAAGGTCACTTGGTATAGCGCAGGTCGTGACATATGCATAGAGAAGAATGTTGGGCCACGAAAATGTGGCTAACACAACAAATCTAGGCGCAGGTTACTCAGGATAATGTTTGCGGGTACGAAGTTCAATGAGATAAGTCGTATACTAGAGGGTAGAATAAGGAATAATGTTAACATTGTTATGCTCGAATGCCACCACGTCACAGCTGAAACTTCGCAATTTGTTAGAGGGCAGGAGTGTGCCAGCGTCAAAGAGCACAATAAAACAAATCATCCTTACGTGGTTTGGTTGTTATGAACGGTTACCAATCGAATGTGTTAGAAAGAAAGTGGATCGGGTACAGCTTATATGATGAAGGAGAATAGAGGAACCCACTGCTAGATGGAGATATTTAGTGCAATTAGTTATGAAAGATTGTCGTTTGGTCCCAAAGGAAGCTTTGGTTAGGAGAAAATTGATTATTTAAATTAAGTGTATCACTCATTTGATTTTTCATGAGATACATTTTATTTTTCCAGCGCCAGGTTCCGTTTTGTCGCACCGTCATCAGGTACATAAACAGGCATTATAAGGACTTTATATAGATTGTTACAAAAGGAGGGATTTATTTGAAAATTGATTAGACTGGCAATCAGAGCATTAGTATGGAAAGAAAAACGAAGTAGAAAAAGGTCCAGAAGTAAGTATCTCCTGGCTATGATACAGTTTGATCTTTGTTCTTAAAGGTGAAGTTGTATTCAGTTGTCTTCTTCCAATTCCAATGAGTTATTTCTTGTCCAGCTGGTCGACTACTTTATTTTTACTTTTAATTTCTTTGAATTGTTAAGAGTTCATCCTGAAGAATGTATTGTTGAACCACTCTACCTATCATCATAGTTACTTTCATGTTTCTTCATTTTTAGGAAAGAAAAGTAGACATTTTTTAGCGATGAAAGTTGAAAATAAACTTATTTATGCACGAAATATCGCGTTACAGCTTGAATTAAAACTAGAAGTTTAAAAAATACTGTTTCCATTTGTTCACAGAAATGAAAACGTTTTCCTTGTCGCATTTCCGAACGATTAGATTTTCATCACTTATGTATCTATAAATGTAGTCATATTCCAGACTACGGTTAGGTCCCTTTGGTCCACGCCACCTGAGCAGATGATATTTATATTGTGCATGCATCGGCACCGCGAAGTTTTGCCAACTGGGATGTGAAAGGATGAGATGGCTCTCAATCTTAAATTTCAGGTGCACAGTTCAACAAAAGTTTTTTTCGGCCAATTCTTAAGAGTTTAAGTCATTATTACGACTACAGTTGGCTCACATCAAACAGAGAATGACTTAAATATGTAACATGAGGGCAAGAGTAAATAACGATACTTTAGAAACTCTATTATTATTTTAATTAATAGTGTGTTTTAAATAATACTAATCAGGACGGAGTAACATTTTGGACGAGCAGGCTCTAAATTCAGTTGCACAATAATGTCCATCTGTTATGTATGTTCTTATTATTTTTCGATGGAGAAGTAAGTTAGCGCTGGGTTATTTTATTTAAAAGAAATCGGAACCAAGAGAATTGCATTTACGAGCAGTAGTAAGGTACGAAGAAGAAGATATTCATAGATATTCAGATACTGCAAAAATCTCCAATAAATACTACCTTGATCAAAAAGTTCCCGGAATAACCACCGTGTGGCGCTCCCATCGTTCCGATTTGAGTTCTGTTTTTTTTGTTAAATTGGTACATCTGTTGTTGATATTCCCTTTAAATCTTAGTGTCATAACTTGACATTTGCAAAAGGAGGAAGTAATGGAAAAATCGCAGGAAGCACTGATGGACATACCGAAAACCGACCGTAACTTTTGCAAATGTCAAGTTATGACACTAAGATTTAAAGGGAATATCAACAACAGATGTACCAATTTAACAAAAAAAACAGAACTCAAATCGGAACGATGGGAGCGCCACACGGTGGTTATTCCGGGAACTTTTTGATCAAGATAGTAGCCCGCAAAAATCATAAAAAAAGCCAACATCACTTCGCCAAATCATTGCTTAAGTAGGAAAAGGTTGTATTCAACCGAATCTTGGAGTGGAGATTGTGAGACAAGGAGAGAACGAAAATGGTATTCACGGAGGAAAAAAAAACACCTGGTCAAAAAGAGGATTTCAGGGTAACTACTACAAAATTATTCGCAACCTAAAATAGACTAAGCACTTTCTTACTTATGACCTAATTGAAAAACTCTCTGCAGGAAGTATTCTAGTAGCAGTATAGGATTGAGTAATAGCAACAAAAATCTACAGGGAGCAAAGTATGAAAGATAATATACAAATACATAGATGCGTTAAATGCCACCTTTTTAGAGAAACTATAACAGCTGGCTGCAAAATTCTTGGCGGAATAGAATACATCTAGATAACAAACCAGCAGCAAAGATTTTACGCCAAGAAGCAGGAGGCAAATATCAAGTGATTAAAACATGCAATACAATTTTCGCGCTACGAGTAAATTCTCAAAATTGAATTAAGCAGACTATATTGGGACGTAAATTCACGTCTTGATAAAACAATGATGAGAAAATACCAGTAACTACAAGTGAAAACTTGGTTAACATAAATAGCACGAATGAAATGCACAGTATGAGTGTAAAAAATTAGTAAAAATTCCTTAAATTTTCATGCTACTTTCTTTTACTTAGTAATCTGCACTACTTAGAAAATTACACTTGTGCGTAGTGATGTTTGCCTGGTGGAAACTCCCCGATTTTATTCCACACCATCGCATTGCTCACTTGCCACACAACGTGTTTAATTAAATAATTAAGCCACATCAATAAACACACGCACGTGTAAGCAGGCTCCGAAATGCAATCAAAACATCAATGATAATGTGATATCATCAGGAATGTAAATAAATAAATCAAGTTATAAATGTATTATCAGAGTGACAATGGCTAACAGGGGCCCCCGTGACGGAAAGAGAGGGAGAGAGCGACAGTGTTTGGGAAAGAGGGTGTACGGAGGGGGGTGTACCGGTTAATGTGGGGGTGGGACGGATCGAGAGTGGGCGAGGAAATTGCATGGTTTCAATTTTAGGGGCGGACGAGAGAGAAGGAGGAAGACTCGACCGCCACCGGCCTGAGGCTTAGGGTTACGCCAAAAAGCGCGGAAGCAGTGTGTTTCGTGGATGCAATGCCGCCGCCTTCTCCTCCTCCACACCCCCGCTGCCGTCTCACCCCCACCGCACACGCCTCCCTCGACGTCGAGGGACATCGTTTGCGGTTTAGCGAGGAGCCTGGGGGCCCAGGATGCGGTGCATAGGAAGGCGGTGGTTGGGGCGGGACGGTAAAGGCGCTGGTAAGGAGATGACGGTGGGGGGAGGGGGGAAAGGGGATGGAAAAAAAGACCGATTGGAAATTGAAGGCATTCCAACGCCTCCGTCATTGTGGGTGGGATGCTGCAAAGCAATTTCGTTGCGGCCAGGATAGGAAAGGAGGAACTTTTCAATTTTTTTGCAAATAGGCGCGCATTTATTTTAAACTCAATGGAGACAGTATGCCAATACCACCCTGCAAGAATGAGTGAGCTATGATCTACAGGTATGTGATTACAAATGCTGTACGTTTTAATAACATGTTCAATATTTACGGTTGACCGAACATTTTGAAAACCACGTTTGGTGTAAAAGAAATTTTTTGCTTTTATAATTATACTGAATGCCATTTCATTGATAACTTGGTAGGCTAAAAAGATTTATTTATACCTAGGCTTTATTCATTTTTTTCACTAAAAGATATTTAAGGATTTCTAACGCATGAATTTAAGATCAAATTAGCCTAAATATCGTCAAAATGTAAAGTAACTCCCATTTTATACCCTAGTGAGAGAGTACACCTAAAATGCTAAAAAATACTCAATTTAAACGATCCAGGTTGGAGATATAACTAAATACAATCTCGTCCGAACTGTATCGTTTTTCTTGGTCATATTTCTTTCTTGGTTTCTTAAGGGACATACCTTAGCTGCGATAATGATGATACACTAACTTCATGCACTATAATTGGGATCTGCATCTGCTTTTTCTCATTAAGAGAATAACAATCCTGAAAAATGAAATTTGTAATGATAGACCAATTTTCCCAGAAGAGTGTGAAGATATGTTGGTTGCCAACAAAGATGAACTGACAACGTCCTTCTCTTGGAAATAAATCAGAGATCTAAGAGTGTAAAATAATCACGACAAAATAGTGTTTTTTGCGTATTCATTTAAATATTTTTCTGTTGGAAAAAGGTGTCATATGTCATACGGAACTGAATGTTATGCCATTGGTGAAAGCTAAATCCACTCGACAACCACACATCGAACAATAGTCTTGGGGATAATATATCGTAGAACCTTTTTTATAAATTAAATATTAGCAGCAGATTAGCAGATTAAGAGTAGTTTTCTGATGCCGAAATTAATTTTTATTAAGAATATGCAAATGTTTTATATATGTGACGTATTTTCAAATAAGGCTATCATTTAATTTTTTTCCTCCAGCTATTTTCATGCATGTTTATGACCAATGGGGGGTCAAATATTAAACATAAAACCTGAATTACGGAATTAATTAAACACAGTACTAAATTGTAATATTTTGGGTTAATAAACAGGACACAAAATAAGTAAGGGCCATATTTTTGTCCTTGGATGTTTTTTATCCCTAAGGTATGGTGGATAGAATATGGAGATTAGAAATAATGAATTTTAAAAACAATACTAAAGAAATGCTTTGAGGAACTAAAACAAGTTTTCCCATTTATCATGGGTTATATTTTACTTCATCCACCAAAAGGTGGTAATAATTTCATTTGCAGTGCAACCAACGAGCAAAATCACTTCAATTTGGAGGTAGATCTCTGAGCGTATTTGCTAAGGGGGTTTTTCCAAGATTGCATACCAGAGCTAGCAGCATTTTGCCTACCAACTACACGTAGGATAGTGGGACTAAAGTTATCGCGAAACGCTAGATACATTAAGCTATTCCTAAAAATCTCAATATGAGATGGAGTTATGAGACAAGCATGCGAAGGATAGGAAAAAGTAAATTTGTAAAATAAGCATTATTTTTTGCTTACCTTACTTACTATGGGAACAATGCTTCAAAGAATAAAATAAAGAATAATTGATGTTAAACTAATTCCAGTTGTCAAAGCAGAATGTCGTGGTTTACTTATGTGTAATGAATTGAATTTAAAAGGCTTTTTCATCATATTTTATAGTACTTCCTTAAATTATATAGGTAACTCAAGCAACAAATGTTGACTGTTTTTCCTCCTATAATAATCTTTCATTTCGTTCATTTTAAGTGATTGATTGCTCATAGTTTCAATAAAATATCCCAATCTATACGCAAGATATTGGTTATTCTACCTTAATACTGATATACTCATGTGATTAATACAATATTCTCACTGTATGCTTTTTACATCAATTGTGAGAACCAATGTATCCGAGAGTGTGAATGAATTACTAATAACCTGCCTTCAGGTGAACAACCTAAGTGGACTTTTACGCCATTGCTAACTAAGCCTCACTCCAATCTTCCTCTCCTGCACACTGGACTTGAGAGTACGCCGCAATTCAGATGGCGTTGTACACTCTCTCTTCTTCAAAAAATATATTTTTGGACCTATTAAATCAACTTTTGAATCAATTTTATGTGATTTAAGATATAATTGATTCAAATTCAGTCCATTAGTACGAAAATGTAACGGATATTTCAAAGTACTCGATTCTAACCACAGTATTAGATGAATTACAATTCGAACTAGCTGAATCGCATGCTAAAAATGGAAAATATGTTTTTTGGGGTATTTTCAATCATCCCAGGAGCCTAGAGTAATAATTTCGACATTACATTTTTAATCGTCGATTGATTCTTGGTGTTGTATGCGTAGCAAAGTGAACGCGAAAATACGTTAAGCAATGCAAACGGGACGATGGCGTCGAGGATCTTCTTTCATTTCAGGAGGGACACAGATACGCTGGGTGCGAGAGCGAAGAAAAAATCGACAAATTTCATCCCGTCGATGCGAGCGGCAAATCCCGCCCACTCCCCATCTCATTCTGCTTGATCCGGATCACGCGAGATGGCCGTCGCCACCGAATCCCCGCCGCCAGCCGCCTTTGTCCATTCCCACCCACCTCTTCCAACCCAACCTCCCGCCCGCTTCACCCGCCACCAGCGGTCGCAATCGCCTCCATCCCCCGTTGCCGAGCGAATCAACCCCTCACCCTCCACCCGGGGTGCTCGAGGTTCCGCTCGCCGGGAGGAAGGGGTCGGGAGAGAAGCGGGCAGGCCCGCATCCCCCAACAAACACACATCCCGACTCCCACGCTCCATAAAAAGGGCACTCAACCCTTAGCCCTTTAGTCCACTCCCACCCTCTCTCCTGCCTAATACTCGACTCCCCCCACCATCACCTTTCACCCTCCCAACCCGCTCCTCCACTGATGCCTGGACGGTCAGGGACTCTAAATTTCCTGACCGACCCTCCCTCGTCCAGCACCGCCATTCGCCTCCCCGATTCATTCCCACGCCGGTTTTAAGTTTATCAGTCATGAGCACTTATCCCGCGCGATGCTGCTTTCGCAGTCCCCCCCCCCCCCGGCCATCCTCTCCTGACCTGCCCACGCTGCACCGCTTCCACCGTTACCACAGCCTCTGTTTCCACCCCGGAAGTTTCCCCGCACCACCCCCCCCACCTCCGCCCTCCCCGCGTATTGCTTGCATCCATTGGGCGAATGTATCCGCCTTATTATTCTTGCAGCCCTTGAGTAGGAAAATCTCATTAGCCCCGCGTCCACAAAGCTTCGCGCTGAAATATCAACTGTGCCCGCTGGGGAGGATGAAAGTGATATTAGGAGCGAAATTACGTAGAAAAGAAATATTTGCTGGTGAGGAATGGACATCAGTCTTGACCTAGCCTGAGATTCAATTATGCGGCCATACGTTTCGCGTGTTTTTAATTATACTATCATCTCCATGATTTTTGACATCACGGAAAAAATCAATTACGAAAAAATTAGTACTATATCTCTCTAAGGAGTAACAAGAAACGTAATTTTTACCTAAGAATTTATGTGGTGAATGAGGAAATTATTTTGAAAAACATTGGGGGAGATTGTCGCCTCAGAGTACCTAGCGTTTCCCATGTTAATTCTTGGGTATTTTAGCTGCCGTCACAGAGTATACATCACTTACTAATTTTTAAATATCCTCCTCTTGACTGTTTTATAAATTTTATACAGTTTTCACTTTTCATAAAAGAATATTTTAAAATTTCTTGACTGTTTTCCTAGACCTGTAAAATCTTTACGGCATAGTAGTACTTCACCTTGTGAAATCTCTCTCAAATATACCATTGAATACATAGGCAGCACAAACTTTTCAACTTGAATGGAGGAATACTATAGCATCAAACGACGTGTGTATTGTGCTGTTTTTAATTTCAAATTAGATCGTTTTTATCACGAGTGCAAATTAATTCTGACTTACAGTTCGTCTAGCTTTCAAATTTCTGGCGCTAATTCAATTACAATTTGCTATGCAAATCAACTTAAAATTCATCAGCGGTATACGGAGCAGTGAGTCCAAGTATTCCCTGTCTTTCTTAATTGCTGGTGATCTGATCCAATTTCTTAGGTAACAATATTGTTCCACCTGTCCCTTTCCTTCAGAATTTGAATTGGAAAACCATCTTAATTACTTTCGTGACATATTTAAATAACCTTAATAATATCCTCATCTTCTTTATTTTAATCATAATTTTTAATATTTTTCATTCCACGCCTTCTCACAGTTGTCTAAAATTGACACGATACATAGGTTTTCAAAATGGTTATGCCACCCTTCGGGATCGTAGTTGGATGTTACTGAAATTTAAGAAAACACAGAATTCGTCCACGGAAACATGAATTGTAAAAATAAATTCGGCTCATTCCTAGGAATAATCTTTCTTCAATTGTTAGTATATGTTAGGAGGCACAAATAAGGGAATACAATTTTCCCACTCCGATTGCGTTCATTGATACGGAATCGATATTAGCATGTGGTGAGGTATACTATAGAGCTTGCAATACATTTTTTGGTGGAAGACCGAGGATAAGAATAGTATCACCCTTCATTGTAACAAGCCAACATTTATTTCGCCATGCCTCCGGTATAAGTTGGCTGGGAGATATGTGACCAGTTCGTTAAACTTAAGTGGTCTCAATCGGAAATGCACTCACTTCGCTCTAAAGGTCGGTTCTCCTCGATCTCCGAGATGCCGTCCAAGCCACCGACCGGCACTCCGCCCTTCGCGACCCACTCACCAATTGCGCAGTATCCGTACGCTTTTCCCGCAGCCTGCGAATGATCACCACAAACACTCGCCCACCTCGATCTCACTTCCCCTCCCTCCCAAACCCCTCCCACCCATCCCCCTCTCCTCATCTACCCAGGGGCATTCCATCCCTCTCCACCAACATCAAGCCGCGGATCCGAGGGATATTTTTTTGAGAATATAAAGGGGTTGAACTAAGTGACGAAATTTCATTTTCGGGATTCCTTTCCTGTTTTCATTTTTAAATCAAAAAATCGTCAAATCGTCGGATTACGTGAAAATGGATAAGAAAAGGTTTGTGTACGCTTTGAGTGGCGAAGATACGATAATCTTTCGAGTCTGAAGCAACGTTTGTATTATATTTTCGGATGTGCTGAACCTTTGCATTCAGAGCAGGTTGAGGTGAGTATTCCCTTGATGTACAAATGCGACGACCGCGCCTCTGAAAGAGCTGGGAAACTAAGCCATTTGTAAATTATTAGTCTCACGAGTCTTTAGTATGGGACGTGGAATATAATACCAATGCACAAGCCCACTTTCCTGCATTGAGTCCGGATTAAGGATGTATCTCCTTAAATACTGAAAGAAAAAAGTTATTACGAAAATTATATGCACTCAGAGGTTTTAGTAATATTTTGGACGCTTATACGAATTTAAGCACTGTTGAGGTGTTTACTTTATCAAAGGGAAGCTTTAAAATATAGGAATGAAGCCCAACCGGTGGAGGCCGTTTAGACGAGAGTTGATGAAGTTTGTAATAAATGAGTATGGAGAATCTACCATCGTTCAGAATCGTGGTCTGTGAGAAGAGAGGAATAGATATGATATATTGTTTTATGTATGTCAATTAAGAGATGCAGGGGAAATATGACCAGTGAAAGATTGAAGTGAAGAGAAAATACAGATGGAAGAGTATGAAGAATCGGTATGTTGAAGGTTTTCATTACAGGGGAAGATGTTTGCTTTACGAGATAGAACTGCAAAAAATTAGAAATATGAGAATAAATGAGAAGAGAACATGGAAAGAGGAAGAGCATAATTAATAGGTTGCACATTTAACAAAGGAATTTCTAATTCGAACACAAGTTTGAGTTATGAATACTACTAATGCAGAGCTGTAGAGATTCAAGAGCCTTGCCACTTTGGACTCAGAGTTCTTAAAAAATGCAGAGACGACTAGAGACCTAAAAAATAAACAGAATTATGATTGAGATAATTAACTTTGTACACATTAACTCTTTGTTAATAACAGATTATCTAGATTCAATATTGGTGATACAGATTTATCAGTTCATGGGATTAATAACTATTAGAAGAAACTTTAACTTCCAGTTCCAAAGCTTAGTTAAGTTTGTGGGTAAGTTTTCATGTAGTAGGAAGAGAGGGAAGTATGAAGAAAATTCTATTGCCCAAATTAGTCCATGTATATGATTATCTTCAGAAGCTCGAGAGGGTTAAACAATTCAGGTTTCATACAGCTCCATATATGAAGGAGAGAACGTTACCGTACTAGAACCCGATCATCAATCCACCATTAGGAATTGAATGCGGGATTTTGACGTGAGGACCCAATTACCATCTCCCAACCAATAATCAAATAATTGCATGTTTTGAATGGACATAGATTGAACATTGCTACACATTTTAGCTTTGTCTAACAAGAAACGTTTGGGCACTGCAAACTACATTACAATTTTCCATAATCCTAGTTCATTATACGTCCTTTGAGCCCGTCTAATATATTGATAAGTTTCCTTCCCAGATCACGCTTGCCTAACGTTATCCCATCACAGTTTGCGAAAGTCCATCTCAAATTAAAATACTCTCCATCCATTTAGTCTTCCTTTGGAAATTTTCCATTTTTAGCCATATCAACATTTTAAAAGTCTATATTATAGCATCAACGAACATATTTCCTCTATGTGAAAATCTAGCAAGATATCAAGTTTTTGAACTGCTTTTTACTAACATCCTTATTCAACGTTTCTGCCATAAATTTTCTCCTCGTGCAAATTGCTAGCCTAACCGCTGGGGGAAATGGCAAACTAAAGCTTGAAAACCCGCAATCGTGACTGATTTCGGGAGATATTATTACAGGTAATCTACTGGTTAAGGTAGTTTATTAATGGACACAACTGCCAACTAAATATCTTGTCTCTCCTAATAAAACACAACCCAACATCCTAATTTTTATAAGCTTCTCTTCAACTTCGTATACTTCCTTCCTCCCTTCTCTCCGTTTAATATCCCTATCCTATTCCTACCCTTTCCTCGTTTGCCTAACATTCTACCCTCTATCACAGTCTTCAACATCCTATTGCCAATCGACATAATTTTCATCCATTTTTCTTGTCTTCTTTGGATTTCTGTCAATAATCCCTTCTCCTTTCCACCATACACTGCAGCACTCCTCCACATTCCAGCACTTCCTCATTTAAATTTCGCAGACTTCCTCATTTATTTTCCTGTCTGTCCACTTCACCTTTTTCATCCTTCTCAACACTCACATTTAAAGAGCCTCCAATCTACGCCTGTCATTCGTTTTCAATGACAATGTTTCCGCGCGGTATATAATACATAATTACGTCTCATATCAAAGTTTTGCCGAGGCTTTTTTTTAATCTTTATTCAACATCTCCGACATAAATGCTATCCTCCTTGCCAACGATTCTTTGCCCAATAAAACCTTATATCCCTACAACTTTGACCATTTTGATCCGAAACACTTCCGAGATGCGTAAACCGTTCCACCTGCTCTAGGGGTTACCCTCCTATTTAAACGTTTATTTACCCTTTCTCTTTCCTTCCTGGAATCAAACGATTTACTTACTCGTTCTACCTCCTCCGTATCCTCGTATTGATGATTCTAAACACCACCTTGGCAACTTGCGAAATCGAACGTGTCATTTTACCGTCCTCATATATAGTTACCTTTTCCTTTTTCGGGATAAAAATAATTTTTTCTAAGGAATTTTCCGGCCCATTCCTCCCTCATAAATCCTATGATTTGGCCCATTAAAGCTCTTACTTCTGCGTTTTCCTAGGCTCCTCCTTTGTTCTGCGGGGTGTAATTTATCTTTACGGTCATGTTTGTTTTCATTTCCCTCAATATTCTTTGTACTTTGCAAGCAAGTGCGCCTGGGATTAAATTATCCCCCACTTTCCTCATATTTACTATTTATCTTAACTTGCTCTCATATCTTTACCTTGAGTGTAATTAATGTATTTTTTCCAACTCAAGTTTTATTTGGTTCAATTATTACGTTACTCTACCTTGTTCTAAATAGTGTTCTCCTTCTTATTTACTGTGAATGTTTTACCTTTCCGTTAACCGCACCTATTTGTCCTTTCCTTTGTACAATCTCTTTATCTTCGTAATGCCTTCCACCCCGCTTCTTTTATCATAGTAGTCTTCCACGTGATTTATATCATTTCCTTTTTGTACTTCCTTTTGCCTTATTATGTATTAACACATTCTATTACTTCCTGTTCTGCCCCTTCATAATTAAGTCATCCATAACCCATGGTTTTCTTGGCCTCTTCCAGTTATTGTTCTAATAATTCTGCCTGAGGTTATCTGTATATACACCGTTTTGATATATTTTCTAAGTTTTCGGTATCCCTGTCCTCTTTTGTGCACTACAATACTGCCTTCTGGCATACCTTTCTTCTCTTCTACATTTTATCTTTCTGAATTTGACGTAGTTCTTCATTAGTTCTACATTATGATTTGAACCCGCATCAGCTCCCGGGAACTTGAGCAAATTAAGTACGCGGTTTCTAATTCTGCGTCCAATCATAAAATAGATTCACTGATATCCCTCTGAATTCCCAAGCATTTAACTCATATATGTACTTCAGCAGCGGTGTGGCAACTAATTGTTCCTTGTAACTAAGTTTATCGCCTGCCTAGCTTTATTGCGTTATCCCAATTGTCAGACTTTGATCATGAGCGCAGTACTCTACCTCACTTAAAATCTCCCTCGTCCATCACTATGCTTCACTCTCTTTTACTTTTTTATTCCATTTGCCATCAACCCGTCTAATTATATCGAGCTTCGTGTGGCTGACCCACATATTATTCGAATATGTGTACTCCATGGCAGTTTTGAAGCAAGTGTAACACCATATAATTTAATCTGATCTGAGATGCTTGGTTAGATACCATCTATTTTCTAATTGACGCCTTGTTCCTTTTTTATGCAATATTTTAATTCGATGCATTTTTTTATATTTATTTCTAACAATAATTTCTTACAATACTTTACTCAGCATCCCCGTCATAAATGCTCTCCACTGCTGCTCTAAATTGTAACAGGGCAGTGCTTAACTTGCTGGTGTCCTTATTTCTCTTAAAACCACTGTGATAAAAGCATAAAATATAATATTGGTCCTAACATCGCTTCCTAGTTCGTTAACGTTTATCGGGAAGGGTAGGAGACCTATAAAATTTCCCTGAGGCATTCCTGGACTTATATCTACAAATAAAAACCTCAACCCATCGACGACTAACTTTTGAATACGGGTAGATACGAATTCCATAAGATAGGTGGTTGATTTTTCAATTAACCAATAATATCTTGAAGTATTAATAACATTATTGCATGGCGTATTGCCGAGGACCTTCAGTGAAAGAACCACAGCAAAGTATTCCTCTTCCCCAATTACCGTATTTCGTACAAAATAAATCCGATCGTGTCTCAGATGATTTTTTTCCTAAATCTGTGATTGTTAGGGAAAATTATATCCCTGATTATTTGACAATTATATTGCTAGCAATAATATGCTCGAACATTTTGCTTTGCATTATTATTTGCAAACTTTTTCTATGGCATCTAACTGACGGGTAAATCGCCGCCTTTCCACTTGACCAATGAAGATATCAGCGCACCAAACAAGACTCCTCAATCACTCGGAGAACACATTAGTGACCTTAAACTGTCCAAGAGAGGGAAATAACAACGGCTCCGTGATAGTAAAAAAAAACAAAACACCAGGCCCAGGAGAAATACCTGCTTGTATTTTGAAGAAATTAGCTGAAGAAATTTCCCCATATTTAGAAATTATTTCGTCGATGGAAGTCGATGGAAGAAGGTTCAGTACCTCACAAATGTAGGCTATCTCACATTACTCCCATCAATTTAGATGGATATAGTGAAAATACTACCAATTACAAGGCTTTACATTTCACATCGATTTCAGGAAGAATATCAGAACAGATTTGGCTAGTACCGTTATTAGAATCCAAGAAAGCAGGAAGATAATAAACCATAACCATAACTACATAAAGGATTTAGGAAGAGCAGATTTTGCTAAACCCAATCTTTATATTCACGATGTACTGAAATCGGGCAAAAGCAATACTCGAGCAAACGCAATATTTCTGGATTTCAAAAAAAGCCTTCGACAATGTCACTCACAATAAACTGCTACACAATTTTTAACAGTACGGTATTAATATGAAAGTGACGAATTGGTCAAGAGATTTCGAATCATATCACAAAATAAATTTAATACCGCCTTAACGGGTTTCCATAATGAAAGTTCTGTCAAAGTAGTTTAAGCAATTACGTTTAACCAAGGTAGTTTATGCATTTTAACCAGTTATCTACGTAATTACCTCGTATTTCACGTCCATATTAACAAAATTTCGTCCACGTTTGGAAGCCAATAATACAACTTCTGCGGTAAAGGCTGTCACAAATGAATGATTTAAAAATGAAAGACCACGTTTAGGAATAATATTTTTATAAATAGCATAGAAAATGGAGGGAGGGCCCATATCTCAGCCTACTGGTTTTTTCTTAATGTTTCGTTCAACATGAAATAATAATATAATACAGGTTGACATCAAATTCAAATAAAGAAATAACTTTTTTTGTAAAAATAGGCAGCATTTCTCCGGCTTTTTATAATTATTTCCTTGGAAATGATCCCTACTTTAACTTTAGGAAATTTGTGAAAATATCCCAAAAGTGACACAATCACTCAATACTCGAACAATCAAAATAAACTCATACATATTCGTGATATTAATCGTAATGAGTTATGAGAGATAGAAAAACAATGACGAGTAATACAAATCTAATAAATATCATGCAACGGATTGCCATAACCACCGAAATGCCAAGCTTGGAAGAACCAAGCTGTCATTCACATAGTTACTCTATATCTGGATACAAATAATTAGAAACGTTTTAGTTCGTTCGAAGTCATTAAACTCGAAATTATTGATTATTAATAGATTTTGGCATATTCGCCCACTTTTTCTATGTTGTAACTCTTTGCAATTTTACAATCAGGGAATTTTAGTTGATTTCAGCGAATCCCTATCATCATCATCGATGAGTCAAAAGGAGACATCCACAAAACAGGAAATACTGGGCTAAAAGTGGTGCGTGGGCTGAATTTAGTCGTATTACTGGTCAAAAGAGAATTTTTTACCTTCATAACTAATGTCATGTGCACGCAAATATGTGATTTAAAGGAGAGATTTTGTCCAATGCCATAACCGTCGACTGCCTAATTACAGACGGCACCAATTGATCGCGGCAGTAATCCAGCAACCATGCTCCAATGAGCAAGGAAATACATTAATGGTGACGTAATGATTAGAACATTCTTTTCCTGTTTCCTTAACCCTAAATTTCCATTTTTACACTTTATTTTACCGATAGGTTATATGACCAATACCATCAATTACGCCTGAAATTCTGAATCTGACCAATCACTAAGTATCACATTTCAAATTAGCATGTCGTATGAGGGTTTTAGAGGATAAAAGATTCCTTATTTCATTTTCGTTAAAAGTTATTTCTTTGAGGATATGAATATCATATGAATTGAGAGCATGCTTTCTTTTTTCTTGATTGAAAATATACTTATATAGTTTTTTCATATTTTAATAATTGCTTAATCACAGCATTATCGAGCAACAAAGTAGTCTGGAGAAAAATGATAACCAATTCTGCTGGCAGATTTATATTCCTCTTCTTTTAGTTTCTAAACTAATGTATTCATATGTACGTATATTAATAATGTCGTATGCAGAAAAATATTTTAATTGAAAGTATTTAAAAAATTTCTAATCACAAATATTTTGGTGAATAGGAAACTTTGGTTTACACTTTCTTGAAGAGCTGTTAAATGTGAAACATTTTGTGTTAAATATAATTTCAAGATTATGAAACAGCACTATAAGAATATAATTATGAATAGAATGAAATAAACCTTGAAATACCAAACATTATGTATGGAAGAACATCAAAATGCAATGATGGTTACACACATAGTTGGGAGTTTTGGACATCACAATATAAAACCTTTGACAGAATTCTGTGAAATTCATATTTGCAATTACCAAGAACCTCAAAATTAAAGCCAGTTTCGCCAAAACATAGATCATATATGTGTTAATGTGTAAATTTTGGTTACTCAACTTGTAGCCGAATAAAAATTATTTTTACTGACACGCTTCAGCCATGAAAATCCATGTCACGTTAATTTACTCATGGAAATTTGTTGATCTTCAATCAATTGAGAATAAGGTGCAACGGAGGGAGCAAAATGTTAAAGCATCTTCTCAAACCATATTCTAACGTTTTTGACTCTAAATGATACATTTTTAATGCATCATCGATTGGAACCCTTAAAATGCTTAGTCCTACCAAAATTTAAATAATATAATAAACATTTTATAAATAAACATATATATGTACCCTTATTTTAGAGATTAAAACTCGTATTTGATGAACTTACTATATTCAAAAGTGGAAATGGGATTGAAAAATAAAATTAACCACGCAAATTAACTGTTCTTTTTGGAGTGTGTATTATTGAATTAGAATTTCAAATAAACTCAAAGCATTCAGATTTTTCTCAACGAAGCCTGCAATGACGCATTTAAAATTTCATGAAAATGAAAATTTGAAGGGCGTTGTGTTGGATTCATCAATGGATTTACACCGACGAAACATTTGTTTTCTGAGATTATTGTCCCTCACAATATCTTCTCTTACCCATTCACGAAAACGTTATTTTCTGGGAAAGGAAGTATTAAATCAAAATTTTCATCTCGTATTTTGCAGTTTGAAAGATTAGTCAAAAAAATACCCGTGGGAAACAAACTGCGACAGGGAAAGGAATTATACGAATTCCGAATGGTGAGCTTTGATTCTGAGCCCATGCATACTTTGTGTGGATGTTTGCATCCAGCACCGCTGACTGTTGAACACTACTATCTGGTTTGGAAAATGCAGGTTACGCAGTCTCGTTGCGTCACCCCATCCAACACATACAAAGACCGTCTTCTCCGTTCACCACGCGCCCCGTGCATTCAGGACTTCAAAATATTTGCGAAACTGAATAATTTCCACGTTTCACTCCCAACTGATCTTGTACATCCCTTTGACCCACTGTTCTTCCAGTTTTCTCCTCCTCGTTCTTCCCACCCTGCTTCCCTTCCTCCACCTTACAAAGCTCTTTCATCCACACACAGCATCCTGTTTGTTTATTCCGGCCAATCCGCGAAATCCCCCAGCACACACCGCGTGTTGGGCGCCTTCCCTCCCGGCCCTCCCACGTTACCCACCATCGCTCACCTTTGTACTCGACGAAAACCTTTCGCATCGTCTTTCTTCCATTTTTTTGCCTTTAATTGAGGCCGCACGTGGGAACGCGTGTGTGGAAATGAAGCGTTTCAAGCATCCTCCCCACCCTACCACCCCGCCCGCCCTGCAACTCCGCTTCCGACCGGCCCATTCTCCACTTCTACCCACACCACCACCCCTGCGTCGAAAAAAATATGCAAAAAGCATTTTGAAAAATAAAACGTGAGACGAGTGGAGGAGGTCAAAGAAAATGGGGAGGAGGGGGTGTGTTGGGCGAGTCACTTCCTACTTCTCCACCCCCCCCCCGCAAGTTAAGGGCAAACACCCGGCCGCGAATTCCTGTCGGCCGAGTTTTTGCGAACAAATTTGCGCATTAAGTGGTTATTATTGCGTGTTTCCAACAATGGGAAACGGCCAACCCCCTTACGCGCACACGCTCAATCCGACGTAATCCTCGTAATTTTTTTTCCGCCCCCTGCTGAGGGTTAATTAACAGAAAGGTTCCTTCTCATCCAAATGATTCTCTCGAAAGACTTTTGAAGGAGGGATTAATGAATTGGCCCGAGGACGCGTGAGGATGGAGCAGAGGGTTTGGAAAGGATGAGGTAAACCAATAGGGACGCCATTTGCGCCCGGCGTGATATGCCACGCGCCTCTCAACCCCCCGAAACGAAAGTTTCATGCTAATCGAGCCCTGAGTAAATTAGTTGGCTCGCGAAATGGGCGTCTACCTCGAGGACGAATTCGTTGCAGTATCACCAAAAGTAATAGCGTCAAGTTTAAGTATGTGTGGTTCATCTTAAATAAACATTACCCAGTTAGCAATGTTAAAGCGTAGAATAATGATCCCACAAAGGTGAAGTGGTCCATTTGCTTAGTTGTAAGCAGACTCATGCCCATTGCCTGAAATTAGATTTCCTCTCCACCGTGCGCGTTTCTTTTTACTCCAGTTTGAGCTTTCGTTTCAATATTTTTCGAGAGTGGTTGATTTTATTGAGATTTATTTATACGATGATATTTAGAACATTTGAAAGATACCTGACGAAAGGAACCGCAAATTAAATACTCCAAAAAGGTGCACAAGTGCAAAGTGTTCAAAGGTCGGCCAGTATGCTAACTATACTACAGATACTGCATGCAAGCATAGCTCGCTTAATATCACTTAATGGGATTCGGCGATGCGGTATCCTATAATGACGGACAAGGCCTACGTGCAAAGTTATTTTGCTAAACTCTGCGGTTGTACACGATTCAAATAAAGCTATTAATGATTTAAAATGTAGTCAAACGTTATATTTACCTTTGATATTATAGTCACCGGTTAAAATATAGTATTTTCTTAGGTAGTCTACAAAAAAACTAACATTTGCAATTTCAAGTAACCTTGCTACCTTATAAGTGTATTTCTGTTGTTATTCTTACTAAATCTGTAAATTTAACTGAAAGAATTCCCCCACTTTATTCAAGCACGATAAAAACATTTTTACATGTTGTGGAATTATCAAGTACCAAACATACGCACAAAATTGGGGCATTCAGGATTTACACCTTTAAAGTTCAGGAGGGAACAGTAAAGGAATGGCTAGAGGGGATGGAGTCGTAGGGTACAGTGCATGTTGATGCACTGAGAGGAAGGTGGTAATAGAACAAGTATATAAGTAATAATAGAATATATAAGTAGTATAATTAGGGAGTGAGCAGGAGGGCGAGGAAGGGGGAGGATGAGGGGGGAGAATAATGTTGTGTATTTCGTGGAAAAACGAGTGGAAGGGAAGAGTTTGCCGTTAACAGGTTTAAAATGACTCCCATGGAGTCTCTCTGGCGGTTTATGCAGCGTTCGGGTTTGATTTCACCGGTTGTGGAATTTAAAAAGACAAGAGTTGCTCTTTCGACGCGATTTTAAACTTGCCTATAGCGAGGTTAACCTAAGTGCATTTTATTCACATTAAATTTATGTCATGTTTCGATGTTGACATGATGTTTCTTTGAAATGATGATTTGTAACAAGTAAAACTGGGTCATCTATTCAATAATAGTAACTGTGCTACTTGGGCTTAATTTAATTTGCTGAAATAAATGGAGGTTATATCATAAATCACCGCCTGTAAATACTAAATTTATCGATTACGATAGAGGACGAAGGGAGCAACCTCAACGTGTACTCGCAAGTAGAACGCTCGAGCCTTACTTCGCGAGTCACTGCGAAATAATTCAGCCCGTTGATCGAATTCCGCGATGATGGAAAGTCAGAAGAAGAGACCTACAACCAGCCAATAGGTTTCACCTCTAAAGATAAATATGCATTTGAGTATATATTAAAAATTATTCCCCATCTACTGATTATCACGAGTCTCATTATAATAGTGTACAATCCATCGATCATGGCTTAGACATTCAACGTCAGAATTTATTGAGAGCTTAATCCAAAGGAAAACTGTTGGCCGTGTTAGCTGAAAATTAGTACATATATTTTATATGCCGGCATAAATTTAGGGGTGCATCAAATTCTCAATTGTATGGTATTTTTTTATCCTTAAACATTTATGATTTGAAAAACATTCAATTGTGTAAATATGTGGCATACACTTCTATATTTAATTACTGACCCATTTTTAAAAATATTTTTCGAGCCAAATTCGTGCAAAAGTATGAAAGTATGTTATTGCGCATGTAATTGTTAAATGTAAACGCTATTAATGGAAAAAGGGAATATTTCATTATGAATCTCGACGAACAACGAAATATTACAGAGAGTGCGTTTTAATAAATGTCAGCCTGCCTGACGACTTTTTGTTCAATGTTTCCGTGCGCGGCATGGTGGAAAGATCAGGCGAATCAAGATGAAAGGATCAAGTGAGACGAAGAAATTTATCCATTACGTCTTCAGACCGCACAGTTGGACTCTCGCAATATTGTCTTCACTTTGTGAGACCAACGAAAGAAGTCCTCGCGTATTGTCGGCGAAAAGAAGTGAGAGCGTCTTTTATCAATTATTCATAATGAAAGAAAGAACGGAATCAAATATCCGAACTGACGAGTGTAACTCCAAGCGAGTTTCATATCAAATTCTTGTAACGCGAGAAAGGGAAACGGATTGTCATTCTGTTATTTGTAAAAGCCATTTCGGATGTCATTTTTTTATGTTTGGATTCTCATAATTCTCTTTCCCACACTCCCTTTCCCCAATCCCGACCAAAAATAAAATCTCCCTTTCGTAGTCCGGATATGGAATACTGGGGTTTAATGCAAATCCACACACCGCAGCCGGTTGGCAGCACCATCGATCATAAAATTACCCTTGCGCGCACACATTCGAATACACTCCCCCACACACTCACACACACGCACACACACACACTCCCATACACACACACTCCCACACACACTCACACGCATGCGGTCACGTGATGCCAGCGGAAAAGAAGCGAGAGGGAGAGAGATAGGCACTAGCGACGCCAGTTGGATGGCAATAAAAAAAGGCAGAAAAGGTCGACATCAGGGCAGTAGTGGCTCACTCAATACATACTGAGCAGAGAGGAAACACGTGTGGCCAGGAAAATAAAAAAAACAATAATGTTTGGAGGGAAAAAAATGAAACAGATATTCAAAACACCACCATGACTCTCAGCTTGTGTCTGTATTCGCGTGCGGACGCGGAATCAATTTATGTGTTCCAAGAATTTCTTCTCACGTGCGATCCTTTTATTTTCTCCCTTCATTTTTATTTTCAAAAGGATACATTTCGTGGATAGTGAATATTTTAAAGGGGAAAAAACAAATGAATAGCTTGAATGATACCACCGCTCAGCGTTGAAATTCTTTCGTTTATTTCTTCCTGACTGTCCCTTCCCTCCTCCTACTCATCCGTTTTTCGTAAAGTTTGCTGCTTGGTCGGTCCAAACCCCGAGAAGTTTTCTTCACGGTGACATGGTTTTTCGGCGCTTCCCCATCGGACGCTTTTTGACGTCTGCGTCGAAATGAAAAAAATGGGACATTTAAGTAAAATAACCACCACAGAGCACTTCAAAAGTCAGAAGATTGGGAGTGAGGGGGAATATTAGGTATACTACGCCGAGGGAAAATTTTTCGTTTCCCCCAAAAAGGTCCGTGGAGTACCGTTTCATTCGAAATCCCTGCGGAAGGGCGATTATTTTATTCATTTCATCCTGAACGCTTTAACAGATTCTTTTGCCTGTCGGTATAGAGTTAAATAGTATTCCTCGTCCATGGAACACGAGCCCGGAGTTAAATCGTTAATTTTAAGCCATGCCATGGGAACACGGAGAAGATGAGTAAGTCATGAAAAACACATTCAAGAGCCTCGGGGCACTCAAGAGACTGGCCAGCTTACACAAATCCTGATTCTTGCTCACGTTGCTTTTGTGTACATAAATTAAAAATGTAATAATTCTCGAGCAATTCCGCAAATGAGTCTTGCGTTGCATGGGTTGGAATTAGAAGTGAAGCGTCGCCATCGAGGTTCGTGAAAAATTCTCGCGAACTAGACTTTCGATGTTTCAAATTTAAAAACTCCCACCCTGGAAATCAAAAATGTTATGATAGATCATAAATTTGAAGCAAAATAAGGACGTCACTCATAGTATCTCATTTGTTTTAGGGCAAGGTGACGCGATCATTTTTTTTACATTCTGGCTGATATTCGTCCTAGATATATATATATATATATATATATATATATATATATATATATATACATATATATATATATATATATATACATATACATATGCATATATATTCTCTATATCGATGATGCACAACCACTCACTAGAGCAATATAACATTTGGACGGCACAATAGAACACAAAAATAAAATAGATAACACGTAAAAGGAAAGTTTAGGCTTTCGGCCTTCTCTGAGACCTTCTTTAGATCAGACTGCGTGACATATATATATATATATATATATATATATATATATATATATATATATATATATATAATATATATATATAATAAATATATATATATATATACATATATATATATATATATATATATATATATATATATATATATATATATATATATATATATATATATGTGGGTGTGTGTGTGTGTATATATATATACACACACACACACCCACACATACTCGTTATATGGGTCCCGGTAGTCCAGGGGTACAGCGAACCACTGAACGGAGAATTTATCTACACAAAGAGAAACTAAGAAAGGTAACTTTGATTCACGCGATTTCTGAGAAAATCATTGGTACCCGGAAAAGCTAATTAATAATAAAATCCTCAAATATTCACCCAATTACCCTCCTCATCCCCAAAATAACCGCCCACAATGTTCTCCACACCCACAAATTAAAAACACAAATTATACCTCATCTCTACCTAATTTTTCAAATGAGTCCATATTACATTTTTCTCACATTGTCCCTCCGTGACATTTCAACGCCCGTCGAACTAACGGGACATATTCAAATCCACCAGACCACCTGCGGGCCCCCTGTCATTGCCCCGCCTCTCTCCGCACCATGTAATCGCCCACGCTGCAAATGCTGCCATTTTATTCGACCAACCACTTCTCCGAATACCAAATGCCGACCCAAGATTTATTCCTTCGCTACCTGCACTTCAAAAAATTTGATACACCGCCTACCATGTAACATCTGTCGTGCTTCCTTCTACGTGGGCTGATTCACCGCCACCTCCTCTCTCCGCATGAGCAACCACCGCTACTCCGATACATCTCCCTCCTTCCTTAATTATCCCATTCCCACTAACGCTGCTTCCCACGACCAATCCTTTGATAATTGATTCTTAGGTTAGGTTATTGATCCCCTACCTGAATCCGCAGATGTCTTAAGGCATATCAATTAAATAAATATTTGATCAGGTGCATGGAAACTAGTAGACATTACATACCTTAATGCTATAATTGGCGTGCTTCATTAAATCATTCGTGTCGGGTCCTTCGGTTTGATTTGTTATGGTTGCTTGGAGAAGGAGGGAAAACGAAGCCTGGAATCTACTGGTGACGGCATTTCCCTCCTTTTATCACGTTGATGGGATCTAACAAGAAGAATGAAATGGTGTCACATTAATTCCCTCGGTATTGCAAGAAAACTAGGACCATGTACTTTTCTAAATGTTTGGGTCTTACTTAGTATATTTGTGAATCAAGAGCGTCCAATCTGATTTCTCAAACATAACCGTCACGCTTACTCCCTTCTTGAAACTATTTGTAACAAATCTAGCGGATTTTTTATGCCCATTTTTCAAATTATTGGAAAGCGTTTTAACCTATTAATTATTTGGCACGCAGCACACATGTAGCCTAGATAAAGTGATTCCAATATCAAATGTGAAATCAAAAGGGAAAAAACCCACGTAAAAGGAAAGTCGGTACTTCAAAATTGGAAAATAATTTATGGTAATTTTGACTTGCAAACTAAAAAAGACGGGGTTTTCTTCGTCGCTGCTCTACAGCAGTCAAGATGAAAAATATTTGTTTAATTTTACCTACTTTCATTAAATATATATAAGGTATGGTTACAGTTTATTTTCCAGATAGTTTTTTTCATTCCAATACAAAGGGGTTTTCGTCCACCATAAAATTTAAATTGAAAAATAAATTTTTCAATAAATCACAGAATCGTAATGTACGATAATGTCTCGATATGGACATAATATGAAAAAATATTAACGTGCTTAATGATTAAATTTCTTCAAAGAATATGCAGGATTTTATACCTGAAAATATTACATCCTGAATTTGTTTACAGTCCCGTCAAGGTGAATGATTTTTACAATTCTAAAATTGTTGTGTTGTACTCTTATGCACACTTATCGGATGATTCCGTGACAATTTACCGTCGTGATATCTCCCGTATTTTCTTTGCTTCTGAATACTAGATCTTAAAGTCAAAACTTTAAGCAAAAAAATATATTATTTTATAGCTAGACATTATTTTATTTTTACATTTCTATCTCTCACTCTAAAGATATATGTATGTAGCTAGAAATAAAGGTAGAAATATATATATATATATATATATATATATATATATATATATATATATATATATATATATATATATATATATATATAATATATATATATATACCTTGGACAGCAACATACAATATAAGAACACATGAAAAGAAAAACTCACAATATTTGTTAATAATTTCGACGGAATTTAGCTCCATCGAAATTTTTAAGAAAAACGTGTGAGTGTTCTTTTTATGTGTTCTTATATTGCTGTCCAAGTTTTTTATTCAACACTTCCGTGTCACTTCGACGAAATTATATATATATATATATATATATATATATATATATATATATATATATATATATATACTTATATAACCATAAACACAGTAAACAACCCGAAGCGTTTGGTAGGTGATGGTAGATCTCACCCAGTACTAAGCCCGATGGCGTGTGATATAAACACATCAGGGTAGGGGGCCAGTTCCTTTCCCTGTGCCGGTTATGGTTTCCCAGGAAGATTTGGTACCCGACAAATCACATAGCTTGGGTGGAGCTGCAGGTGCCCAGAGTACCTTGCCCGGGAATCGAACGCGGGCCACTACAGAACCCACACACACACACACATTATATATAATATACTACCTTGATCAAAAGGTTCCCGGAATAACCACCGTGTGGCGCTCCCATTGTTCCGATTTGAGTTCTGTTTTTTTTGTTAAATTGGTACATCTGTTGTTGATATTCCCTTTAAATCTTAGTGTCATAACTTGACATTTGCAAAAGTTACGGTCGGTTTTCGGTATGTCCATCAGTGCTTCCTGCGATTTTTCCATTACTTCCTCTCGGCTGCTAAAACGCGTTCCCCGTAATGGTTTTTTAACTCGATTGAACATAAAGAAGTCACAGGGAGCCAAATCAGGTGAATTCGGTGGCTTTTGGATGGTATTTGTTGCATTTTTCGTCAAAAAATTACGAATAATGATAGCACTGTGCGACGGTGCGTTATCATGGTGCAAAATCCACGAGTTTTCTGCCCACATTTCTGGTCTCTTTCGGCGAATTGCTTCACGCAAACGTCTCATAACGCCCAAATAATACTCTTTGTTTACTGTCTG
Organism: Hetaerina americana; assembly: GCF_022747635.1. NCBI lineage: Eukaryota > Metazoa > Arthropoda > Insecta > Odonata > Calopterygidae > Hetaerina > Hetaerina americana. The sequence goes on along the minus strand of NW_027287427.1, from coordinate 83,374,989 downwards.
GCCTTCTGGCAAAAATTCATGATGCACTACACCGTTGTAATCCATGAAAACCGTCAGCATTGCCTTCTTTTTTGACTGAAAACGACGTGGTTTTTTTGGCCTCGGCTCATTTGGTGAACGCCATTCACTTGCCTGATGTCTGGATTGCGTGTCGTACTCATAAACCCACGTCTCGTCTCCAGTAATGATCCTTTTGATGAATGTGGGATCGGATTCAGCCTCGCAAATCATGTCTTTTGCGACGTCAACACGGTCTCTTTTTTGCATGAAATTGAGGTCTTTTGGCACCAACTTTGCTGCTACACGACGGAAACCCAAATCATTAACCACAATGTCTTGGGCGGATCCATAGGAAATGTTCAAGTCCTCCGCTATTTCTCTGATGGTTAGTTTGCGGTTATTGACCAACATTTCTTTTACTTTATCGATTTTTTCACCGACTTTCGATGTCGATGGTCTGCCACTGCGTTCATCATCTTCGATTGACTCACGACCACTTCTGAACCGCTCGTGCCACTGGTAAACGACCGTTTTTTTTAGAGAATCGTTGCCGAAACACTTTTCCAACATTTCCAACGTCCGTGCGCCACTAAATCCGTTTTTTACGCAAAATTTAATACAAGTTCGTTGTTGCAAATTTAAATCCATTTCTGCAATTGTAAAAAATCGCCAACACACACAGAGATAGATGTACTCTTGGCTACGTAACTTTTGCAAATGTCAAGTTATGACACTAAGATTTAAAGGGAATATCAACAACAGATGTACCAATTTAACAAAAAAAACAGAACTCAAATCGGAACGATGGGAGTGCCACACGGTGGTTATTCCGGGAACTTTTTGTTCAAGGTAGTATATATATATTATATATATATATATATATATATATATATATATATATATATATATGTATATATATATATGTGTGTGTGTGTGTTTGTGTGTGTGTGTTTGTGTGTGTGAGTGTGTGTGTAAAGAATGAAAAAGGTGTCTCGAAGAATAATCGCAACCAGGGTCGGGATTCACAAGAATGATACCATTTGGGTTGAGCTTCTTCGCTTCCCAGTTGATAAGATCATTTCCAACAAGAATTCTATTTGAGTAAATTCCTAAGATAACGATCAAAAAAACTACCGTGGCAAGTTTTCGATAGTTGGTCATTCTTTTTATAAAGATATATCTTTTTTAATAGAGGTCCACGGTAAATAGAGTAAATTGACCTTTTAACGGAACATATTTTTCTAACTCTATTACATTCTAGAAAAACCAAAAACTCCCAGAATAAAATATTAGAGAAATTAAATGTCCTCAGATTACGTTATTTCAATTGCTATTTCGTTTGAATAGTCGTATGCTTAGTTTCAATTCGCTACTGGATCTAAAGCCATGTATTCTGAACTAATAATATAATTCTATTAGAATTTGTTACTATATTTACTCCCCTCTATATTTATACTACCCCTATGCTATATTTACTCCCCAAAGAAGTTACGACTAGTTTATCCAGCCACAAGGAACTACTTCACGAATTGTGAATTAGAATGTCCTGAAGGTTAATGAAAAAAAATATTCACCAAAATAGTGCACATGAGGTTTTCTAAATTCGTTCATACATGGTTTGCATAAAAGGTATCGGGAAAAATTTCGTAAAAAAGATGTATTTCAGATATTGCTACAATACCTCAAAATTCCTCGAAGTATATCCCATCAGCGTCGACACACCTTTGCCATCGGCTTTTCCACGGCTCGAAGGCTTCCTGATAGGCGGATTCCGGAAGGTCCTTTCGAAGGGTACACAGGTAAGCACTTAGGGTCCCATGGCGGTGTTATTTGAGGGAGGATTTCACTTTTGGGAAAAGGAAATTCCCATTGTATTGGCTAATGCTAAGTCGGGAGTGTAAGAGGGTTGGGGAATCATCGCGATGCCGTTGCCGAAGGTCTTTGCAAGCAGACATACACTCGGCTCTGCTCTTCGTCATACGTCAAGACCTTTGGGACGAGTTTAGCTCAGATCTTTCGCATCGCCACATTTTTAGTGATAATAGTGTGCGCATTGTCATCTAAACAATGCCAATAAGATCTTCGATCATGCTTATGCTTAACTGACGGTCTTTAATTCAGCACTGCATCAGGAAAATATTGCTATCGATACTATTCCAGCAAAGCTTGTGTGTTTAGGAAACCTTGAAGAGGTTTTCCTATCGGTCGTGCATCAATATCGTTGTTCATATCTAATATATAATAAAAAGGTGAGGAAATATGCCACGAAACAGAAGTAAGAGAAGGCATTCCTGATTTAGTCAGTGAATGGAATCGAAACAAAGCCTAGTCTCTAAGATAATGATCACCTCGGGATAACAGAAAGTATGCCTTTGCAGTTTTTTGATAATTGGCCAGATGCCATTCAGACCGATCATCTGAGGAAATAGTGGACTCAAAGAACAGTCATCATACCGGAGGGTCGCACGCCTCTGTGAACACACGCATTGCCATGAGGTATTATACAAATCCGAAAGGTTTATTGCAACGATATGAGGTCAAGTCTTTAGCACACGAGACAGATTCTATGCGATCGGTTTCACCATTGACCTCGTAACTCCACAAGACCTCAAGGAAAAGGAAAACTAACTATTCTATACGTTGAACAAATAAAAAAGAATATACCTCGGGCGTTAATTTATTGAAATTGTTCATAGATGGAAAGATTTTTTAAGAAGAAATATTCCATAGATGAAATTCGATCCTTCGAAACTTTGTGAAGCAAGGAAATTTATTCACAGATGGAAAACGTTTACAAAGCACAGCAACAAAGTGTGAAGGGAAGTTTTATATTCCCTTTAGTCTCACCTTAAAATGATCCGAATGCATTCCATCCTTGTCTTGCAACTTTGTCACTATGGTTTGCGAGTGTTATCCATCTATCAATAAATGGCAAAACTGCAGCTTTCATTGTCATTTTTACTCTCTACTTGATGGCTTTTGCATTAATGAATAATTTATTTCTGGCAATTACAGCTATATGCTTAGAAACTCTGAGCGAGAAGTAATTAAAAAGTCTGCTTTTAATTGGTCCAAGTATTTCGTTGCTGAATGCAATGATCTGGTCACGTGCTTATCGCAATAGGTACATGTTTGTTATTAAAACGTCAGTTGAAGAACTATTCAGTCACTGCTGTCTTTATGCTCTGCAAGGCTAATATTAACCTAAACAATTTAAGTTTCATCAAAGTGTTGTCGCTCTTTTTTGTTAAACACGAGCGTCTTATCAGCGTTCACAACTACCTCTGTCAGAGGTACCGATTGCTCGTCGCAATTGAATTTCGAGTCCAAATTGCAGTAGTACAAAATATCAAACGGGCTTTAATTAAATTCATGACTCAAACGAAAGCCGTTTCAGGGAGATGTGCACTGTCATAATGCATCGTCTGAACGAGTTTTCGATCGGGGTTTACGCGAACAAATGATACTAACGAATGATTTGGGATCACGTGGGAGAGAAATATGGACATCCAGCTATTGCCCTCCCTTTAGTTGAGGGAGAGACTGATGTACCATTAGGTAAATAGATCTGTACTGGAGCAATACCTGCCATTCAACAAAAGAAGACATTGTTTTCAAACCACTGGGCATGGGAAAAAACCAGGGCGTTTGGAAGCAATTACAAAGCAATGGGAGGCTCAAACACGGGAGGGAAAGCTTAAAAAAAATAAAATTAAAAAAGATTTGGGTGCCTCTGGAGAGGACGGTTGATCTTTCGTGTTCGCGGAGGGGGAGAGAGTAGGCTGGGCTGAGTTTCGGGGGTGGGGGTTTGAGGGCTGGGGTAGGAGGGCAGTTAAGTGGAGGGGGGGAGGAGGCGGAAGGACGGGGACAGGCGGGACGCGAGAGGGCGGGTGTGTTTGTGTGTGCGAGTGTGTGGGTACCAAATGCTGTTGCAGATTGTGGCTACAGAGAGAGAGTGATCAATGGTCTTGTCCCAACAAGCGAGACGCGGGTGGTTGAAATGATTGGTTTCGCCGAGAGATGCGGGAGGGGCGGGAAGCAGGGGGGAGTGTGGGGGGCGGTGATGGGGGCAAGGGGAGGGAAGGTGACGTAGAAAGCCATCGCGCACGCCGGCCGGTCACCCACCCCCTCCACTCCAGGCAAAAATCTCCGAACACCCCTTCCACTTCCCTCTCCTTCCACCCCACCCCCTGCTGCCCACTCCCTACACATCACCCCCACCGAAGGGTTTGCCAATGTCCGTCCTCACTCTTTTTATCATTTCGCAATCGTATAATTTTTTTATCTCCTCTTCCCATCTCTATTTTCCTGCCATCCTGTCCGGTGGAAAAAAATGCCACCGGGCCGCGAGAGTTGGGAGAAGGCGAAGGGCCTTTTTTTATAACATGATAGCCCTCGGAGTGGGCCTTGCAATTAGTTTCAGGTGAGCGAGAGAGGTAGATGATAGAAAAGGCAGGGTGGAAGGTAAATTCGGGACGAAAAAGAGATCGGCGGAGAGAGAGAGAAAGCATCTCTGCAAGGATATGCGGATTTCGCGAATGCCATAGAGGGTGGGAGACGGAGGAATATCTCCCGTGGTTTTTCTATTACCCTCCCATTCGCCTTGTCAACCGAAGATTCAAATGGATGCCTTGATGCCAACAGTTCTCGGCCGTTTTGTCTCAACTAGTTCCTCCTAACCCCAACCCTCCTTCATCCGTCTCTCACACCTCTCCTTCGGCGCCGTCCCCTCCTAAGCGGAGAGGGGATGATGATGATCCTGTTCTGAACACTGCCTTAATACCTAAGTGAAATCCAGGACAAGAGAGTGAGAGATGAAGCTGTGACGTTAACAGACGACACCAATGTTAACACTTTTTGCCACATGGAATCCGTAACACATGGAGGCATTCACACGATTTACAAATTGACATAATCAATAGGCCGATTATAACCAACTCCCTCTAATTAAAGTGGTATGCATCAATACATACTGCCAATAAAACAATGCTGACTATGTTGCTGCTTGTTCCACATCAATGCTTGGTTTTAAATTTTCCTGGTGGACTTTTTTCGAAATTTATCTGTGTAACGATGAGATCTTTCGTGACTCGTTATATGTAATGGATATTATTATTAAGTAATCTACCTGTTAAGGTAGGTTTTGGATGGACACAACAACCAAATATCTCCAAATAAAACACAATCCAGCAATCTTCTCTACATCAAGTCCCTCTTCCTCTCTGTGCACTTCCTTCCACTCTCCATAAACATTAAAATAGCAGGGCCAAAGCAAGAGCAGGTAGAACAGTTTACGTATCGCGGAAGTGTTTTGGTCCAACATGAACTAATTATTAAGCGCGTTAGGAGAAGAATTGCACCAGGAAAAGAGGCTTTAACAAGGAAGAGGGAGGTGATGACAAAGTTGGAGGCTTTTGAAATGTGGGTGTGGAGACTGATGGAGTGGGTGAAGTGGACCAAAAAGAAAACAAATGAGTAAGTACTTGGTATGGTGGGTGAAGAGAGGGGTTAGTTGGGAGAAAACCCTTAGAGGCATGAAAAATGAATGAAGGCCGAATTGATCTGCAGTGGGATGTTGAAGACTGTAATAGGGGGGAGAATGTTAGGTAATTGATACAAGGGATAAAATATGAAGCAATTCTAATACATATGAAAGGAAAAACCTATAAGTTCAAGGGAATGAACATTTAAATTAATACTCAAGAAGCTGATTTGAGCATCTCCAGATGAACGATATTTTACCAAATGGCATACTGAAAGGTAACAAGGATGGGGAATCAGCAGAGGTAAGCCAAAAATAAACTAAAAGAACCACAATGCCATGGAAGTTATCAGAGTACTGGACTAAGAATGCATAGATGTTCATGCAAGAGGGCAATTGGGAGAACTGCTCCAAACAAATCACTGCATTCATAAGTAATACACACGGGGATTATTATTTCACGCTGTGTGACTGTGTTCAGAAGTGAAATTTCATTCCCCACTGGCAGCACACCCGATTCATGGAAATATCGGGGCCCTGTTTCATTCAATGTTCACCTCCATTTACATGGTGCCCCGCAAGCCGCCGAAAGGGCGTGTGACAGGGGTTGTTAGGTCACCATCAAATAAAAAGAGAACAAGATCGCATGCAAAACCCATAAATTCACACCAAACTACACACACAAAATCGTATAAACTGGTAGTCATGCAAAAAGTTTATACTCACTCACATGCAAATACATATATTATCAACTGACATACATATGCACCTACGAATATACCTTATGTCTGCGCTTCATTTAATCTTTTACTGACTTATAAATTAAAAGTTTTTAATATCACTCTAGTGAAATTGGTTTCTTACTATTATGATTCATGATTGTCCGAGAAAAGAATGAATATTTGTATCTATCTGTACTGGAAACTATCTCTCTTATCTTACCATTGTGATGTGATCTACCTAAGTAGTGTGGGGCCATAATCATTACTTCAGTTTCATTATTAAACTCGTTTGTTCTGCACCTTTCTGAAATTCTAAGCCTCGCTTGTTCTCTTCGCATCTCAACTGACTCCCAGCCTAATTCTCCTAAAATTTTTGTCATACTCGTCTTCTTATGGCAACAATTTTAGACGAATCTGGCGCATTTTCACTGAAATTTATCTAATTATTTTTGGCATGCTTCTGCCAATGATCCCAAATACTTACGGCATATTCCAAATGAGGTCGAACTAGAGCAAAATTCTTTTTTACTTTCTAATTACATTTCCTGTTTAATGAAGCGAAGTTTATCCAAAGTGGATCCGCGCATGTCCTGATATATGCCCCCCATGATGAGTGTGGTGTTAGAACTACCCCCAAATATTTAACTTAATCGGCGGTAGTAAGCACCGAACCCTTTATTTTATAATTTATGTCCTATTAGCCCCTACCTTTGCTCCAAAATTGCAAAACTGCGAAGTTGCCTATATTAACCACCAATCCCAATGTGCATTATTTTAAATATTACGGCCTCTTCTTTCGACATATACATGCCGATCTAGTGGCGAGAAGCATTGTTTGGGAACGAGGACAGACAACTGAACGGGATGGAAAATATGAAGGAACCAAACTGAGTGTTCGTTATCACGGGGACTCTTCCTCAGCCCGTCCTTTCAGTTTTCACCCTCATCGTTTCACGATTACATCCTCATGAATTTAGAAAATTGAGTTTTTTTAAAGCTGTCTTTTTATTTCTCTTCTACAACCGGTGGTTTTGGTCTCTTTAACCCACGTTTCCGGGCGAAATTTCGTCACGCGCCTGTACTCCGTAACGTAAACCCTCCCTCATGTTTCATTCACTTTTTTTTCACCAATTCCGGGGTGGTCACTTAACTTGACCGCATTACAGCTGGTTGTGTTGAAACGAACTCTTTGCTCTGAAAACAGGTTCGAATCACGACGGATTGTTTCACAAAATTTTTCTAGAATTTTCTACTTTCCCCGGGTACAAGCGGTGTGGGATGTGCTAAAGGGCCGAAAATGCCTACAACGCTCCCTCCAATCGCGTGGAGACGGGCAACACTTGTTTTTGTACGCGGCTTAATTTAAATTGAGAGCCGATAGACTATTAATTGGACGTTTTATTTTTCCATCCCCCCAGCATGCATCTGGTTTGTTTTACGGCTTTCGGGTCTAGTTCCCCGAGCGACCTTTAGAGGCTCAATGAAAACGTGAGCAAACAGGCATTGGGGGCAGAAATTACGATTGGATACGACGCTTTAACGGAGTCGCTTTATTGAACGATTGCAAATATTATTTCGAGTAATATTGATGATGTTAACAGCAGGAGAAAACAGGCAACGAGGTTAAAAGAGGGGTGGTTTGATTTTTTTTACCGCGACCACTGAAGTGTGAAATGGTTTTGCACGTACTCCAAGCAGGGCGAGGAACCAATAACCCATTTCCTGATTAATGAATTTGGAAGAACTGCTTCAGAAATAAGTATTCCATTTAGAGAATTGTGTTTTTATGATGTGACGGCAAATTTGATTTCACGGAAACTTTTTCCATTCTAGCAATCTCATTGTTCTCTTTGTAAGCTCTGGTTCCACGAAATCCATTACTTATCTCCAATTCTGCGGAATAATTAATGAAATGCAGTACGAACATGGTTTCAGGAGAGACTCTCATGCTCATCCTATTGCAGTTATAGGAGGGAATATTTACAGACATTTGCTATTAATGATGAACGTATATTTATTTATTTTCAATGAAAAATGAGGTTCTCCCCCTGCTAAGCGTTTTACTGTAGAGTATTTTTATTTGCTATAAAATAAACGTCATATTGAAAATAATTCATTTGTGACATACTGAAATATTTTCGGATCGAACAGGTTATCTTTTTATTAGATAATACTGTTCTTAATGAGTAAAATATATCCATTTGAGACAAGGCAAACTGGTAATTTTCCATAAATTTAATATGGACGTACGTATTCTCCATATTAGCATTCGGTTTCAAATAAAATTTTGGGAAGAGGTCATTTTATCTTCCACAGTATACGTTCAACATGTTTACCTACGAGAGTAGAAAGGGAGCTAAACATGATTTGTATAAAAAGTATCGGGAAAAGTTAATTTGTACACTTGCAAGCTTCTTTGACGGCCCTTAGGGCCCCATGGTGGTGTTATTTAAGGGAAGATTTAACTTTTGTAAACAGAAAATAGTATGCTGGTGCCAAGTTGGGATTATAACGGGTCGGGGAAACTTTGCGATGACGTTGCAGACGGTCTTCGCAAGCAGGCAGTCGACTCTGCTCTTGGTCGTCCTTCAAGGCCTTCGGGACGAGTTTAGCGCAGATCTTTCGCATTGCCAAATTTCCAGTCATAATTGTGTGTACTGTCATCTTACCAATAGCAATGCAATCTGCGATTATGCACACATTTAACCGACGTGGTCCGAATTCAGTACTTAACACAGACATCAGGAAAAAATTGTGACAGGTACTTTTTATGCAAACCTTGAGTAAAAAAGTACATGTTTTACAGCTCAATAAAAGATATCCTCTGAGGTAAATTGTTTTTCTATTAACGGTCTCCAGGCTGACATAAAGTACAGCATATTAAAAATTACAGTTTCTGGTTTGACGAAACTATCTTTTCTGCGATTGAACCCGAAATTCATCAGCATTATAATGATAGATAATATAATGCAAGTTATCGAATTCCCTATATGCCCGGTCGAGTGCTCTCCCTATTTAAGCCAATGAAGTGTCATCGAGGGATCCCGGTTCGAATCCCGGTCGAGGCAAATTATTTTTACACTTTTAAATTGATAATTTTTATGCGCTTTAGCGAATGACTCCGTTAAACGTTATGGTCGTGGCATCTCTCGAAGTTTTTTTGAATCTGTCTCAATATAATTATTTATTAATGGGCGCGAAGACCAACACTCGCCACTTCCCCCTCTGAAATATAAAGTTTTGAAATGTTCATCTTAAAACACACATGAGTATCCACAATCATTTGTATTCCTATCAGTGCTCAGATATTCGGAAACGACATGGGTCAAGATCACAGGCATCGAAGGATTTGGCTGAGAAGCAATCTCTCGATACTTAAAACTAACACAGGATCGTGAAGATTAAGTCCTATGGTCTTCAAGATAGACAATATAATCCATTGTTGATAGACAAATCCTCCGCTCAATTTCCGTCAGTTGAAGTCTTTTACCTGCCATTCCATAAACCCCTCCTCTTCGCCAGGAATGAAGAGAGAGAAACGACAAGTCTGTCCTTGGCATTTTTAAAATTAAAGTCGACCCCCTCCCGCGCCCAAAAGAACGATCAGGCCCTCGGCGATCGCTCGCAAACGGAACGTTTCCTCCTCCAAAGGACCGCATGAGAGAGAAAGGGCCGTGGGAGGAGGAAGGTCCCCTGTGCGACCCCCTGCTCTTTCGGGATCGAGCCGCGTATGTATTGGAAACAAGGCGGGGAATACAGGGCCACCGATGTGGTGGCAGAATCCCGACTACTCTTTAAATTTGGGTAGGCTCAGTCGGGCGAGGGAGGACCCCGCGAAGGCAAAGGCACAGCTAGAAATGAGAGGATCTAACTCTTTGACGGACTATTGGAAGAAATCAACTCACTCACTCGGAAAAAATATTGCATGCATCGTAAAAAAATTAAAATTTCATATTATTTAAATAAATTATTTGTTAACATCATGAACTATTTTAATATTAAAATTAAAACTACTTTGTATCAAACTAATACGCATACCTGTTTCGGTTGAGCAATTAAGTATTAGCTCATTATTTCTTTAAAAAAAGTATTGTCCCAGTACGTTTAGGGTAGAGACTTTAAGAAAACAATATTTTTCGTCAAACGGAGATTAAAGTGAAAATTTTACGAGCATTTTCATCGAACATAGTTTCGATTTTGATGATCGTTTCCTTCCTCAACAAGGAAAAGGGATAGGAACACATATAAAAGATGAACACAGGAATGGTGGGGAAGGTGGAATAGAGCAGATTACAAGCGTAAAAATGTTTCCTTAACCGGGACTTGAGCCACGGATCTGCGACTTATCGAGCACATGCTCTTAACCAGTTGATCTATGCAACCAACTGCCCCACCTGTGTTCGTCTTATATGTGTTCTTATCCCTTTTCCTTAAATCTATATATATATATATGGGAATGAGTTTATACATGTATATGTATATACACATATTATACATATCATGGATAATACGTAAAAGGACATTCACATTTAAGAATTTTTAAGCTTTCGGAATTTTTGAGGCGTTCTTCAATTCCGAATTTTTTATTATGTACCGTGTTATCTATTTTATTTTTGTATTCTATTGTGCCGTCCAAATGTAATATTGCTCTCGTGCATGCTTCAACATCATCGATACATGTATATATATATATATATATATATATATATATATATATATATATATATATATATATATTTATTTATTTATTTATTTATTTATATTTATATACATATATATATATATTTTTTTTTAATACATATATATATATATATATATATATATATAATAGGTTACCCTTCCTCCCTACAACCCCCTTCTCTTTTTCGAAATGAAATGACGAATTGCGATTCTCCAGTCGGCCGGGTCAAAGGAGCCGTAAAAACGTTTCCCCCAATCCGTGATCGTTGGAAGGGGAAAGTGGTGGGGAACCGCTGGAAACATTTTCTCCCGTCAGAAAGAAGTTACAGCGCAGCGACCACCACAATCCAACTCCCTGCGCCTCGCCGAAATAGGATTTCCTTCCAAGGCTCTCGAAGGCATTTCCCCAGAAATTGAAGGACTGAAAAATGCATTAACTCAGAGATTTTTGTCTCTCATTGGAACATTTCGGCTGATTTTTTTCCGATGTGGTTAAAAATGTCTTCATCCCGTGTGGTTTTGCAATTTCGAGAGAAAAAATTTTAAAATATCCTAAGCGATGCTATACAATACTAACAAATATTGCCAGGCGCGCAAAGGGTTTTTTTACGAGTGGTAAAATCTTATATAATATATGGTATCACGTTTTAAATCACTCCAGCATAAAACAGTGTTTGCATTCTTTAAAAAATGATGCATTTTTAGCGAATAATGGTGCAATCGATCTCATTTCTTTAATTATATATTTGGTTTTAGCGAAATATCTATTTTAAAATCTTAATTTTCAAAATAATATCTAAGAAAGGAAATAAACTTCATGTAAATTAACAACAAAGAATCAATACGTATTGTGATAGAGTTTTCTCTGATTAGTCCAGTATAAAACAGTTTAAGCATGATTAAAAATAAATGTTTTTTTGGTGAGCACTGGTACCATTAATCTAATTTTTTAACTATACATTTAGCTTTGGTAAAATATTTATTTTAGAATATACATTTTCAATAATAATGCGTGAAAAAGCAAATCAATTTAAATTTAAATTGGAGGCCAAGAAGGAATATGTGATAGGAGTATGCCCTCTTATAAGTTCGGCAGACTATGAGGCAAGCTTACTTCCCTCGATTCTCCCGCGTTGAGGTGCCAACAATAGCACAAGAGGAAGGAAAGCCACGCATTCTCCATATCAAGTCGCACTCGATCGCCACCTGATCGCAATGAAATCCCTGGAAAGGCTTACTTTCAACATTTGCACTAGGGTATATCACAACTAGAAAAGGCATCGTTTTTGACATAAAAACTGAACTACTTTATGCATTTAACTTATAGCTAACCATTATACATTTTAAAATAAGAAATATATTATAAATTTTTCGTGAATTTTCGTCCTTTCAAAGTTATACATAGAGACATAATATACAGGTAATACGTAAGTATTAATGGTATAATAAATATGTAAACAAACGCTCGAGCTTTGGTTTTACATGTTATAACATAAATTTCTGTTTTTATAAGTGGTTCTTTAACGCCCTGAAAATACATGAAAAGTATAAGGGAACGAGAAGGCAGAGATTTCAAATCTATATAATTCAATGTTGTTAATGTTTTCAATTGTTTCTGGCTCAACTTTGTGGATTTGCACGCCCATTAAATGAAGAACACAATTTATTTATCCACTATTCTATTTCCATTGTTTAAGAAAAGTGGAAAAATACATGGTCTTCTTCATTTAATGAATGTGTTAATGTTTTATAAAAAACCGGTGGGAAAAAAGGTAAGATAAACGTTCATTAAAAGACAAAAACGGCTGATAGCTCTAAATATTCACGAAATTTTCAAATAAATTATTATAGCAATTAAAATAATTTTCATAATCAAAACTTCTGTATTTCATTCAAAGTAGGTTGCCTAAAATAAAATTCGTAAGTTAAGATTATTCACCAAATAATCGGAATCAGCTCATCACCGCCTATGCAAATGGCGACAACTGTAAAAGTATAAATTTAATTGACACACGAAGCAGTGATGGAGAATAAAACGTTTGGCACCAAAGCAATGAAGGGCTATGTCAAAAGTGGAAAGATATGAGATAGTTGTCTTAATAGATTGCTACATGTGGCTTGGGAGACTCTTTGCCCATTATTAATCAGGAGAAATTCATGTAATAATGTAGAAATGAGTAAGAAACATTCAGATTCGGAATGAATAAGGAACAAAATAGGATGACATTGTTCTTCTTGAGAAAAGAACCCTCACCGAGTCGTGCGTGTTCTTAGTTTGAGTATAGCGCGTCTAGGGCATGGGCGATGACCGACCACCATTGACAAGGGCAAGCCACAATTTGCCATGCTCGACAGAGGAAGGGGTTGTAAAAAATAAGGGTCAGCTGCCAAATTTCAGGGTCAGAAACCACAGTTCAGGGCTGCATGCCAAAAATAAGAATCGGCTGTCGTGCCCAGGTGCCCAATGATATTTATGCTCCTGATACTGGTCCCCGTATCACAATTGATTTAAGGTATATGTGCATGTACTTAAGTGCTATTTAATGGCACTATATATATATATATATATATATATATATATATATATATATATATATATATATATACATTCACAAATTTAATTAAGGAGAAATCGAAATGGATTTTTATGAGTAACTATGATCAGGATGAATGAAATGATACATACCACGTTTAGGTTTAGACAATATCATTGCAATACAATAGTCCGATTTTCTTCCATTTTGTTGTTCCAAATATTTATTTGAGTATGCGTGCTCTCTGTATTACACTATATAAATTCAAATCATAGCTAAAAATTCATTACAATAAATGTGTCCGTATGATAATTGAACTTATTAAGTTTTTTCTCGGCGTATAGTTATCCAGAATACAACACTTGACCTCACATTCTTTGCATTGAAATAAGAACAACAAATTATTTACATCCTGGGAGTGAGTACTAATTTCGTATGAAATTTGATATGTTCTTTTTAATATTAGGGGAGTATTTTATCGTCATTCAAAAATGAGTTACTCCGATATTTTCAGTGGAATATCACATTGATGAATGCTTGAAAAACTATTCTAACTATATTCCCTTCTTTCCATTTAAATGAACATCTATTTGGTCAGTTGTTAAAGCCAAAGAAATATTAAGAAGGTAAATTTAATAAGAATTGGGTATAATCCTGCATTTATGTGTAAGAATGCACTGTACTGGTTTCGTCAAATTGTTACAATGGATGAGAGTTCAATACCTTAACAGGCACGTGAGATAAGATTAAAAAGTTTTAAGAGGAATGAGAAGATTTAAAATGTAATGGGTGATAGCGATCAATGATACTATTACTATCATAGGTAATCTACCGGTTTTGGATGTACACGACATACCGAACGGTAAAGTGACAATCCCCTTGTCTGTCTGTTTTAACAATAAAAATTACAGTATTGATGCAATAAATATCAAAAACTCAGTATTCTATGATCACGCATGAAAATATGTATGGATAAAACGTTAGCGAATAAAGTATACATTGGCAGATAAGTATGAAAGGAACTAGCATAAGTTATTTAGTTTTTAAAAGACCATACCTAAAATCATTTTTTATCGACAATACCTGCCCCAAAATGGTATGATATGTAGAAGGGTATTTATTATTCAAATATGCATGTGCAGGTAGGCAGTGTTGAGGGTCATACAAATAGTTTTAATCACGATCTAACTTGTCTTCTACAGCCCCTCTCTAACGCTGTCCATATCGCTTGCAGTCAGTACCACAATAGACAATATGAGTCTATCACCCATTTCTCCGTCCAAAGGCTGTTATACCTCTACTCTTAAAATGCCTCACATATGAAGGGAAGGGCTCCAAAAACTCTTTAAAAAACTGGTTCCATTAAAAATTCTATTTAAAAATGAAAAGTTTTCTGTTTTTGTGTGTGCCTTAATTTTATTTCAAAACAGCTTATCAACATTTTACTCCTTGACATTAGTTTTTTCGATTTCTTCCTTAAGTCGTCCCATACATTTTTATTTTTAACTATCTCACATATTGTAAATAAACTACTACTTATATTTTAAAAACTCTCCCATTTCCGAATACCCAACATTCTCGTTCAGTTATTTGTTCTTTCATGCCAAGAGGTTTGGTAAATATCTAGCTGCTTTTTGACACACTTTTCAACCTTTTAAATGCATCCAGCATCATATGGGTCTCATATCATTAACGAATATTTCATGATAGCACAAACTGAAACCTCATCAATGTTTTACTTTTCTAGCGACGCTACTTCCTTTTAAATTTCTCATTACCCAGTGAAGTAATTATAATAATATCCTAGTAACAACATTTACTTCAGATTCCCAGGCACGCTCCCAAAATAAACCCTTAAATATTTGCAATTACTGCCACCAGAGGTTCTTTCTCAAAAAGAGATTGTAAATATTCTGATTTATATCCTTTTAATGTGGAAACATTATATGCATGCTCTTACTTACGTTAATGCCCGTATTATTTTTAGAACTCATTTGGATCGGAAATTTGCCATTGCCATTTAATGGAATGTAAATAATTAAATATGTAATATTTACAATAAATGTATTGAAAACTATTCGTGCACATTTTTGGCTAATAATTCTTCCATAAGCTTTTCTTCTAACAACCTATCTTCTGTCTTGTATCCTTATTAGCTCTAAACACAAAGTTTCTTTTTGATCAATGAATTTAGGTGCTATGCCCTGGAAACTCGCCCAATATAGGGTGAGTTGCCAGAGTTTTTGGAAATGAGAAGAGTCACACTATTTGAATTTTGTGTGCGGTTTTCCTGGAGTGCCACGTGGGATTAAACTTGCGACCATACATTATGTATTTCACGCTCTGTCCAATAATTTCAGACCGTTCTTCCTTTCGACACGATGTGCTTCTATAAGACTTACATAAAGGGGTCTCAAATCTCAATCGAGATACAAGGCTTTGTTTTCTCTTCCTCCCATGAACCAGACAGTCAATATTACGTATGTGCAGCTACTTGCGTAAAGCGTAAATCAAAGCCTCTTTCACTGTCAATTTGAGACGGACTTCTCAGTTTGTCTATATTTCCTTCCTCTCCAACAGCGAAGGACTGAAACTTACAAAACAATTTTCGGATACAATATACTTCTTCTTTTGGATTCAAATTTTTAATTTTAGAAATTTTTAACACCTTGATAATTTTTTGAAGCATTACATTTTATTTTTTCAAAAATTCGATGTGGCACTTGTCCCAAAATTCAGTGCCGAGAATCCGGTTGCATGATGGGGATGAAGAAGGGAGAGAAACTAGGTCTCGTCGCTCCATAGCTCATTCCATTAGGGCTCGGCATGCCTTGGCTTCGCGTGATATGGAAGCATTCTAGACTCTTTGCTTACCGGGCGAGAACACCCCCCCACACATCCCCTGTTCGGAGTGGTGGACAGCGGCCAGCAAGAGTGGACTCCGGCCGGCGCCCTCTCCCTCTTTTAATCGGGGATCCGATGGGAGTGAGGGCCGTGGGGTCTTAACGTGGCGACACCCCTGAGCCACTTTCCCTACCTCTCGGCATATTGATTCGCCGCCTGCAGTCGGGCCAAATTATCCCTCATGCTTCATCCTCAGTGAGTCTCTTCCAATGCCCCCGGATCCGGAGAATCCGGGGTTGTCTTTTCGTTCCTATTTTTTGAGTTACGGGGACCTCGATATTGGCGAGGAGTGGGCATGATCCTAGATTTGTACGCCCACTTTTGGACTTTTATACGCCGGAGGAATCCTTTTTACACAAAGCACGGACAATACGGCATCCGCGAAGCTTGTTGATCCGTTCCTCGGCTCGCAGTGGCGGGAGAGAGGAGTGGCTGATGAGGGGGAGAGGGAGTGAATGCGAGGGAGGAATGAAAAAAGGCGCAGGTGAGAGGGGGAAGAAGCAGGCAAGATGGCGAAGAACGGGAATGGGCTTCGGGGTATGTGCTCCTGCATTACAGCCCCCGTCAGCTGCCGAAATTACACTTGAGCTTTGGTCTTACTCAGATGCCTGTTTACCAGTGTTTATTACTAAATATACATGCTTAAGTATGAATTTGGTGGAGGAAAAAAATTAATTTGTACTCACATTTTCACGCTCTTGGATTTAAATAGGAACTGCATGAGTGTAATGATCGTGCTATAACATCAGGGGTAGCAGATTCATAGAGTCCATACCGAAATAGGAAAGGGATCACCTTAAAAAGAAACTTGAAATCTTTATGCTTTAAAATGTTTATTCTAATTTATACAGCATTAATCCGAAAACAGCATTTTAATACCTAAGACGTAACTTCTAACCATTATAGCAATCCAGTAATGGACACAAATATAAACAACTAGGCCCTAGATGGTGGAAACCAACCTGGGCGGGAATTGAACTCGCGACCTCTTGAGCAGGCATGCGAGGACATTACCCCGCCGCCATCGTAGCCGACAATATAATGTTTAACCGATTATGAAAATCACGGGTATAACTTTCGCCAAGATGAATTCGCTCACAAATAAACCCGTAAAATGTAAAAAATCCACACCTCTACCAAGATCAAAAATTCTTCGCAGTTATTTCAGAGAAGATTCATACTATACCAAGACTTTTGTGTAAATGGAACTTGACCCATAAATATTAAGTTATAATTACCAATAAACCATCCAGCCGGATATCTAAAAGGAGAGTTTTGGGAAATTTAAATTTTTTTTTGGAAAATAAGTTTATTTAACGTTAATGGCTCATTGGGGAGGAATGAATTATTGGAAAATGTTCCCCTAGGAGTTTAAGGCATTTGAACTGATCATAGAGGAGGAGGATAGCATAAGGGGGGGGGGCTTCTGCCTCTGCCTTTCCATCTGGCTCCCAACCTATCCATCTCCCCCTCCCCAACCACTCCCCCCCCCGTCCCTCTTCAGGGCCGCACACAATTTCCAATGGTTTATGGGCACCATTCAACATGCCTGTGAAATGCTGTTCCACGTGCATCTCATTTCTCTCCTCCTTTGAACTAATGTTGACATAGTTTCGAATCGAGGGATCGGCGGGGCAACCCATTGCA
Source organism: Hetaerina americana (assembly GCF_022747635.1). Classification (NCBI taxonomy): domain Eukaryota; kingdom Metazoa; phylum Arthropoda; class Insecta; order Odonata; family Calopterygidae; genus Hetaerina; species Hetaerina americana. The sequence continues at coordinate 83,357,020 of NW_027287427.1, read as the reverse complement.
AAGAGTGTATGGCCACTCAGATCCTTAGGCTCAAATCCGGATCATGTCTTCGGGAACTCAGAGGATAATTTCCACCCGCCAGATTTAGTGAAATCTTCCTGCAAAAGCTATGTTTCTTGAGGAAGTGTTATGAAGTGAGGTTAGCAGCGTGGTGGGGTCCATTAAAGAAAAAGGTTTGCTTGTTGAAGTGGCGTCTATAGAAGCTGTACTTTATTCTTTAAGTAAAGATGGGAAAAAGACTAATAGATGTCCTGATATGGAGCGTAGTTTTTTGTTTCTCAAAAACTAGTAGCTAAACGTAATAAAGAGGTTTTAGAGATGGGTATCTGTGACGAGAAACGGAGAAAATAAACTAGATGGAAAGGAAAATAAATGTTGAAGTTCCAGGTATGTTAGGGGAAGAGAGAGGGTTGTTGGGAAAATTTCTAAGGTGGTAGGACAAATGAATGCAAGGCATACTGAGAGTCGACGGGGTGCTGAAGACAGTATTAGAGGGGATAATGTTTGGAAATCGAGGTAAAGGGGGAAATTTGGATGAAATTAAGGAAAGTAGAATGTATACTCAGGAGATAAACAATGGGGTACAGTATGAGATTTAAGCCATGTTTATACAGTGTTATATTACTTTTATATATATTTCATTAGTTATATTTAATAGGGCAAGGATCCATCAAAAACCTAAACTAATCAGGCAGACTACTGCTAATAATAAGAACTGTCTGGGAACCCGCCATTTCTACGAGGAAACCAAATGACTTTGTACATATTTTTCCTTTTAGAGGCTAATAAATACAAGTTTATTTATCAAAACAACATTCAAATAGATAAATGTAGTTTATGTACTTTATTTGATTAAACCAATCATAGAAAGTAGATTTATGACCACTAAAAATATTTAAAATCGTGTTTGTTAATCAAAGTTCCGTTTCAGGGATTTAGGTAGGCATTCTTAATTTTCTGGTGTTCCCCCGAACCAGTATTTGAAACAAAATATGCATACGTGACCAGGGATCACGAGTGGCACAGCAGAAAGATTCATTTCAGCGGGGGTGCCCAAATTCATTTGTGATATTATGGTAATGTTTCGAGTAAAATTAGTTTTGCGTGAATGGCACCATTGACTATAAACCTCACTCCTGCTTGAAGTAAAAATTATATAGGACAATCGCAACTAAATGGTACTTTAGATGAGGTCCCTTTTGAGGAGGAAGTGTGTTTACCATGTATTTTCGTTCTCTTTTAATTATATGCTTACACTGTTTGCATAAAATGTAATTAATTATTCGTCGCGTGGACGAGAAGACCCTTACGTATATTTGTCCACATTTCGTCTCAAATGAAGCCAGTTATCCCTCCATCCATCCTACCCCACCTCCTCCCCTCCCTGCCCCCTTCCTGCCCCCTCCGCATTTCCTTACTCTTCTCATTTCTACTCTCACCTCCGCCCCCCTCCCCCGGCTCCGCAAAACCTCCCCCCAACCAGTTCACCACCACCACCTCTGCCCTTCTGCCCCGGACCCGCCCTTTGCGGCGTCCGCGCGCGTGTCGGGCCTTTCATTCACATTTCATGCGGGCCTGCCCCCCTAGGGGGAGAGAGAGAAAGAGAGAGAGAGACCGCGCCCAGCAAAGAATGGGAGTGGGGTTGCCGAGGGGACATTGCGAGGGGGGTTGGACGGGGAGGGGAGAGCCGGGGAGCGAGTGGGGTTTACCCGTTCCTTGACGACTCTCTGCCACCACTTTGCGTGGCCGACTTCTCTCGCTCCACCAACCGGCCCGCCCCCGTCCGCTCTCACCCCCGTCCGCCATACTGCCACCATCCTCCCCAACGTCGACCGCTCTCGGGGGTCAGACGGCCCCTCTTTCCCCGAGCCTCAACCAGGCCCCGATCTCCCCCAATGTCTCCTCCTCCCGAAGTCAGGATGAATAGTTAGGAGCCTTGCGGTGAGGGAGAAGGGGCGTGGAGTCTCCATTGGCTGTTGTGTTTGGGCAGAGGGTTCGGAGAGGGGGTAGGGGTGCGGCAGCGGAAGTTTTGAAGGGTTGGAAAGAAACCGGGTCGGTGAAAGTTTGCAATGGCGTTCGGCGAAGGGGTCGTAATGGTGGGAGTGGAGCTGAGAACTGGAAAAAATTCCGAACTCGGATGAATATGAGACACCATTTCCCAAAGGGGCTTGCACTTACGCAGAAATGAACTTGTGAAGGAAACACTAGGTGAAGAAAATTAAAAAGAGCATAACGATTAGAGGAAGGAGTGGGAAAAAATCTAAATGAAACCAATATACTATTTCAGGATAATCTTCATATTTTAAGGAAGTGCTAGAATTATAAGTATGGTAGTTTATCAGAGCCAGGAGTTGCTATATCGTATAGATCCGTTGATGAATTATAAATTACCCAGATCATTTACATATCAATCATATTTTTAAGACATTACATTTTTTAGATTCTTTGGATTTTCAGTTGAAATCTTGCAGCGTAGTATATTTCTAAGAACAAAATATTTGATCATTTACCAAGGTATAATCAAATTGCAACTTCTAGAAGTGATTTATCATCACAAGTTATTTAATACACTGCCGTATTCTTTAGGGAAAGTAGAAAAATATCCTTCGCCAATTCAAATGAGTGGATCTGTTGCAAAAAAACTAGAAATGAGCGGCCGATCAATGTGAAATTTTCTCGGACAAAAATAATCAGAAAATTATTACATTAATAAAACTTACTCATCAAATTAGAGATTAACTTCATTTTACATTCAACTTTTCGGTCCTGTCGTAATTTTTCAAGCATCACACAAGACAGAAAAACCACAAAAAAAGGGAAAACCCAAAAAATATAGCAAAAATTAGTGCGTTATACCATTTCGTATTGTAGGCAGGCAGGAGGTTCGGAGTTAAGGTTAGTGAGGTGGAGATGATCTGGAGTTTTCGTAAAAATTTGTATCTTTCGTGAAAGAAAATACGAGAGTATATTTTTTTCCCCATGCTGAGAGTACTGTGATCGAGGTGTCTTAAAATATCTGGAATATCTCTGCGAACTGGAGATAAGAAGGAGGGGGAGGCAGAGAGGAAGGGAGAGATATGAGTTGGGAGAGCGATATGAGCGAGACGGAGAGATAAAAAGCTGCGGCGGTGAGGGGGTGGGGGTAGCGGAGGGCGTTGGAGGGGGGGCGGGCGATATTCCGAAGGGGTCTCAACGAGGGAAACGGGAGTTTCTTCGAATCATTGGTATGAATTTTGTAAGGCGGAATTCATGCCTCGTGCTCAGCAGAATATTGATATCTGTTTTTCTTGCACGAGGCCTTAGGAAAGACAAACATTGAGACGAGCGAGCAGTCGGAGGTGAGGAGGGCGAGGGAGGGAGGAAGTCGAGAGGAGGGGAGGGGAGAAGAGAGTGAAATTTGGACTATTTCCGAACTCGGAATTTACCCCTCCATTCTTCAACCCTCCCTCCCATTCCCTCTCCCTCCATAACCAACTTTTGTTTCATGAATAAACCGATTCCTTTATTCATTTTCTTCCCATCTGTTCGTCTTCCTTTTTCTGGTCGTGTCTCCATCTACCCCTTTCAACAAAGCTCCCCGCTCCTTAAAGACACCAAAAACAAACGCCAATTTGAGCGATCTTTTTCCCTCTCGTTTAACTTTTTATCTCCTTCGATTGTTATGACACACAATTCCCTAAATTTTCTAGTGGTTTTCAGGTTACCATCGAGTATTTGCCATGGTGAGAGAGTCTCAAGCAATTAACTACTGTTAACTTTTGTATTTCATGACGGATTTCTGTTTCCATCGAATACTGAGAACGCACTTAGAGTGAGCACGTGCTTACAAATAGAGATACATTTAATTTTTAATCTCTACGAATATTCCGTCTGTTTTATTAATTTTGTTAAGTCAAAAATTACGTCTGAATTGGATTTATGATGGCTAAATGAGAATACTTTTTTATACAATCCAAAGTATGCGGATAGTATTATTTTCCAATTAAAGCTCTGTGCAAAACTTTCAAATAATACTGGGTAATATTGCCCCGCAACAATTACAAAGTAAGTGCATAGTGACAGATTACCAATCAATTGTCAAATATATTTATTCTTAACTACTGACTGTAATATTTAATTCTTTGAAAATATTTTATAGATTCGTTTTGCACTGACTCTGAATTGATAGAAGAAAGAGCAGCTATTGACCTTTCCTATACTAAAATTTAAATTTGAAAGCATTAAAATGCGTTTGTAGAAATAATTCCATGATTGATTTCAAGAATATGCTAGCGATTAAATTTCCCTCAATACAAGGGAATATGTGAATGCTTCATGTGAATCTGTTGTTCTGTGTCTACTTCTGAAATAACGCATGCAGAAACACAATTATTACTCATTTCCGCATTATTCCGTAAATACATCTGAGCATTGTAAAATCACGGAATACCACTTTACTGATACGGATAGCCAGCTGGAGCCGGTTTGTCAAAAAATAATGACCTAAAACCCAGGAGATAATTGTTGGGATATATTTTGATTTTTTGTGTTACACACCGGGTAAAAAGTTCTAATTAAATGTTTATTATCAGACTGATAGCTCTCCTTTTTGAGGTCTACTCCTGTCCTTCTTATAAGTATTTATTAATATAGCTTTTTTACAATGTTTTGGCGCCCCTTAACTGTCACCTGAGAGCTAAATGGCCTCTGCTCTGGAAGCCATTCAGTTCAAATTTTTAATTTATTCACCGGAGCTACTGATTCTGGCGCTTGATTTGAGTGACAAGGAACAAATATGTCGGCAGATGGGAAAGAAAGAAATACTTCATGCTAAAATAAAAAAGGAATAAAAGGCTACTCATTATTACCACTCATAAAATTAAAATATCATTATGTTAAATCCGAATATAGTGGAACACAGCGAATTTAAGAAAAAATGTAAAAAATTAAGTGCAAATTCAAGGAGAAAAGATAAGAAGTCTGCGATTTGCGGACGAAATTTCCGTGCTTTTTTTTAAAAAAAAGAGAAGATCTTACAAGAATACTAGCCATTATATACTATATAAGAGGATCAGAAAGCCAACCCTCAAGAAAAGCAATATTTAAGCTTAAGTCTCAATTGGTAAGAAAATCTCCAAATTGAGACTAATAAAATAAACAAATGCCAACAAAGATGGAAGAAGGAGGTATCTGTGTTGCCATTTTAGTAAACTTAAGTTAAAATATTTACTAAAAAAGGGATACAAATTTCTCAGGTTTTCAACAAAATCATTCATAGGAAATCGATTCAATTCAATTAACGAAATTTCATATTTATTGACAGAAAATCTCAAAGGGAATGGAGAAGAATACGAAATGGGAGGTTGAAAATATTGACAAAAGTATTCTTAGAAATATAGGAGAAGAAACAATGAAAGAAAGAAGCATTTTATACACTCAAAATTGCAAGAGGATATTAACTAATCGGCCATCAAGCATGATTGGGGTTTGAGAGTGAATCAGAAGTACTGCGGAAGGATACCCCGGATATGAGATTCATGGATCAAATAATTACAACTCCAAACAAAATTAACATATTGGCACAAAGAGATCACCAACGATGGAAGGAGAATTGATTGGTCAGTGGGGCTGAGCTGTGGCCAACCAATCTTCTGATTAATAATTCATGATGTTGATGAAGAAATATAATATCCATAAAGAAAACGTAAAAGGAATAAAAAAATAAACCTGTTAGAACATGGGTAATAAGTCGCTGTCATCGTAACACTTCTCTGACATTCGAATAGTTATTTGCAATCAATTATGTGGCTAAAAGTGAAAAAAATACTCAACCCTTAAAGCTTGTCAAAAACTGACTTTTTTCGGAATTGACGCTGAATTCTCCGAATTATCCCTTTCCAGAATTTGACGATTTTCCAGGTTTTTGGAATACAAGAGTAACCACGGAAGGAGTGGGCAGGATGGGAGGGGGCGTGTTGAAGGTGAGGTTGGGGGCGGGGGAGTGGTTACCGCTGGCGGGGGAGGGGGGAGGAGGAAGATTCGGTCGTTCCGGGGGAGGCGAGGATGATTAATTGCCGCTCGCAACACGCCCCGCCACACACGCGATGACAGCCGCCAGAATCTCGTTACGATAGCGTCGCCCGACACTGGATTATGCGAGCGCATACTCTCTCTCGCGATCTCTCCGCCTCCTCCCCGCCCCACCCCCACGCGGCCCGAAATACTAAACCCCCCCAACCCCACCTCACCCTCAGTCCTCCCGTAGCAGGAAAAAAGACTCCACCGCGGACGCGTGTGTGCCGCCTTCCCCCCCCCCAGCCCTGGCCGCCGTCGCCTCCACGGCATCGTCCCATTCAGGGCCGCCGTGTCTCCATTTCTACCCCCGAGCGGGGCGGGGGCGCGATGAGGCGCCGGATGAATAATGGTCGGGACGAATGGCGAAGGCTCCGTTTGGGTCCCGCTTTTTCACCCTCTTCCTGATGGGGAGGTACGTGAGAACCACTGCACGATCATCACTCCCAGGGAATGCGCATACCGCGTATATCGTTAAGTTTTGCCGCAAATAGTACCAACTGGCCTTGGATTAGAACTCGCACTCAACGGATTCAAATGTCGTCCGGCTGCAGAAATAATCAGAAGAACGTTCGATATTCTTTCAAAATACGAAAGGCGATGGAGTTGTATTTATTAATACTTTTATCCTCTACAATCAGACACGCATTATATAAACTATTTATAATATTTAAAAATCCAAGGATACTACTAATAAGGCGACCCGTACGGTGGGTGAAATTAAAACATGAGGGCAGAGACGAGAGAGACACGATCTATTTGCTGAGGCGTCTGTGGGTGAAACGTTTTCGTTTGTTGAAAAGTTATTAACCTCTCCAGTCAAATCGATTCCTCAGAAAGGAACCTTTCACCCAGCACAACTGAAAATTTATATGCATAAAATCTTCGAAATCTAGCGAACTATTTATCATAATGAAAATATCTATATCTAAACTTTCTTGAAAATCTCCGTGCTATGAAATTCCATACGAAATGCTTAAAATTTCTAAGGAAATTAATGAAATATAATAAAGCTTCCGATGAAATAGCACAAAAAATCTAAAATATCCAACTGAGAAGTCCATCATTTTTTATAATTTTAGTCTTTTTTTGTTTTATTTTTAGCAATTATTTTACTTTCTATAATGAAAATGAGAAAACTAATTCCGTTTTCTCGTCAGTTATATTTTATCTAAATATAAAATATCAATTATTTATTCACAATAATAGCATCTACGAATTTGCCCCCGAACATATTTTTAAATTGCCTATCCTGACATTGATTCATGGTGCAAAAAAATGGTTTTTCATTTTCTTAGTTTTGATGTCACCTATCCCAGGCAATGTCGTGTCTTCACGGTGAAAACTACTATCGGAATTATCACGAGATCTCATGGGCCTACACTGTACTATTATTTAATTAGTTTAATCGTGTTTAAAATATTGACTTTCCCATAAGCCCCAAAATAAGATTATAGACGAATTGCATGGTTCACAGATCGGGACTGTATTTTCCGTTCTTCAGAAATTTGTTTAGGTGCAATGGCATTCTTCTTTTCGACTAATGAATAGTTTAAATCATTTCTAAGAGTATATTCTGATATAATTTTACTGATAGGGACCCTACTGGTTGAAATAAACCTGGCATAAATTTTAGATTTATTTAATAGATTTTATGCTTTGTTGGTAGCAGATATTATAATTTAAATGTTTGTTATTCTGGGTGTATAATGTTCTGAATGATAACAAATATGTATGTATGCACACATGGATGTGTGCGTGAGAGAAGTAGAGTGTAAGTTTTGTGCGTGAATATGAATTGGTAGTGGAATAGCATTTACTCTCACGCATGGGAAAAAATTAATTCAGTGGACATTAATATTCAAATTTAACAAATGAAACCATTTAAACTAATGCGTAAAAAGCGCGGCAAAAATTTTTTCACCATGAAATGATGCTTTAATCTTATAAACTAATCTACTAATATTCAAACTGGTCAAATGGTTGGGATTTTAATTATTCTGTTATCATTTAAAAAGGATAAATATTTTCATAGAAAAAACGATAAATCTTGTGTTCACTGTTTTCTAAATACTGATCAACGATAAAATGGTTTCACACACCAATTATCTCAATTAATTCATTATGTTCCTCTTTCGAATTGTCTCTTCCATATTGACTTAAAAATAAATTACCAGAGAAAAGTTAAACAAAAATATCCAATCAATAATCTTACACCATTAGCCAGTGGTAGAAATAGTATTCGAAAATTAGAGCCCTGGTAATATGACGGCAGACGAATCAGAAATTTCATCAGACACTGCTGATTTAACTCTTCCCATTCGTATCCCTGTCTATTGCTACTGTCTCTTAATAAAGAGACGAATTTACTGTGATATGATAAGGAAACCTTTTGCTTGCGTGGGAATAGTTTGAAGTGAATATGATATTTTATTTGCAAAATTAAAGTTGAGGTAAGTGAAAACACAAAAAACTTTCGTTATTTCAGAACAAAATCAGGTAGTATCGATGAAGAATATTATTATTAGTTTTTCTGACGCAACATAAATCTATTTATTTGTCGACGTGGCCGGCTATTGACACAAGAAGAATAGTAAGTAGGCATCATGATAGATGGGATAAGAACGATATTTCTAAATAAAATACATAATTTCCATTCCCTATTTTATGAATTAAATGTAATTAAAATTTTTAACAACTGTAATGTAACCAAAATGTAATATATTTGAAATTTATTCGCTCCGTAGAATATAAAAATTTTGGAAAATGATTACTTGTGCGTTGAAGTTGGAAATTATTTTGATAGTCTGAGCAAAATTCTTGCAAGCTTGAGCAAACGGTGGCATTCACTGCGCCTCCGCTCTCATTCAAAATAAGACTGCCAGACGAGAATAAGGGCAGAAAAAGTACGAGAGGCAAATGTAGTGTGGTCATCATGTAAAAAGCAGAATGAACACTCGCACGACATTTGGCTTGGGAAGAGAGAGTGGCGGACGCTCGGGACGACATAATAACACTGGGTGTGGTCACGCATTTCCCTGATTACCTTCCGGTCTCCTTGACCCCACGCCTTCACCGCCATGACCTATCCTGACCTATTCCACGCCTATCCCTACGAATGTCCACGGTCCCCACTTTCTGTGCAGGTCTAGGAAACGTGTAATATTCTTTTCCTAATATCGACAATCAATTAAAATATAACATTTACAAGACGACGGTTTATCTACATTATGTCAATTACTAAAATATGATAATAATCGAATTATTTCAATATATAGCACCCTTTTCATGTGCTTACAACGGGGGTACAGTATCCCATATTTTCGTCAATACTTTCCCAACACTCTCCTCTCGAGTAGATGAAGGGAAACATAGATCTAAGCGTTAACAAAGTTCATTTAATTAATAATTGCCCAACAAACACATTTATCGTCCACAGAATCATAATAATGGCATTAATTGTCATATTGATAATATTTAACAAACAAATCCCAATTGCACTTGTACTTTCCATAGCTGGAATCGTCTAAATCATCCACATCGATATAAATACCTCGCGATCCACCTAAAAACGTCTGTATTAGGGGGTGAAAGAACCACGTGGGAAGGGTAAGCGATAAAGGAGCATGTAGCAGAGGAAGAGAAAAAGGTAAAAACATTTATTAAAAATTATCAAATAAACAATGGCCGATATATCGTCCAAATCACCGTTTAGGTCATATAAAGTGCCACGTCTTACTTATCTCCCTCCTTCCAACGTTGAACCTATATGGTATACGTAGTAATACCATTACCATACCGTAGATATTACCATATATTTTGTAATATTTACGAAAACTATCGGCTTTAGATATTAGGTTTCTCTTTATCCTGATCGATGTTAAATAATACTGACCTCTATTCGATACATTTTACGCCATTGAATGTCTTTCGATTTGTGATAACCCCTAAGGCTGTACTTGCGGGATCAATGGAATATTCTCCAGTTGGGATGACCTCCAGATAGGTGGAAAAGTAGGGACCAGACAATGTGATAGGCCGAGTAACGTCCGCTCTTTGGTGACGCGGCTGCAAAGGCGTCTGGAAAACAACTAGAAAGGAGTATGAGCAGGCTCTCGAGAAAATTATGCGTGAGAAAATTGAGCTGGGAACTATAAAAGACACTAGGGAAGATTCAAATGAACGGATAAAGAAAGCCGTAAACAAAGCTGTAGGAAGAGTAAAGAGGAAAAGAAAAGGAAATCTTGGATCACGGGCGAGATGATGAGAAAGATGGATTATAGAAGCGAAAGTTAGATATTAAAAAACAGATTTAGAAAAGGCAATTATAAATGATAAATAATAAACTGAGGCGGAAACAAGCAAAGCGAGAGAAGCGCGGTGTACGATGCAGTGTGAAGATATATGTAGAAAGTTTACTAATGAAGAATATACGAGAATGGAGAACTCGTGAATGGTGCACATGAAAGTGTCTGTCTGGAAATAAGGAGGGAAAATCCGTAACAATAATCAAAATTAAGTCAGAAAATTTAATAATTGAATCAGGAAAGATTCAAGACGGATGGAAGGAATATATAAAGTTACCATATGGTAAAGATATTGGGCCAGCAAGGCTGGTCATAGAAAGAGAATATTACATTAATGAGTATACGTTTAGTCCAGGCAAATGGCGAGACAGAATAACCGTGTTAACGGAATTGACATCAAATAGCTGCGCGAGGGTAAGCATCGTTCCCGCGGAGCTGTTTAAGTTTTAGAAAAATGTAGAAGAGTTTTTAAGGACTAATTCATAGCATTTATAAGGATAGGAATTTCGTCAGAAGATTTCGTTCGGTATATCGTAGTTTTTATTCCAAATAAAGAAAGGTGAGCCATACGTGAGAACTACAGAACAATGAGTTCGATTTCACTCGCAGCTGACGTATTCTTAGGCTTATCAGCAAGAGAGCAAAGGATTACTTATAGAATGATTAGTTTGGATTCAGAAAGAGGTGAGTTGCGCATGATGCTGCAGAATTACTGAGGCCATTAATTTAGAGGAACACAAAAGATTGATGCAGTCGAAATATATTTGTCGATTAAGTTCATGTAGAGACGATGTTTGACTCAGTGAAATGGGTGTAATAAATGAATTCGTTTCAGTAATCAGGATTAGATAATAGAGATAGGAGGCTTATCCACAATCTGTATTTGGTACAAGGTGTGATAAAAAAAGACTGGACTGATTTTATTCTGCATAAACCGTTTAACGGATCGAGACGAAAGAGGCCGGGTATGTGGAGAAACAATGCATGGCGTTTCCACCACGATAACGCGCCGACTCAATCAGCGCTGGTCGTGACAGAGTTTTTCACCAGAACCGGTACTTCCGTGATCCCACAGCCACCCCACTCTCCAGACCTGGCCCTATCAGACTTTTGTTTTGTTTCCAAATTTAAAATCAACCTTGAGAGGGCGCCGATTCGACTCTATTGACGGCATTAAAACTAATTGTACGGCGGACCTGAAGAGGATCCCTAAGGCGGCTTACCAGGCAGGGTTCGATAGCTGGAAGAAACGTTGGCAAAGGTGTGTCGTCAGCCAAGGCATGTACTTTGAGGGCGACAAGTTCGATTAAGCTTTGTCCGTCGAAATAAACAAGTTATAGTTATACATATTATCAGTCCTGTCTTATTTTGATCACACCTTGTATATTACTTAGTTACGAGCGTAAGATTGATAGTCTGGATGGGTAGTGCTAGGAAGAGAGGGATGTTCATTACCTCCTATATTTTTCAACTTATGCTTGGGGGAAATGTTTAACGAGGCGTGGGTATAACTCGTCATAGGGATGAAAAACGGTAGAGAACGTATAGAATCAGTTAGGTTTGCGGATGAGCAAGCTTTAGTTTGTCAGTCAGCCAAGTGGCTTCGAATATTTTTGAACGATTTGGAAAGACAGTGTGATAGGTATGGGAAAAGAAAAAAGTTTGCAAACCAAAGTTGGTGCTATCTTGAGAAAGAGAAAAATTAAGTTAAATATTAAAATATGAGTTCATAAACTAGATAAATAAAAAAGAGTTTACTTATCTCGAAAGTGTTATTGACCAACATATCAAAGTAGGTGGTTAGGCAAGGAAGCTTTCACAAGGGAGTGGGAATTAATAACTGGGTCGTTAAGTAAGAATATTAAGAAACTGGCCTCCTAAACTTTGATGTGGAGCGTGGCTTTGTACGGCGTGGACACTTGTTCGATGCGCCGATTAGAGGCTTTTGAAGGTATGATGATGGATAGAAAAAGTGACATGCGTAGGAAGAAAAACAAACGTGGAATCGCTGGGAATGGTGGGGAAAGAAATTCGAATATATATTTTATAATACATTCTAAGAAAATGTGCAAAATCAACACAATTTATTTTTAATGCCTCGTAAAAGTTTCATCTCATTCCTTTCTCTCTATTGAAATTACATGATTGAAAGTTTCATAATATTACAGAATGGAAACATTGACTTCACAGGTTTCAAAGGAATAATAAGGAATGAGGAACTCGATGTGGACAATGATTCTGAAGAGCATAAGTATATTCCACGGGTGTAACCCGTCACTCTTCTAATTTGAGGTCCTTGTCATTCAATAGAATCAATCCTATACCTTATCGTCAATCTCTTTGAATCCTTTCTCTATCGGGTCCTTAGCCCGATTTGATGATCATGGGCACTGAGTTCTTATAAAACAAGCGGGTGATTCTTATTCGAAATTCAAAGTTAAAATATTTTTAGGTTCAAATGAAATTTCTTCGCTGGAAACATCGCAGTCTTGTCTAACTTTTATTGCGGGCACGTGTTTTTTCAAAATTAATAATTCATGGAAAACATGAAACTTTTAAAAATTGCAAAATAGTTAATTCCTTTTTGGGTGGAATCAGCTCTTGCTACGCCCACTGTGCTTGCTTCTGTTGTTTTGCTTACTTTTACATGAAGACTGTATACGCAGTTAGTATAAAATGTTTCGGGAAAAGTTTCGGAAAAAATCGATTTACTTCAGATGTTGCTACAATCCCTAAAAATTATTCGAAGTACATCCTTTGAGCGTCGACACACTTTTGCCAGAGCAGCTTTTCCACGACTCAAAGGCTCCCTGGAAGGCGGATTCCGGAAAGTCCTTGAGGGTACGCCTGCAAACTTCTTTGACGGCCCTTGGGGTCCCATTGGTGGATTCCTTTGAGGGAGGTTTTCACTTTAGAGTATAGGAAATATTCTGCTGGTGCCAATTCGGGACTATAAGAGGGTTGGGTAATCGTCGCGATGCCGTTACAGAAGGTATTTGCGAATAAATACTCGACTCTGCTCTTGGTCGTCCCTCAAGTCCTTCGAAACAAGTTTAGCGCAGATCTTTTTCATCACCAAATTGTCATTGACGATGGCGTGCACTGCCATCTAACCATTGCCAATACGTTCTGCGATAATGATCGAACTTAACCGACGGTCTGAATTCAGAACTTCACGCATACGTCAGGAAAAAATAGTTACCGATACTTTTTATGCAAACCTTGTAACTCTTATGATTTTCTAGCATAACATGTAGCTTTTCCATTCATAAAATGCTTAGAGAATTGATTGAATGTTCAGTTAGAATCGTGACCGAAGTGCTCCAGTAACTTCGCTGTTAATCAGAGTGAAAACAGTGCGTAAAATAGCGAAGTGGCTCTCAGCACAAGGGGTGTAAATCCAGGGCCGACGCGTTACTCACGGGAAAAGAGAGCGAGGAGAGGAACGTCTTTGTTCTCTCAGCACGTGGATCGTATACAGGCGACACCGCTGAATACTAAACGCTCGAAGCATTTCGACTGGAACTCGTTTATATACCTTTGCACGCAAGCACACGTCTTCAACCTCGATTACTCCCTACTCTCCCACCCTCCGCCCCATCCTCGCCCTAGTGGCCTCTCAACCTTTGCCCCCAGCCCTCTCCCTCTTTAAAACCTACACCCGCTTTGCCTAGCCGCCCATTTTATGCACGGGCCGGCGGGGTCCCGCCCTATTCACCCTTTATGCACTCATAAACATGGAAGGTTTCCCCATTTTCGAAACAAGGGTCCCATCCCTCGATTTACCACTTACTTTTCTGCCCCTCTTCCATTGTCTCTTTCTCCTTTACCACCCCTTCCCCCTGTTATCCACCCTCTCTCTTTCCCAGCCTACACCGAGACCTACCCTACTCCCTTTCCCCACCCACCCTGGAACAAACATACCTTCCCAAGCCCTAAACCTCCCTATCACACTTTTATTCGACCGTTCCCTCTCAGCCGTTCCTCCCGCTCCCGTGCCCTCGCCTATTTCGCCTTCTTTTTATACGATTCCCTCTTTACGCGTTCCTAAGTGTTCTCGTAATCAATAATATCCTCCCGCGAGAACAGTTTCGCTCCATCCCGGAATGCATCCGGGGGGAAGAAAGGGCGACCTCTGGGAGGGACCCTCCTTCGACCACGAGAGAAGCACCGTATGTGTGTGTGGGAGGGAGGGGGGGGGGTTCGCGGAAAGTGTAAAATAGGAGCGAGGTTAGAGTCGAAAGACGTGGGTGGAATGATCATTCAAATTCCACTAAGTCAAACGTCGTTTTTGGATGCAGTGGAAAAAGTTGGCCATTGCTTCTAATGGTGAATTTCAATCATTGCATCTCCTTTGGAATAGTACGGGCTCCTAATGAACGCTATGACGTTCTTATTAAAAAGAGTAGCTGGTAATTTCCTTGGTAGTGTGCTTATAACGAGTAAGTACTCTTATGCTCGTATGTCCTCATGTGAGTATTCGTGAGAGACCGTATTTTCCGAAGAACTTTACATTGGTTTATGCAGTTCTTATGAATCCCTACTTTAAATGTCATCTAGCATTATCCGAAATCCACTTTCTATAAAAACTCAATTACTTTGGCTTAAGATATTATCATGCTATATACTAAGACATGTAGGTGCATATCACCTACTTAGATCAGTTAAAGAGATTTTTCACTCCCAAATCGTTCCTTATAACATGTTGTCCTTTACATTTTAATTAGCCGTGATAAAATCGTTGTTAAAAAAATAGATTCACTGAAGTAGAAACACACAATTTATGTTTCCACCAATGTGTTTTTTTACTTTGTAATTATAAATTTTCAAAAAGTTAAGTCTGCTATAATCGAATATATCAAGAATAGATTATTTCATATCTATATTATGAATTGACCATGCTTCGAACAAGCAATAAAACTACCGTAAGGCGATCGAGATGATGCGATGGCTACCGTACTGGCTTCCCACACAGAGAGCCCGAGTTCGAATCCCTGAGGCGGCAGGTATTTTTCAGTAGTATCCCGATCCCTACTCGAGGTGCTTTGTGAAAAGCGCTTTCAGTGAGCACGCCGACCGTCGGATGGGGCGTTAAACTGCAGACCCCTTGGCGCCTTTCGTAAAGAGTAGGTTAATGCCGACGCCGGGTTTCTCTCCACCCTACATCCTTTCCCATCCATCCCATATGGCGCAAATGACCTCAGTCATCGATCGCCTTCCCTAAATACTACTACTAACTACTGTAAACTCTCCTTTGATGTGGAGACAGTTAATCATAACTCCTCCTCGGAATTTAACGTTGGCTGTGTTTCGCACCATTGACTCCATTGCCATTCCATCTTCCATTGCCATTCCATCTCCCTACAATTACAAAAATGTTAAAAAGGTCTTTTTCACTGGGATTAAATTTTCCTATTTTAACCGATTATATCTTGTAGCCGTATGCTTACAATTCCAGTGGAAGAAGATTGTTCCATAAGAAAAATTGAAATGATTCTACGCAATTCGGTGTTTTAGGCAAGAGAAAGAAAGAATTTTAAGTGCGGAGGAGAAATTATGTTTACTGCTGTAGGCACGGGGAAACTGTGATAAGGAAAGAGATTTATTTATCATTTTCAGCATCACTTAATAACTCATAGAGGGATTTAACTTCACAAAACAAGTTGAACTGTTGTACACAATGTATTCCATGTTGTATTTACGGTCCATTCCATGTACGGCTTCATTGAAATTCATTGCTACGATTTTTAGACGTGTTTCGCATTACTAAGTATTACAGAGAGAGTATCCACTCTCAATTTTATTGCTACCTCTTTATCACGCCTCGAAAGCATCACATATAAAAATAAAGTCGACAAGTGCCGATTTCGAAGTTGTCCTCTCCAGATATAATTCATCCTCTTCGTTGGCACACGTCTGGAGTCATCATTTTGCCCTCCGCATCAGACAAGATTTCTTCATTAGCATTGCCGTCTTCTCACGAATACCCTTTCCAAATCGTACCTCATTCCAAATGGAACGAGGAAGCGTTACGGAGGGAACGAGGAACCCTTAGCCGTAATGTTCCATTTTGGCGGACTCAAGTCGGTGACATACCAGTTTTAGAGTCAGAAAACTGTGTGTATCCCATCCCTAATGCATTGGGTTAAAACGTTCCGACTATTTAGTTCTGCATGTAGGAGAAGTATTTTTAGGTTATTAAGTATCTCCAATATTGTATCTATACTATAGCTAACACTTAACTAAAAAGCCTGACGTCAAAATGCCATGAAAAATATAGGTGGGTGGACCACCGTATTTCAAAGACAACTATTTACACCGTACACGCATATAAACGTATCCAAATATATAAAACATGTTTTTTTATTCATAGGAATAATCAAAGCCCGCAACTTTTTAATTAGAAATTAAGAAGACATTCCAACCGAATTCCGAGCAATATGTTTCCTGACTGACAACATATTACATAATGAGTCAGTTATTACTTTGACGCAATGGAACGTTTAAAGCTTAAATTTTCCTTTCCAAATTCCAATGCCTTGGAGCACATTTGAGTGAAGGCGAACACGGTGAGTTCACTCATGATGTATTAAAGCATTCTAGACTAGTTTTTTGCGGACCCAAGGAGCAAAGGACATTTCTTTGAAAATAAAGCTCCCTTTTTGTCACCGGGCAGACCGTCCTTCATTATTTGCTCTTACTTTTCATTTCCACCTCCTTTTACAATAGTTCTCCTCATTCCCCTCCACAGGGCTCCACGTCTCCGGTGAGCCACATTTCATCAAAAAGTATTTAATCTCGGGACGGAAAACAGAGAACTTCTTGCTCCACACACACACACACACAAACACACGGTTTGATAGTTTATTCATTGCGATGGAATGCGTTCGGGGCATTCTCGGCAAGGCCAGGGGATGGGGGAGGAGGGAGTTCAATTTAAAAATTAAAATGTCTGCCGAGTTTCGGAATTCGTAGGCCACGAATTTAAACCATGCTAGGCAGATGGGATTACCTGGACCACTCTGGATGTATTTCCCAACGCTGTCCGTAGGAAACATTCAAGGCATTTTATAATGCAGGTGCTTTACTAGGGCTTTTATCAAGTGGAACTCAATTTAAAAGAATAAAATATGGAGAGGCGACATTTTTAATACCGTATATTGGTTATGGTTGGGTTTTACATTATACTAAGTGATGTTTTAAAGGCTAACACCTGCCCAACGAAATTAAATAAATAGCTTATTACCCAGCTATGAACATTTACATTGCTCAAAGCCACAATATTCACTGTTTAGTCAAAATTTTTATATACACACATGCAGTCTGCAGTCAGGGGCTGAATAAAATGCGTATTATATAAACATAACAAAAATGAAAATAAATTGATTTCACTAATTTTTTGTTTGAATGAATTTCCAAATTCTATCCACTTCTGACAATCCATGAGTTTCCTTTGGAGCCAGTTGTCTAATAAGAAATAACTGGTATATGCAGGGTAAGCTTAATTTTGCTCGTTTAGTTTTCAATTCAGTACTACCAATCAATTATCCGCTAATGTTTATTGTTATGTATAATATACAACGAATCTATATGTATGAATAACTTCAATGCTAAATATTAAGCTTTTTTATTTGTCAAATATTTTATGAAGTAGATAAATATTTCGTTCTTATTTCCTATTATTTAAATTAAAAATTTCATCCGTGGACTGTAAAATGTTCTTGTTTGCCATAATAGCCTCCATAAAGTCAGAGGGGATGATATTTTATGTGTTAATCCCTTGCAAATCTATTTATTTTAATTCTTTCAGAATATCAAACTTTGTTCAAATATTTATCCCAGTGTTAGATTAATTAAGTAGGCAATTAATTTAGAATGAACCAATAATAGAAAATGATGCACATACTGGCGGTTTTCATTGCCACAATATGAAAATATGAGGCAATAAAATCTAAAAGATAATATTAATTTAGATTTTGGTAATTTTTATAGAGAGTTTGAATTTGTTAGAAAATATCTTGAAGCTCTGTTATGGATGATTGATATTTTTTACATTCATAAAATTACTTTAAACAAAAAGCAATGGCACAATTATTATTTCTAAGAATTTCCTCCAAAAATCAAAAGCTTTAAATTATACCTTTCACAGAATTCTTCATTTCATACCAGAAGCCAATGTAATAATTAGTGGTCGGTAAATTTTAATGCGTGTGAGGTTTTCAAATAACATAACTGAGAAATTAATAACTCAACTGTAAAATTAAAATTTATTATCCTTACACTACCACAGGTTAGCTACACAATATTTCTTAACTAAACGTCATTATACTGTAGAGTAGTTCCTTGATCTTTACTAACTTTAAATTTATTAATGACTAAATAAGTATCGAAATAGATATTTATATTCTAAAACAAATTCTAAGGCAGTTTTACTTCAAAATAGCAGAAAAAAATCTTATTTTAGAAAGCCACCTTCGAATTCTACACTTAGAATTTTATATGGATGTTTAGCAGAAATATTTGCGGGCATTGGATATGTTCTATGCTATTATACTTGGCCTTTCTCCCTAGTGGGAAATCATTATAGAATCATAAACTAGATTATGTTAGCATCTTCCCACAAATTACAATTCCATCACGGGAGATAAATTTTTGAACAGATATTATTTACAATTAGTAAAACTTTTCCGGCTGATTTTTGCGGTTGGTCATTTTATTTATTGGAATCATCGAGAAAAAAAGGTTTCTTGGAATCTCATTGTTTGAACAAATATCGCTAATTTTATTTTTATCATTATCTGCTCCTATGGGGTCTGGGATCTTGCACATTTCTAATCTGGGGACTTGCCAACTTTAATCTAGCCTTGAGGCTTTGAGTTTTCAACATTTCCAATATTAGCCATATAATATTTTCACTTTAGCTATTGCTGAAGAGATATGATGGATTCTAGCACACTTTATTACTGATATACATCAGCTCAAAACACTTAGCAAAAGGGGAAATTAAATAAAATAACAGTATTTTAATTTCTGGCGTACTACATAGAATAAAATATCACTGAAGGAACTAACGACTATGAAGATATTTAGAATAGATGCTGCAACCGTAGTATTAATAACTCGGTGAATACGATTTGACGAAGAAGGTGCTCATTGGAGTCTTTCACTTGAAGAATACATTAAGCGAAATTCCCCTTAAATGAGGACATGTAGGAAAAGGGCTCAAAGAGTGAAACTACGGATGCCAAAAAACATACAAGAAATTAGGGACGGTTAGGGCTGACAACGAAGAGGACCTATATAATTGGAACTAAAAAAATAATATTGGAGAGCTGTTCACAAAAAATTGTCTTATTTTTATCCAAAAAAGTCATTAAAAATCCAATTTTACTATACCTTTCTATATTAATGCTTGATGTACTCGTTTGTCTGGAATTATTTTCACTGCTTTGCCTTTAGTATTACATACCGTTTATCAATAAATACATTTACATATTTAGCTCGACAGCAACAAGAATGGAGGAAATAAACAACGTTGGATTGAGATTTTGCTTTCATCTGAAAAAATGGTCAATAAAGGCCTAATTAATAGTACAAATGGCTGCTGTATAATCTTTCCATTCCTATAATACTGCTAGATAGATGTTAAATGCTTAAATTTGTGAGATAATAATTTTCAAAGGAAAGTGGACTTGGAAGTAGAGTCACTGCTCTTACGAAAGTAAGCGTTGACACCACTGCAGTCATTATGAGATAAGATTTTTGATTAATGATTTGGAACAATATCATGATTTTAAAAAAAATTCATTGAATACCACACATTCGTTGGTAAGAGAAATATTTCACGTTAGACTTGTTTGTGTTCGGTGGCCCGCCGCGATTCTCTGGTTAGAATCAATTTATAATATGTGCGTCGTCCTCCTTTTTGTCCAGACCTTGCCCGATGTGATTTGTCCCTGTGTCCCAAAATAAAAATTCGCCTTTATTTTCGAACCTTTTCATCACCAAAAGCACACGAACGAGAACTGAACATGTTTCAAATTGCAACGGCTGCCACTCTACGCATTGCGAGTATAAAATCCTTGAAACGTGCTTCACATTTAAAGTAATCTTTCAGGTAATAGCGATCCATTAAATTATATTTTTGAATAAAAATACTATGCCAATAAAAATGCTTATAATTACCTCTTATCAAATATCCCTCGCTCAATATGACAATGATGTACAGTCATTAGCAAATGTGTACAACATTCACAATTTCCTGGAATTTTTCATATTTTTAGAATATTTTTCTATTTATTTAGAAATTTCAAAGAGCATGGGATTAATTATTAAACTTATCTCCCATTTCTTGGCAGCATAACTTAGAATGGAATCGTCATATATTGATTCCTTTATTTTTTCCATTACTAAACTGAATCAAATTTTAGTACTAATATTAATTTTACTACATGTTAGTCGCGGTAGTCCAGGGGTTGAGTGTTGGACTACTGACCAGAGGGGCCAGGGTTCGATTCCCGGGCAAGTCTTTGGGTACCTGCAGCTCCACCCAAGCTATGTGATTTTCGGGTACCAGATCATCCTGGGAAACCATAACCGGCACAGGTAAAGGAACTGGCCCCCTACCCTGATGTGTGAATTTCACACGCCGTCGGGCTTAGTACTGGGTGACCATCACCCCAAAATCAGGGTTTGAATCCTGGAAATTCGATAAAAAATAGCTTAACAAAGTATTATTTGAAAACTATTTCGTAATAGAAAATTTTGCAACACTCCAGAAGACCTACAAAAACTATGACCATAAAACAGAAAGAAAAATAAATGATTCAATTTCGTACTTCTTATGGGATTTACACAGGGATTTTTGAGCTCTACTCTTATATATACATTTGGTTTAATATTAATTACACGATGGTGAGCGTAACTATATGCAACCACTCTTGCAGACACAACCTCCCCTCGGCTTTGTCTATCATTGAAATTTCATATTTTTTCCCAAGTATATTTTATGTATCTTTAAAATTGAGGTATATTTTAAGGAAATTTATCTTATTAAATTAATATCAGTCCAGTGTGAACAATTGCACTGCAATGTGAACTATACTGTGACTACATTCCTATAATATTCGCTTTAATTTAGAAAATTAATTTAACGCATCCTTCAACTTGAGAAATTGAATATAATTATCCGTCAATCTGAAAGAAAAAAGTGCAATAAAAGTACGCATTCGGTTTTCCTTAAATATGGTAAGTTTAGAAGATTATAAAGGATTTAAACAATAAGAAATGAACATGTATTCAACTTGTATTAGTCTAATCAATGTTTAAAAGAGCTAAATTTAACAATGAAGATTTCGAAATTTATAAAAAAATAAACTCCCATTTAAATTTTATCAATTATTACTCTGATTGTTTCACTTGTTTAAAATTTAGTCATAAAATATGCATAGCACACATATAATACTGAAATCTTCGCTTCGGACTTAAATCGAAAATTTCTCCCGACTGGTGGTTTTGGGGACACCTCGCCGAATGAGCCTCGTAAATTCGAAGGGAAAAGATACGGGCAATAACTTTGGCGAAAAATGCTAGGAAATCTGAATTGCAATTAGACTCCCAACCGAAATAAACCATGTCCCCTTCATATACATATACACCTTTGCCCCTGAGAGGGCACGCTCAGTCGCCCCGATAGCCTTGCCTCATTCGGAGGTGGTTCTGAAACCAAGAGGTGACGCGTAAATCTCCAACCTCTCCCTCACCGTCGTGCGCGAAGGAGCGCCGTTAGACAATAGCAAAAAATAAAACAGAAATATAAAGCTTTGGGCGCTCGCAACAAACGTGAAATTGAGGAATCGTTTACGCCGGCGAGCGTGATGTACGAGTGATTCCCGCGTAGATAGGAACCCGGTCTTCCTTCGTTCCCATCCCGCCAAAGCCACCGCCGTCTAATTTTATCCACGAGGGGAAACAAATTAGGAAAAAAACCGAAGAAATCGGGGTGAGCCGAAGGGAGGACTTATGCAAATTGACGGTGGGGAGAAACTTGATTGATCGCTTCGTTCAATAATTCCGCGAACACCAGGACTTTCTCCTCACTATCGGTTCTTCGTCACTGATAACTTTCGACCCTCTCTCAAAAATAAAGTTGGAATTTATATGCAGTGAGCCTCTTCCATTTTTACTACCTTTGGAAGAGAAAGGTCAGAGAGGAAGTTGTGTTTACATTTTTCCAAATTTAAGTTTGAGGGTATACTTTTAATTCTAGAAATGTCTACGAAGTATAACAAAACGCGCGCTGAGTCGTACCCGGGAAGTAGTTGTAGAAATTTTATGATTTAGAATTTTCACAAAAAGGCAAGAAAAATGTGGAATACTTGGCTGATTTCCAGCTGAATATTATCGGTTTTCATAGATAGTTCAAATTATCTCGTCCAAAACAAATATTTCCATTTTGGTACATGGACCACGTTAAGATATGCCCGGAGTAATCTTAATTTTTAATTTTCACGGATATTAATTTCACCAACAAATGGAATGATAGGACTTCATGAAACCATGCAACTGTTAATTTTTGAAATTTCACTACTCAAAAAGGTAAATGAATATAAAATTTATTTAGATATTACGATTTTTTAATATTAGGAAATAGAGAAAAAGAACACCATTTACGGCACAATTCAAAAATAAAAATGCTCAATTTTTCAAATCAAATTTAAAAATTACTGTTACATGCAGACATTTAAAAACATATTTATTTGATTTTTGCAAAAATTGCGTGATGTGTATATTTCCAAACATGAGAATATAAAATAAATGAGATTTTTTTAGATACAATTTGAATAACAGAGGATTGGTAGGGCTATTTTGAGGTTTTGTGCTGTAGTGGTGAATGGAGTATTCAAGTGGACAAGTGCACCGGACGGCAAACATGATTGCAAAGAGAATTAAATAACTTTAAAAGTGGCTGAAACCGCATTGGTAATGTGGAAGAATGTATGATTATATTACAAAACTCACATAAAGTGAAAATATCCCGCAAATGTAGCTCGCCTTTGAGATTTACTTTATTCTATTAGCAAATTGTAGCTATACCAAATATTCGGAATACGAGTGATGTCAAAATAGTGCATTCGTATAAAAAAAGGTTGAAGTAAGGTGGACTTTCAAATGAAGAGCTCCGGTTTTTTATAATAATAAAGAAAGATTATTAATTAAAAGATCATCGATTGTAAACTTGGAAAATAATCTAGCAAATATATGGCAGTGGTTGTTTGGCCAATTAACCTCTTCAACCTGTATCTGAGAGCACCATCGGTATTCAAAAGGAATTTCACAGAAGGAATTGTAAAGTGAGATGGCAGGAAAAGGATAGTGTGCTGGTTTAACTGACGGTCAACAGATACACAAACCAATTATAAGAATTTCTATCCAAATATGCCATTTCGAGGTAATTACAGTCCGTCTGTTGATTTGGAGGCCTCATACCGGATAAACAAGGAAAACTACGTAATGCTTTGATGAAATATGGAAGGAATGAGAATTTGATGATTTTTTTTAATGACTCATTGAAATGGAGAGAACCGTGCGACAGTGAAATAGCGATTTGTAATTGATGGGTAATAAAATATGATATGAAATAATGCGAATAATCATGCATGTTCCATGGTTTATGGATGTCATGACACTGTCATAGTTATAACTCCATACATTATTTTATGGATCGGCGATTCTTAAATAAATATAATAATAGGGCCCAGAATAGCGTCGGTTTGGTAGCATAGAATACAGTGTAAGCGGTACTAATGCCCAAAACAAACAAAAATACACCTAAACGTAAATGTGTTCGCTATGGAGATTAGGGACAAAAATTGCATAACTATTTACTCTAGACAGAACATAACAGCCATTGACTCACGGATTAGAGAATGAACCAATAGATTGATTATGTTTGAGGAGAATGTCTACAAATAGTGGCAGGAAATATGAGGAGACCAAGAAACTTCGAAGAGCAGGAGAAAAGTTCTAGGCCAGTTGAATGGGGTGCGAACAGAGCAGAGGATGAGGAAAGGTAGGTTATAGAAGGAAGGTAATAGGATGATACAAAATGAATTATTAATTGTTAGTTAAAAACTAATTTGATGTCAAATATTTTATTCGAGTCAAACATTTCCCTTTGTCTACAATGTATAGACAAATTCATGCTACAAGGAAAATAGGGGACATGAATAATAATGTTAACATGCAGAAAAATATATGGGCCCTTTTTGGAGCTGCTGAACTTTACCCGTAGGTCAAAATAAAAAAAGAAACTTCAAATACGTCAACGCGAACATATGCCCCGGCCAAGGGTCCAGGGTTAAGGCACGCTCCCCCGCAAAGAGAACCACGCAGTCAGGCGAAAGAAGACGTTCCATCTCAGTTCCACGCTCCCCCTCCCCCCCCCCTTCGCTGCAGACGCCCCAACCCCTCCCCATCAGCCTCCCTCCCCCAACCCCGGCAGGGCGGGAGGGGGAGTTTATTAGAGCGGAGCGGAGGTATCCCAGCCAACCAGTCCCCGCGATTGCCGCCCAATTACTCCACAGAGCAGCAGTCTCACATCTCCCTTTCTTCTTCCGCGTCCCAAATAAATTATGGAAACGTTAATTTCATTTTTTATTCCGACTCCGCGGCGGCCTCGACCGTGGAGCAAGAGAACGGAAAATATGAATGACTGCCTCCCTCAGATACACGCACACCCTCCCCAACCCTCTCGACACGCCCCCGCTCCCGTCTGGATAACCCCCGCCCCCCCCCCCCCAACAAGCCCTCACCCTTCCGCTCCCACCCCATGGCGATCAGCTGATTCGCACCTACACTCGCGCGTGGACACCCCCCCCCCCTCCTGGCTGAAATCAGAAGGGTCGGTTAAAAAGGTCCATTTTTTTGTCACAGGGCGTCCACGGACCTCTTCCCTTCTTCGATACCTAAACAACGCCGACGCGTTCTTTGAAGTCTCCCTTCGGCTTCACGGTGAGACGGACGGGCTCTGTTCGTTTGACTGAACGCCTCTTCTCACGGCTTGCTGAACTTTACGAAAGTGGTGAGCAGAATCGCGATTTAACGTACTTCAATGCGGGAGAGCGAAGTGAAAAGCGCTTGCCGCTCGCAGTCAGCCCTACCCGTTGTCTTCTTTTGGTGTTGGTATACTCTATCGGTGAAAATGAAGTCGAAATTGAAGTTTACGTATACGATAGTGTTGGTGAAGATAGCGTGTGATTTAGTGAATTGTGCCGCTTAAGCAAGTTTCATGTAGAGGAGATGACACGCCATTTAACATTCAAATGATATTGACAATGCAACAACTATGAACAACAAAAGGCTTTATTTACCGATTCAGCCTCAATCATGTCGATTTCTGCGACTATTACATAAAACCGAGACTGGGTGGGAATGAAATGGAAGTAGTTAGCACTGCGGCCGTACTTCATAATATCGTTTCGCAATCTTTGCATTAAGAAAGATGTATTCTACACAAAAATGAAATTATATAATAGGTGCATGTAAAACGTTTTAGCGTTGAAAGAAATTATGTATTGGATAAGCTGGTATTAAGCACCAGTTCAATGCATAGTGACCGATGGATGATTGATTTGGAATAGAAAAATGAGGGCAGAGTTGCCAACATATGAAGATGTCTGGTCAAAAAATGGTGAAAAGTTTAAATATGATTCATGAAACAAAAATTACCTTTAAGCATTCCCTGTAAAATAAAATAAACGCAATGGTAATTAAAACGCACAAAATTAATTTAAAAACGGGAAATTAGGAACTCTCTTGCTAGGAGTGGAGAGAAAAGTTCGTGAAGAAGTTTTCTTTAATCATATGCGTAGATTATTTCTAACTCTACCAAGTCATTACTGAGAGCCAAATTGAAATATTTGATAGAAAATACCTGTATGATTGCGCAAATGAGCATGTATGCCTATACATGTTACTTAAATAGCTTTCGACGCATGCCGTCATTATCAGGAGTATATTTACAATTTTTGTCCCAAAAATCAATAGCGAAAAAGTTTTAATTTATTGAACGTTTAACGAAGCTTATTTCACCTTCTATTTTTAATGCATTTTCCTTTGGTAAAGAAAAAATAAAATGTTTAAGATATTCACTAAGGTAAGTTAGTTCATATTTCACAGTTATGACGTGATTGGTTTATTATATATTTAAAGGCATTGAAATTTGGTAATTATACTGTTATTTACAAGGTAATGAAAAAATCAATATTCACTGTAGGTGAGTTAAAGATATCATTGCAAAAATTCATTTGTGCCGTTCAAACTTGGAAACTTTGCCCTCGACTTTGAATTCTTAGGCTTACACTTACTGTAGCTGATTTATCTAAAATGAATAATATTGGAAATAAAAACCTAAATGAAGGTGCGATAGGACAATTATCTCATAAAGAGTTTATCCTCATAGGATTCATAATATTGGAAATTCAAATAAAACAATAACATGTCAAGAAGGGGCAAAAAGAAAAACTGTTGAAAATTTAAATAAGCCGTAGTATACATAAAGCTCTCTTAAAGAATATTTCTGTTAGAAAGAGCAATGCGCTTGGATGAGACGACTAACGTAATTTCAGTAACAATAAGATTTACCGCGCTGGATGCTCTAGGGGATGGGGTAGGGGACGGTCTGAGGAAGAAGAGGTTATGGGCAGGGTACAGTGAGAGATCGAAGTGGAATAAGGGGATAGTGTATCGTCAAGGGCTAAGAGAAGAGGTGAGTGGAGTAGTTCTGGCATACCGGGAGAGAATTCACGTTGAGATAGAAACGAGAATAAACAATGTTGCGAGAGGGTCCAAATGGTTTCTTCCCCCTTTCAAAATGCAGTTCGTCATAAACCCATCGGAATACCACTTTCTAAACAGACGCTTTCATGAAATGCTAAATCTTTCTTAAAAATCATATTTTCACAGCCTCTTCAGAGGATGTTGACTTTTTTGCATGAAAATTTGCAAAGGGTATTTGTAAATTTTCTTAACATTCTTAAAATGAAAAGCTTTCACGAATTTACGTAGAAATAATAATTCCTCTAATTAGGTTTATGGAAAGAAATACTCTCTTAGGGAAGGAGGAATTAAGTTGAAAGTCAACAGATATGTGAAATTAAATTTATTTACCACTTAGTTAAAAATTAACCAAGATACCAATGGCGAGGTCTGGTAAGCATTAATTACGGCCCATGTGCTCATAGATTTAATATGAAACAGTTAAATTAGTTCACCAAGCACAGAGGATACAGCTAGAGTTTCCACCTACACATCAAGGGGAACCAACCCCTTGGAAAGCTAAGGATATAGGATTAGGCACATAATAAAGACGTATGTTAGTATATTGATTTTCCCTGGTGCGGAACATGAAGATTAAAGAGGACAGCGTGTATAAGTGATAAAATTATCGGCTTAAAGAGTCCATAGCAACGGAAAAGACCATGCAACTTTACTTTAGCATTTGACCAACATACAACAACATTTGACCGACATAAAACAATTATAAAAATGAAAGGGGACACTATTACAGACTGACCTTCATCTAGATGAAACGTATGGTTATGTAAAATTATTGAAAACTTTTCTTCGCAATGATGATAGTGATCCTTATGATAACTTTCGACTCGAAAAAGTAGTTACACATCATAGGTGTTTAAAATAACAATTAGGTTTCTTATTTCAAACCTCAGATTGCATCTGCGTGCATTTGTTCATAAGATGGTACTTCAGTAATAGTATGCGGCAGTCTGGATCAAGGATAGTGACAAAAGATTCTTAATGCCATAAAAGTCATACTTATTCAATTAAAACAATTTTAGATCTCTCTAACACATGCCCATCCTTCAGTTAGAAGGGCTCAAGTGACCAAGGTTGTAGAGTAAGTACATCCAAGTAAAGTAAGCGTAGGAAGGAAGCCTCATGCTCATTTGGCAAATGAAACTAAATTTCATTTCGCATTCAAAACCAGAAATGTTGACTCCAAAATATATCTCAATGCCTCTGAAATGCAAATAATCAATTTTTATCGAAGATTCTCCTATTTCTAAACGGAAAATAATACCAAAACATTCGTATTTGGGCTCTTTTAATGACGCCAAATATATTATGACAGCCTAAACGGATGTAACCAACCCGTCAAGGGAGTACAATGAAATCTATTAAATACTTTCAGAAACGTCCGTATTTGCTGCATTGCAGAGGGTATTTGATTTCAATTAGTACATGTAACCTGCGATCAAACTATTGCGCTACTTGATGTTCTTCTAGAGGAAATCTTCAGGGATTAAACACTTTGGGCCTTCCCTAGCTCCTGAAGCACTTTACTCCTTCGAGCCGTCCAAGATGTCTCTTCCCGTCCTTACTCCCCGCTTGTCTGGCATTCTCTCGCGCGACTTCCTTAATCTTCCCACTAACTCCTCATAGCATTCCATTCACCATTGTTTTTTAGATTCTTTCCAATTCCGTCTTCACAATCCTTTCTTCTTGACACACAAACACCATTGCCTTTGCCTTCCTCTCCGTCTAACTTATTTCCTCATAGCCTCGTTTCCTCACAATCCTCTGATTTACACTTCCTTAAAGACCATGTTTTGAAATCATAGGACGCCAAGATTTCGATTAAAATTTTGCATCATAGTTATTATACGTATTTACTAACGAATTGCCAATAAGACACTCGCAAAGAATTACGGGAGATACCGCACCAGTAACTTTTAACGGAGTTATCCGCCAATGCGCATTACGATACAAGAATTTCGAAGTGTTAAAAACATTTTTTTGACCGGGATTCGAAACCGGATCCCGGGAGCTAACCTGTATAAAGCACTCGACCGGAAATCGAGGTGTCCGGGTTTGACAATTCGGTCGGGGAAATGATTTTTACACTTTGAAATTGTTGCATTTTAATACACTAATTGTAAAAGTGTTTCTATTGCTAAAGGAGTTGTTATTCTGTGAACTTTAATATTCTTTCAACTTGATCCCGGAATATTTATTTTATTTTTTTATTTATTTATCGACTTAATTGGGCTAGGTTGAGACTAATAGTCCCTTCTTCCACCTAGCCCTACATTACAGATATTATATTGAAGACAATCACATACAACCAAGCCCTAGAAGGAGGGAAAATCCACCTAGGCGGGAATCAAACCCACGACCTTTGGGTTGGTAGGCGAGGATGTAACCCCGCCGCCACCGAGGCCGGCAAATACCTAGTAATTTTGCCATAAAAGTAATATTATTAAGCATTCAAAAACGCATGCTTTATTTTGGTTTCCAAATTTTAGTATTTTATAAATCTTTTAAACTTATTTCGTCGATTTTCTTTGGCATTCATCCGTCATTTCTTAATTTCTATAAGATATTATAAGTATTAACGTATAACATTGCGTGGTATTGCTTACAGAATCAGACCACTAAAAAAAACTTTCAAACTTCCTTAAATCTATTGTTTAGATGAAAAGAGTGGTTGTAAAACCAGTCCCTGTACGTAATCATATAGGTATGAAATTCGAATGATCAAGAAGAGTAGATTGGTAAATGAATGGGGATGAAATGGCTGGGGGTAGTTGTTTTAGCGGGTCATAGAGGGACGACCCGGGACAAGCCCAGAGGTAGGATGAGTAATAGGGATTCGTGCCGGTGGGGCGCGCAGGGGGGAGGAGGTGCGGGGCGAAGGGGAATGGAAAAGGAGGGGCGTATGTCTGAGGAGGGTGGGTGGAAAGGGAAGGCCGTGGTGAGGAAATGAGGACGGGTGAGATGTTAAATATTTAAGGCGAGGGCACGTGCAGCGGGGAATGAGGGAGGGAAGGAATGCCGTTTCGGCGAACTTGTGGGGGAGAGTATTAGAGAGAGAGATAATGGAATGAGAGGGAAGGAGAACGGGGGAGGGTGGAACCAAAAGAAAGAAAAATAATTTCAAGGGAACTCTCCAACTTCTTGTCTCTCGTTTTACATTTTGATTTTCCTCCGCCTTTGTGCCTTCCCGAGTGGGAGTGTGAGAATGGGAAGGGGGGTGGGAGAGCGGGCGGGCGGGAGGAGGCGTCGGGATGCAGAATCGCGGGCGGCGGAGTGGTAAGGTGCGGCCGGCGGAGAGGTAGGCAAACGTCGGCGGGTGTATTAAGACTGGAAATTGCGTGAGCATGAGCTTTCTCGGGAGGAGGAGTCAAACTCTTTTTTTATTATTTTATTTTGAGAGCAATGGTGGCTGAACGATCTCGGATTAAGGTCAAAAGCATACCTGTATTGCCATTTAAATATTGAGGACTTCTTGACCTAGGGCATTTCTTCGAGAATTGCTTTACGCGAGTGAATTCTCTTTTGAAAAAGTTTTGCCTCGCTGGATACTCACATGACAATCGTTTAAAATTGATTATTCCTTTTAATTTTTATTAAGATTCAGCTTGAGAGATATTTTGCTGAGAAATTGTGCGGTGCTTACAATTATTGTCAGGCTTGTATCTTCAACTTTCAAATTAAAGGTTAAGTATAGCCTTAACAAAAGAGTATAGAATAATAACTTGCAATAGTATCCCTGTGTCAAAACTCTTTTCAGCTTCATAGCTACGTAGAATCTTTTCATTAATTTTGAAAACAAATAAATTGAACAATTATTGAATAAAAAATATAATGCACTGACAACACTGGTAGTTCCGGATTCTCACAGGCTGAGAAATTACATTTCAGACTAGAATACTAACATTTTTTTAAAGTAAATTAAGTAATAATATGTCATAATATTAATAAAAAATCAGCCTAAACAATTTCAAGAATATTCCATTTTTTCTGTGATAGATTTAACTCCTTTGAATTTTAGACGTGCCATTGATTTACAGGGATTTACTAAAACCAGCCCTAACTCGTTGTTAATAATAAATGAGAACCTCTACCAAACGAAAGAAAAATTTTCCCAATACAGAATCACAAAAACAGTTTGGAATATAAAGGTGCGAACCCTTTCCTAGTATTCACGTTATCTTGAAGTGAAAGTTCGAATTAACAAACATGATAAGGATAGGGACAGAAAATCCTAAGTGTCCGAGTGCGGATTTTCCTTCTGAGCCACCGTTCGGCTATGAAAGTGGAAACATTTTAAAAGTTGAATGGTGAACACAAAAGAAACCTAATGAAAGCCGTAAACAAAACTGACACAGCAGAAAGAGCGGGAAAGGTCGAGGAAGACAATTGAATCGAGAAAAGTAGGGAAGGGAAACGTATTCATGAATCAGAGTTATGAGAAAGGGGTATAAGCGTGGAATGAGAAGAATAAAAATCTCATCAAGCCCTTTTTTTAAACGTATTATGTCTAAAACACTCTCAAAATTTCTGCAGCAATGTGGTCATATTTAGAAGGATTTAATGCTAATTTTCACTGTTAATCATTAAGATATTGAATTTTACATGAAAAGTGTCCATAGAAATTACGTCATCTTTAAGAATTACATTTTGACATTGTATTTTTTAATCTATCTGTGATTTGAAAATTATTTGAAAAATATTGCTACAGAGAGTCAAATGATGACAAGAAATAAACATACTAACCGTCTCGTCTTGACTTGTATGTATTCCGATGGACTCGATCACCACGAGCTATGCGTCCTTCACGATCCCCCGAAGGCCCTTCGTTCCTCCCGACCGGTGAAACCGCACTAACGACTTCAATCACGCTTCCTGACCTCTCAGCACTTTCTTGACGGCACTTGTTATATAATTCTCGGGTTTATTGGTACACTAACAATACAAGAGGGAATATAGTCATGAAAATTGATGCGAGAGTTTACTAATTGAAAACAAATTCTAAAAATTCATGCATATTAATTCATGGTTTATCATCTGCTACTACTCAAATAGGGTTGCTCACTGCGATCAGGCAACGGTTGAGGGAGGAATCGTATCTGGCAACAGTGACCGAAAATGTACGACTTCACTTGCCGAAGGACCACTCCGAATCACCCCTTCGAATGAATTTTCGATTCGAGGATACATTACTCCAAGAAACACTGGTACTAGCTGTGCCCTATATCCATCTGAATGTTGAGGGAACTTCCCCGATGGCAGGCACTCTCAGTTTACAATTCGTGCATACCCTTAGAATTCGATCTCGGAGAGGAAAGCAAAGGAGCGGAAAAATAATTTAGGATAGGCGTCGTCTGTGTAGGAAACGTGATATTTCTACTAGATCTGAGAATTTAGCCAATTTACAGTTAATATAACATTTTGATAGAGAAAATTCGATGTAGAGAGGATGAAAATGGCCCTCGAGTTAGGTGGAACATAAGATCAAAGTATAAATACGAACAGTTTCAAAATTTTATACCACAAGAGAGCAGAACCGATCAAATGTTTGTGCCACAATATATTGATTTTCATTCACAAACAC